>NC_090448.1:393256447-393587518 GCF_031143425.1 Pleurodeles waltl
ACAGTCGTAATTCCAATTTTTTTACCGCCTGCCTGTTGGTGGTCTTACCGCCTCTTTAACACCGTCCGACAGGGTTGTAATGACCACCATTATGTTTTGGAAATTATTATCATTGAATATGAGCTGTGCCTTTATTAGCAACATTTGAACTTTTATTAGAAGCCTTTGAACATTTGCAAGTAGAGAAAAACTCTTGATGAACTTCTTAGAAGATCAAGGAACTTTCTGTGAATAATTCAACTTTTAAAAATACTATTTTTGATTTTGCTTTTGCTCACAAATAAAAAGGACTGTAAAGAGACACTGATATACTGAAGCTGCTTTGCATTATAGATTTTTGTATTCAAACTTTTAGTCTGAAATTAGAGAACTCATGGAGGCGCATAGAAATAGAGGTAGTAAGTGTAAATACATATGTATTGGTTTAGTGGTTGGGACAGTTGTGATAATCATATTATTATTCATTGGATTGAGCCTACCCATAACAAAGTGATTCAGAGAAGGTTACTTCTAAAAGTGTTCCAAATTTAGCCAATCCCATAACAGATCAAGATCCCCTGTACAATGATGAGGAATACTTTCACACTAATGGATATAGAGGTGATTTATCTGCAAATGTATATTATAAGTTGTTGTATGACTATGTGGTTACCATGGAAGCTAGAAACTGATATGTATGTACCCAGTTGCCTTTATAAGTCAGTGAAGAAATCACCTATCAAAGTTTACCCCTAACATATGGACTTTCCTGTGGTCTGTTACTAACCCTTTTCAATCAGAAGGAGTATTACCAATATTCTTATTCAAAGTATGACCTTGTGTTTTCAATTGTCACAATCATGAAACATTTGAGCAACATTGCAAAGACAAAGAACATTGACACGGTTGGAAACTTCTTTGAGCCTAGATTGACATTTGATACAGTGTCTGCCCATAAGAATAATTTGGAGTTTATTGGACAAGTTGAAGAAAGGAGAATCAATCAATCAGTTATTTATAAAGTGCTTCTTATCACCCGGGTGGGTCTCAAGGCGCTGGGGGGAAGGATGCAGATCAGTCAAAGAGTCAGGTCTTGAGATCCTTCCTGAAATGGATGAGCAAAGGGGTTTGCCTGAGGTGGAGAGGCACTGTGTTCCAGGTCTGCACCGCGATGTAGGAGAAGGATTTTCCTCCAATTGAGTTCTTGCGGATCCTTGGGGTCGAGGCAAGGGCCAGCTGGGTGGAGTGGAGCTGTCTGGTGAGAGTGTAGAAGGAGAGGTAGGTGGGTCCAATGTTGTGTAGGGCCTCGCATGCGTGTGTGAGGAGCTTGAAGGTGATTCTTTTGTTGACTGGTAGCCAGTGCAGGTTCCTCAGGTGTGCGGTGATGTGGTTGTGGCAGGGGATGTCCACGATGAGTCTGGCTGAGGAGTTCTGTATTCTCTGGAGTCTTGTTTGGAGTTTTTTGGTGATGCCGGCATAGAGTGCATTGCCGTAGTCAAGCTTCCTGTTGAAGAGTGCCTGGGTGACAGTTCTTCTTGCCTCGATGGGGGTACATTGGAAGATCTTTCGAAGTAGGCGAAGCGTGTGGAAGTAAGATGATGAGACAACATTGACTTAGCGGCCATAGAGAGCGAGGAGTCTAGGATGATGCTGAGTGTGTGGTTGGTGGGTGAGGCAGGGCTCCAAGAGCTGCGGGCCACCAGGAGCCGTACCTGTCGGAGGGGATGGAGCCCAGGATGAAGACCTCGTCTTGTCGGAGTTGTGCTTGAGACAGTTGTCTTTCATCCAGGCGGCGACTGCCTTCATTCCGTTGTGAAAGTTGTTCTTGGCAGTTGTTGTTTTGTCAGTGTAGGAGAGATCAGTTGGGTGTCATCAGCGTAGGAGACGATGTTGAGACCATGGTGTCTGACGATGTTAGAGAGTTGGGTCATGTAGATATTGAAGATGGAGGGGCTCAGGGAGGAGCCCAGGGGTACACCTCTTGGTTCAGTTGGTGAGGAAGGCGTGGATCCACTCAAGGGCTTTGCTGCGTATGCTGGTGTTGTGTAGTGTGGTGCAGAGGGTGGTGTGGGAGACTGTGTTGAAGGTGGCAGAGAGGTCCAGGAGGATGAGGGCTCCTGTTTCATCAAGGTCGAGGAGAGTTCGGATGTCATAAATGGCTGAGAGGAATGCGGTCTCGGTACTGTGGTTGCTCCTGAATCCGGATTGGGAGGGGTCCAAGATGTGGTTGGTCTCGATGAATTTGGTGAGCTGGGCGTTGATAGCCTCCTCGATTACTTTGGCTGGGTAGGGGAGCAGTAAGAAGGGTATGTAGTTTTTCACATCCATTGGGTTGGCAATGGGCTTCTTCAATAGAGGGTTGATCTCCGTGTGTTTCCAGTCTTCCGGGAAGGTGGCAGCCTCAATGGAGCAGTTGATGGTGCCGCACAGTTCGATGGGGGTGGTGGCACCGGCTCGGTTTAAAATGTAGTGAGGGGAAGAGTCCGAGTGCGCCCTGGAGTGGATTGATTTCATGATCCTGAGGGTGTCTTCTGAGGTGAGGGGGGTACAGTGGTGGAGGGTTGGCAATGGGGTGGAGTCTTAGGGTGCGGTGGCAATGGGTGGGCCTTTGGTTGTAAATCCATCATATATGTCCTTGATCTTGCGGGGGAAGAAAGTGGCAAGGTTTGTGCAGATGTTTTGGGAGGGTGGGATGTCTGTGGTGTCTGTGCTGGGTTTGGTGAATAATTTGACCTCAGTGAAGAGTTATTTGCTGTTGCGGGCACTGGTGTGTATGCGTTCCTGAATGACTGATTTTCTTGCTGTTCTGATGAAGAGGTGGTGTGCGGTGATGGCGGTTTTGCAGGCTTTGTAGACTGCTGTGTTTGTGCTGCTTCTCCACTTTTTCTCGAGTTGTCGCAGGTGTGCATTAATTCTTGAAGATCGGGGTGAACCAGCTGTTTTTCTTGTGGTGTTGATTGTTGCAGGGTTTCCTGAGGGGGGGCCAAAGTGTTTGTGCAGTCGGAGATCCATTGGTGGAGGTTGCGGGCTGAGGCGTTGGTGTCCGGTGGTGGGGCGTGGTAGAGGGCTTTGGTGAGTAGGGTTCCGGACACCTTGCCCCAGTTTCTGCAGGGGTGGTGATGAGCGTGGTGGTGTTCAGTGTTCTTGGTGAAGAAGAGGTGGACGCAATGGTGGTCAGTCCAGTGTGGTTCGGAGGTGTGTGAGATGGAGATGTTGTTGCCGGTGGAGAAGACGGGGTCAAGGGTGTGTCCTGCTGAGTGAGTTGGGGAGTTGATCAGTTGATTGAGTCTGAGTGTGGTGAGGTTCTCTAGAAGGGATGCGGTGTTCTGGTCACTGAGGTTGTCCAGGTGAAAATTGAGGTCACTGAGGAGGATGTAATCCATTGTGGTGAGGGCATGGGGTGCGATGAAGTCAGCTATGGATTTGCTGAATGGAGGGCAGGATCTGGGGGGTCTGTAAGTGAGGGTGCCACAGAGGGTGGTGTTCAAGTTGGTCTGAATCTAGAAGTGAAGGTGTTCCATTCCGGGAGAGTGGTTGTCATAGATGGCAGTGAGGCGGAGGGTGTTTTTGTGGACAATGGCGATGCCTCCTCCTGGTTGGTTGATGCGGTCTTTGGGGATGATCTTGTAGCCATCAGGGATGGTGATGGCAATATCCGGGGCTGATGTAGTTGTTATCGAGGTTTCCGTGAAGACAGTGATGTCTGGGGAGATGGTGTCGACCAGGTCCCATATCTCTATGGTTTGTCTGACGAGGGAGCAGGTGTTGAGTAGTATGCAGCTGAGTGGGCACTTGCTGGATGGGTATGGTGTGCAGAGGCAGGTGAATGTGCAAATGTGCAGGAGAAGAGGCATTGTGTGTTCATTGGCAAGTTGAGGCATGGCAGCAGGCGGTGGATCATCCGGTGCTGAGGGCATGGAGGGCACTGGAGTCGTACTGTTGGATGGTGCGGGAACCAGGGTCCACGGTGCTGTGTGAGGACCAGGCACTGATAGATGCAGACGGGCTTGCCTTTGGCATGCCAGCGGCCACCATTAAGAAGGGCAGGGAGGTAGGGGGGGCCGGTCAGCTTGGAGTCGGGAAATGAGATGCTGAGAGGGGGTGGGGCTGCAGGGGCGAAGCAGCAGGTGCAAGAGAGAAGCAAAGTGGAGGCACAGCAGAAAAAGGAGCAAAAATAAAGATACAAAGCAGAAATTCAGAGGCAAAGACAGATAATCAGAAAGAAGGCAGAGACAAACAGAGGCTCACCACTGGGCCACCAGGGATGAGGCACAGGTGGGAGCTTGCAGGTGGAGGAGGGCCTCAAACTTGCAGCAGCAGAGCTTGCAGAGCAGTGCGAGGGGTTGAGCTGCACGGTGGGTAGCAGCAGATGCTGACCATAGCTATGAAAGCTAAAATAGAAAAGGGGAATAGTTTTACAAAACTGGGAAAAAGGATGAAACAGATTCAGTAGCTGGAAGTCAAGAATTTCTTGCTTTAGTTTGGTAATATGTAACAAAGTTATGTGCATATAGACCTATATCTAAGACTGACGCACATTTTGTTGGGGCTAGTGAATGTACACATGTGCTTTTGTTTCAGAGTGTGTGGACTTTCATATTGAATGGACAAGACCCCATCATACCAGGTGTTTATTTTATTTGTGGAAAGAATGCTTATTATAAGTGCAGAAAGGCTAGTATCGTACATGTTACCTGGTAGTAGTACTTCCAAAGATTTATCATGTGGAACATTTTAATGATCCAGTCTGGGATGAGAAATCAAATACTGGAGTCAAGAGAGGTGCTAGTGCTTTAGAGATTGTAGGATATATTTTGGTGCTGTAATTCCATCAGTGGGTGTTATCGTGAATGATATCAAGATAAGGAAATTATCCACAAAAGTAGATATGTTGTCTACAGACACCGTAGGTGCCATTTCATTAACGGACAGAGAAATGGATGCCGTAAGACCAACGGTTTTACAAAATCGCCTTACGTTAGATATTCTTCTGCAAAGGAGAGCGGAGTTTGCAAAATGTTGCAAGCCCAACAGTGCTATACTTATATTTCTGATAATAGTAAGGAGATAAGAACATACATTGCAAACATGACTGACTTGAGACAGAACCCGAAGGAGTTAACATTGACAGGTGCATGGGAAGCTATAGGTAATGGCTTTACAGCAACTGGAAGTTGGTTTGGAAATCTAGGGAAAGGATTTTTTGGAACCATTTTGAGACCCTTATTGATTATGGCATTGTGCACCCTAGTTGCAGTTGGTCTTTACAAATTGTACAAGAAGCTGAAGGAGAAAAGAGCCGTGAATAGAAGGAAAAAGAAGGTGATTATGGTGGAAACTAGAAGGAGCATATATTAAAGTAATTTCAAGCAGTTAGAGGAGTCCAGAAGACCTTACCTGGAAAGACCTCTTACATTTTGAGCTGTCTCATTGAAAATGAAAGTTGGAGTTTTTTGCAATGCTTGATTCGCCATCAGAGGGGGACTGGTGTAACAGAAATTTTTGTACTGTCCCTCATGTCACAGTGATCATCTATATGTGACAGTTTATGCATTATGTCAATCAAGGCACTAATAGTTTGAATGTAGAGTGATGCACTGAAAAGTTATGTTAATGTGCATTCAATTTAGACCATTCACTGAAACATAGGTGGTATCAAGATTTAATTACATGTTTGAAGAATTAATCAGTCAATATGTTATATTTTAGAGTCTAAACTACTCGTTTGCATTGAAACAATATTCATTTTTTAATGATAAATGTTTTAAAAATGTGTGCCAAAAATAGAGAAATGCAGGTCTATGTCACACTGACTGATATTTCATAGTCATTTTGCTTTAAAGTTATAACATGAATGGTAATGAAGACTTATGAATCCTAAATTCATAGTTTGCTTAATAAAATGTGTTTTAACTGAATGTATTAATGTGCTGTTTTAATTAATTTGGATCATTCTAATTGAGGCAGAAAATGTCAAGTCATTTTGTTAACTTGTACCTTTCTTTCAGATTTCGTTCCCAGGAGAAGGCTAGTTTGGTAATAGATGTCTATAGTTCTACACATAGAGAGTGTGAGAAAACGTACTCAGATGTGGAACATCCTGGACTTGTCATGTCTTATTCCCGGGCGCATTGGGGTCGGCTGTCTGTTTTTCAGGCCACCAGGCCCGCCGTGGTGTCTCTTTTCAGCCACAGTGCGAATTGCTGCCCGCGGCGAGGTCGGAGGCCCGAGGCTGGGCGTCGGGCATCGCATGTTCAACGTGCGGCATAGATGATTGCCGCAAGGCTCCCTCGCCTCCCTATTCCCTTACTCACCTGGTATCCTGGTCTTGGGATTCTTTTTTCCTCTTCTTCTTCAGGCCATGTTTTCTTCTTCCCAGGATTCTATTCTCTTCCCTGCATGCACCAGTTTCCTTTTTCCTTCCCTTTCCAAAGTGGTGCCTTTTTCCTGCTTTTTCCTATGGCTTCTTCCCAATTCAAGTTGGCGTTCTGTCTCCCTCTTGCATGTCACTTCCTGTTCATTAGTATAGAAGGAGCCAGATTCTTGTTTTCCTTGCGTTGCAACACTTTCTATTGGTGGTGGTTCTCGCTCCGGATTGCTATCCTTGACTCATCTTTTTTCCTGCTTATTTTTCTGCAACCTGTAGAGTTCTAGTCCTTGAAGTCCTGGTATCCTGACATACTCCTCCTTCTCGAGGGCACAGACTGCCCTGGCATTCACCTGTCAGCTTCACCATGGCTACTGGAAGAGGTCGCCCCTATCTCAGCCAGAGCAGAACGTACACGAACCGAGGTCGCAGTCCAGCTTCTTCTGACCAGGGCGGTAAGCAAAAGGCAGAATGTGACAGGACTGTGGACTGACTGTATTAACATTTGTTTCAGTCTTGTGTGGAAGTATACAAATGGACACCGTTCTCATGACAGACCTTCGAAACCATGTGGATGTTACAAGTTGGAGTCACATGATCGATTTCTATTGGATGTTGCCCCTTCAAGGATAAATGGGTCGAGAAGCTGATGAATCACTATGCCCTATGAACTTTAAAATAGTGATGAACAGTGGGACTAAGATTCTGATTCAGCAGAACTTTCTCTGCCATTCTGTGCTGTATGCTGAGCCCCTTCGATTCTGAGAGGTACTGTCCTCTCTGCCCTTGCCGATTTGTAATGCCTTGCTGAGGCTTAGAGATAGCTCCCTAACCCGAAGAAGAAGACTCTTGATAGAGCTTCTGACATGCTGACACTTTCCCTATTTACTTACTTTTTGCCTATCTTAGTAACTTGTTCCCAGAGATTATCTTTGTCCAAATTCTTTTTGCTCCTTTTGTTCTTTTTGTCTTTTGCCCACATGTGTTTGGCCCCACACATGTTATTCCCTGATTGGCTAATCCGTAGGGTTTCTAAATTGAACTTTGAGGATTTGAATTGCCTTGATGTTTATTAAATCCGAGCAACGTTTGTTTTCCCTTCATCAGGTTATTTTACTGATGTTCTGTATTGTCTTTATTGAGTGCCTAGTTCTCTTGATGTTAGTTCTCTTGAACTTATGTAGTTGCCTTGGTCAACCCTTGGTGATTTTGTATCTTTATAGCTTTATTTTGAGAATTGTCTACATGACTCTGAGCTTACGTTTGTAATAAAAAACTCCTTAACTCTACTCCTGACTGGAGATGTTCTTGTATGGTCACATTAGTTATACTGTATAATTTAAGTGGTTTGTATTGAGAACTTGTATTGTTTGGTTCTACCACATCCTTGCAGGGTCCAATGATCTGTTGACCTTGTTGATCATTGATTCCTTTGAAGGATGGTAATGCTCCAGCAAAATGCATAGGAAAAGTAAAGAATTGTACTGTATACACAATATATAATAATAAAAAGAGGTTTGAAAAATCAGATTGCAGCAGACGGGACACCATGTAATTCTAGAGCACCACAAGACTTCAAGCTGAAAATTGATTGTTACAGCTAAGTAGCATTTTCATTATTAACCATCTGCCCCATCAATTTGGAACAAGTGTTTTGAGCATGAATCTTTTTTGAAAAATGACATGCTGTCCGAAGTCTAGCATCCCTATAGTTGGCCCTAAAGTGTTGGTTAATGTTTTTTTCAATTTACCCTTAAGGCATTGATCTTAAAGGAGTATCGGATTTAAAAGCTTTTCATAATTATGAACCTCCTCCATCATGAGCCTCAGAGTGTCACCTTCCTTAGATTTCTTTGTCTATAATTGCAATCAACTGATGAAGGTTTTTGTAAAATAATCACAACAACACTAAGAAGGAGGCCTGATGGTGTTGATGGCATCTGGCCCAGTAAAAGATTTTTTTGTGGGTGAGATGCTTTATATGTCATAACCAGAGACAGAAATAGAGAAAAACAGTACTTTACATTTCTGCAGTGTGAGTGGAGATTCTGCAGTGTGAACCTCTTTTAGATTCACATGATGAGCGTTACATCACCATTTAGTGATTGAGTCTGAAAGTTTTCCCATTTTAAAAAGCATTTCTCTTTGGTATCGAGCCAGATTAAGTCAATGTGATCCACTATCGACTATAACCCCCAAAGCCCCAATATGTGACCTTCGTCTTGGATTCTTTTTTTTGTTGTTGGATTTGGAAGTGTGTGACAAAAGCTCCAGAAAATAAGAGAACATCAAAAACAACATTGAGGAGTGAAAAAAGTATCATGCAGGAAACTGACAGTCGACTCGATGACAAGGATTATTTTTTTTCACTGATCAGGGTATTCATTTCACGGAAGATGATATGACTGAGACTTTGACTGCAATTTGAGCACAATGTTTACATTTTGTCCAAGCTGCAACAAAAACTTTGCCACAAATGACGAATACCTTGAGGGTATTTTCTGCCTATCTATAGACCAGGAGTCTACAATCAGTCAATCATGAGCTACCAGCAGCTCCCAGACCCCTTCAGAGTAGCTCAGTGCCCTGAGTTTATTTTTATATAAGCACAGGGTCACAGTTTCTTTTTAAAGAAAAGGGAAGGTTCTGTTTATTTTAGACTATTATCAGGTTGCAGAGAGCAGTACCTAATAATGAGAGCTCAGCCCGATTTATGACCCAGGCTTGGGCTGGGGCATAAAGGTGAAGAACTGAAGCACTGAGGTATTTATTTATTTCTTAACTATAAGTCCTTGTCAAGTCAATATTGGAGCCTGAGAACAAAATTATGTTTCTGGATGCTGTTAAGTGGGAGAAAATGCAAATGAATAGTTACCTTAATGATTAAGTTAACTCTTCACTTTAATTTTCTCCCATGTCAAAGTGTCACATTTACAAACAGCAGGCCTCTTGCTCTCAGTGGCCAGTAGACACTGTGCCATATGTATAACTGAAAACTACAGTGAATACTACAGTAATTTTCTTTTTTAAATGAGACAAATTTAAAGTGAAGAAAAATGTTCCATATTTTGAACATTTTTATAGAATTTTTTCTGCACTTTAAATTTCTCCCATTTAAAAAAAGGTTGAATGTTTGTATTATACATGTAACAGTGACACGTATGGTGAAAGGTATGTCTTGTGCCACAAGTACATACAACACAGACTCTCAGTTACTGATACACATACATCCCATTCAAACACACACATGTTCATACATCCCCAAAGACCATGCTCTTACTGACACATGGCATCCATCATAGTGCCACTAATCAAAGTATTTTGTTCAAACCAGAGTATCTGGCTCTATGGACATTGGGCTTAAAGTCAGTGAAGCTGGGCGTAGGGGTGTCTGGTAACAATATGCAAGTTGTTTAGCCCTCAGTAGCTCACAATGATTTTCAATGAACAGAAGAAGGTCTCACTATAGAAAAAGTTGGAGAGCCCTGCAGTAGACCATGATCAATAGGATTGTTATGTTTCTTCACTTTTTAAGCTAAGAAATCTATTAGATAAACAGAAGATGCTTTGGCAAACTGGACAAAGGTAGACAGAACTGGAAAGATAAAACAAACGCATCATCCATCAAAGAGATGGGTTTTCCAGAGGGAGAGGATGTTGCATCATCTAAGGAGACTCATGGGAAATATCAATCAGAGTCTGACCATGCAGGGCTACTTCTTTTAATGATAAGGCAAAAGATTTGCTTCTTAATAGGATTTTCCACAAAAACGAAAAAGGCCCTTAAGTTTACATTGAATCCAATAAAGCTGTTGTAAGAAAAGGCATTACACAACAAGGACTACAGCATTAAAAAGTGAGTCATAAATTATTGTATTGAAAGAAATGAATATTTCTTTACAATTAAAATTAACAGATGTAAGTACAGCATAATACATTTAATTTGTAAAAAGTGCAGTCATACTTAAAATAAGTAAAATAATATGAGTTTGAGATTTTGACTGCGGCAGTTGCTGAATCTAAACACAGTCAATTTACCAATGAATCTACAGCTGCTTGCAGAGAAGCCATACATAACAGCTCGAGTAATGGATCTGATTCTTTTCTTTGATTGAGATATGGTATCCCCATGCTAATTTGTTGTTGATATTCAAGACTATATAGTGGCATTTGCTTACTAATTCGATATAATAATCATTAATTTTCCATTTTAGTTGTTTCTTGGACCTTTAAAAAATCATGATTTTAGTTCTACCCAAATTAATTTTTATTTCATTAACTCTATTGCATTCTTGTAGTTTTTGTAATTGAGATTGAAAACCGAAGGGAATCAGTGATAGTATGACAACATTGTCTGCCTAAGCTAAATATGAGATCGGCCTCTGGCTGAGCATAGATGGAAAGCCCTCTGCGTTGTCAAAATGTAATGATAATTCAGATATATATAATGAAAAAAGTATAGGTGCTAGAATGATCGCTTGTTTGAGACCGTTGAAGGTTTTAATCTCTGGTGAAAGTGTTCTTGTGTAGTTTCTTCATGTGGAGGCACCACAAAATGCACTAATCAGGGGTTGAGCCCCCCTTTTTAATTTCAACCAGAGTTTGCCATGATTGGCCATATCGAAAGCTAATGACTAGTCAATATAACATACAAAAAGTGGAAGATGTTTCTTTAAGGTTGATTTTACCAGGCCTTTCAATCGACAATCTTGACTAGTGTAGAACTGCCTAGCCGAAAGCCGGTATGATTGTAACGTAATATGTTTGAGTTGATAGGCCAATCAAAGATTTTATTCAAAAGGAGTTTTGCAAATAATGTTCCCATGGAATATAAAAGTGCGATAAGGCAGTAGCTTTTACGGTCATCGCTAGCACCTTATATATCAGGTGATTAATGAACCCTCTCCAAGAGGGAAGAATTTGGCTGAAGTCACTGAATTATGGGTAACAGCAATTGGCTCCAAAGGTCAGGGTCATGTTTGAAGATTTTGATAGGTATCCCATTTGGTCCTGCAGGCTAGAGAATTTGTAGCTTTTAATCAGTTCATGAATTTCCTTCCTTGAAACCCCCAGATCATAATTTACGTAGGTCGAAGTATTAAGGATGATGTCGGTGATTTTCACATAAAGCTTAGTTATAATAATATGAGAGTATCACTTTTTGTAAATAACATGAAAATCAAAGGCGTTTCTGTGCGTTTGAGTACCATAGCTGACTAGCTTCAGAACGCTTTTATGTCTTTTGATCTTGCTGCAGTATAGAGTGCTGCAATATACAGGCTACTTCTTGTCGTTTAGTCTGTAATTCCCCTTTTTTCTGTTTGTAACACCTTTATTCTACCTTGAGCTGTTTGTCCCGGTTAGAAGGCAGTGGAGTTTTCAAGAGTACTCTGATCTGTTTCCGGTTTGTTCTTTTCTCTACAGTAAAATGTTTATCTTTTGTGTTCAGTTGACAATAGATTGTTGCATATGAATTGGTGCATATGTTACTGTGAACTGTCTTTAGAAATTGTTCCCAATCCTTGCATAAATCTAAAGCTGGATTAGTTGCCAAGGTAACGTGGTTCAGTTGTGAGATGGAAAATTCTTGGAATTTTAGCACAGGAGATTTTTGAATTTAGATTATTGTTCCACTTTGTTTTTTTTCTGTTTACCTGAGTCAAGGTGTTTTTGCTCCTGTGATTACTGGTTGGCCAAAGATCATATTTCCATTTTAAGGCAATTTGTTGGGGGTTTGGATCACTCTCGTTCATAGTAATGATCTGAATTTCTTTTGCATAAGGAAGGGTGTGAGAAACGTAGAAGTGTGTAGTCAAATATGCTCTTTGCATTGTGCCCACGAATGCTGATTGAGCCGGTTGGCAAGTCTGGAGTCTACCATTCAGAGTATGAAATCCTAATTCAAAAACAGTTCTGACAGGTGGCTGTGTGCCTGTGTAGGAAAGTACCATCTTGCCTGGCATGTTACCCCCATTTTCACTGTGTGTATGTTTGTTTTTGCCCTTGTGTCACTGGGATCCTGCCAAGCAGGACCCCAGTGCTCATAATGTATGTCCTGTATGTGTTCCCTGTGTGGTGCCTAACCACCACACAGGGTGGTTCACTGAGGCTCTGCTAACCAGAACCTCAGTGTTTATGCTCTCTCTGCTTTCTAAAATTGTCACTGCAGGCTAGTGACTAATTTTACCAATTCTCATTGGCACACTGGTACACCCATATAATTCCCTTGTATATGGTACTTAGGTACCCAGGGTATTGGGGTTCTAGGAGATCCTTATGGGCTGCAGCATTTCTTTTGCCACACATAGGGAGCTCAGGCAATTCTTACACAAGCCTGCCACTGCAGCCCGAGTGAATTAATGCCCACATTATTTCACAGCCATTTTTCACTGCACATAAGTAACTGATAAGTCACCTATATGTCTAACCCTCACTAGGTGAAGGTTAGGTGCCAAGTTACTTAGTGTGTGGGCACCCTGGCACTAGCCAAGATGCCCCCACATCATTCAGGACAAATTCTCCGAACTTTGTGAGTGCGAGTACACCATTACACGCGTGCACTATACATAGGTCACTACCTATGTATAGCGTCACAATGGTAACCCCAACCATGGCCATGCAACATGTCTAAGATCATGGAATTGGGGGACAATCCCATGATCCCCCGGGTCTCTAGCACAGAACTCGGGTACTGCCAAACTGCCTTTCTGGGGTTTCCACTGCAGCTGCTGCAGCTGCTGCCAACCCCTCAGACAGAATTCTGCCCTCCTGGGGACTGAGCAACCCCGGCCCAGGAAGGCAGAACAAGGGATTTCCTCTGAGAGAGGGTGTTACACCCTCTCCCTTTGGAAATAGGTGTGAAGGGCTGGGGAGGAGTAGCCTCCCCCAGCCTCTGGAAATGCTTTGATGGGCACAGATGGTGCCCATCTCTGCGTATGCCAGTCTACACCGGTTCAGGGATCCCCCAGCCCTGCTCTGGTGCAAAACCGGACAAAGGAAAGGGGAGTGACCACTCCCCTGACCAGTCCCTCTCAGGGGAGGAGCCCAGAGCTCCTCCAGTGTGTCCCAGACCTCTGCCATCTTGGATTCAGAGGTGTTGGGGGCGCACTGGACTGCTCTGAGTGGCCAGTACCAGCAGGCGACGTCAGAGACCCCCTCTGATAGGCTCTTACCTCTCTTGGTAGCCAAACCTCCTTTCTTGGTAGCCAAACCTCCTTTTCTGGCTATTTAGGGTCTCTCCTCTGTGGTATTTTTCAGATAACGAATGCAAGAGCTCACCAGAGTTCCTCTGCACTTCCCTCTTTGACTTCGGCCAAGGATCGATCGCTGACTGCTCCAGGACGCCTGCAAAACCACAACAAAGTAGCAAGACGACTACCAGAAACATTGTAGCACCTCATCCTGCCGGCTTTCTCGACTGTTTCCTGGTGGTGCATGCTCTGGGGGCTGTCTGCCTTCACCCTGCACTGGAAGAAAAGAAGAAATCTCCCGTGGGTCGATGGAATCTTCCTCCTGCTAACGTAGGCACCAAAAGACTGCATCACCGGTCCTCTGGGTCCCCTCTCATCCTGACGAGCATGGTCCTTGGAACACAGGCGCTAGGTCCAAGTGTCTCCCACAGTCCAGTGGCCCTTCTGTCCAAATTTGGTGGAGGTAAGTCCTTGCCTCCCCACGCCAGACAGCAAACCTGTGTACTGTGTGATTTGCAGCTGCTCCGGCTTCTGTGCACTTCTCCAAGGATTCCTTTGTGCACAGCCTAGCCTGGGTCCCCAGCACTCCTTCCTGCAGTGCTCAACCCGCTGAGTTGGACTCCGACATCGTAGGACCCTCCTTTGTGGCTCTGAGTCAACCGCTGTCCTCAGATCTTCTAAGTGCCTGCTCTGGTACTTCTGTGGGTGCTGCCTGCTTCTGTGGGGGCTCACTAAGTTGCTGAGCACCCCGTCTGTCTCCTCCTCCAAGGGGCAATGTCCTGGTCCTTCCTGGTCCCCAGCAGCATCCAGAAACCTCTACCATGACCCTTGCAGCTAGCAAGGCTTGTTTGTGGTATTTCTGCATGGAAACACTTCTGCAACATCCAGCTCACCGTGGGACATCTTCCATCCAAAGGAGAAGTTCCTAGCCCTTTTCGTTGTTGCAGAATCTTTGGCTTCTTACACCCAGAGGCAGCCCTTTTGCACCTTCATCCGGGGTTTCCTGGGCTCCTGCCCCCCCTGGACACTATTGCGACTCTTGGACTTGGTCCCCTTGTTTTGCAGGTCCTCACGTCCACAAATCCATCTACAGTGTTTTGCTTGTGGTTCTTGCAGAATCCCCTATCACGACTATTGTGTCTTTCTGGGGTAGTAGGGTAACTTTACTCCTACTTTCTAGGGTCTTGGGGTGGGGTATTTTGGACACCCTTACTGTTTTCTCACAGTTCCAGTGACCCTCTAGAATCTCCTATAGGTCTCGGGTCCATTCGTGATTCGCATTCCACTTTTGGAGTATATGGTTTGTGTTTGCCTATTGCATCCTATTGTGATCCTACATTGTTTCCACTACTTTTCTTACTGTTACTTACCAGTTTTGGGTTTGTGTACATATAACTTGTGTATATTACTTACCTCCTAAGTGAGGGTACTCTCTGAGATACTTTTGGCATATTGTCGCTAAAATAAAGTACCTTTATTTTTAGTAACTCTGAGTATTGTGTTTTCTTATGATAGTGTGCTATATAATATAAGTGGTATAGTAGGAGCTTTGCATGTCTCCTAGTTCAGCCTAAGCTGCTTTGCCATAGCTACCTTCTATCAGCCTAGGCTGCTAGAAACACCTGTATTCTACTAATAAGGGATAACTGGACCTGGCACAGGGTGTAAGTACCACAAGGTACCCACTATAAGCCAGGCCAGCCTCCCACAGCCTGTTTTTTTTCTTTTGACCCACTCTGGTTTCAGGGAGTCAGCCGAATTAAAAAACATGTCCGGGGAACCATCAGATCTCCGCCATATGGAGGGATAGGTTTGGCATTACAATTTCCTGTAATAATCGGATGTGAGGTATGTTGTTCCACAATGTCTGTGAGTTCTTCCAATACAGAGAAAAGACTTGATTTCTTTTTTTCAGGGTGTTGAGAAAAATATAGAATTAATAGTAGCAGTTGATTAGATTTTTGTGTTGCCTATTAAGTATGTTTAGGATCGAATCTGTTTTGTATCTTATCCCACATGTTTTGGAAAAGCTGCAATTATGCATTAGGGTGTGGTGACCCCTTGCTTGGGTGTCCCATTGCGTATTTTTTAGCCAAAACTTTCTATGTTTGGACGTTTGTGAGTTTAAATGAATTAAGCTTCCATGACTCTATCAAACATATGACAGTATGACTGAATGAGAATTACGTAGGTTTATTGGCATCTGACGCAAAATGACGGCCGATTCCAGCGATGCTCCATGAACCTAGTAGGAAAATGTTCTCTGTAACGCTAGTTGGTGTGGTTTGGCTAGGAATATAACAATGACTGCTCAACCCTTTGCATACTGACATTCTGCAGCATTTGCCAGCGCGAACTATCGCTTAGTGTCCAATATCTAGCTGATATTTATGCATTGTTTTTTACATTTCTGTGAATTTTTAGCTATGAGTGATTGGAAAGGATGTGATTATGAGTTAGGAGGTTTATTCTGCGATGGGGGTTGTTTCAATATTTGACTCTGGGACAAAGTCTAACGAGACTATCGGGAAGTCTGAGATTGTCAGAGACTGTAGTGCTCGATGATGGTTCTATCGTTATTGAGTTATCACTTAAAGAATCGAATGAATGGTTCATTCCGAAGTTTCAATTGGAGTCTCGTCTGGCTGTGCTTATTGTTAGAATGAGTCCCAGAAAGAGTTGGGCTATTGGAACTGGTGCTTCTGTTGTTAATGGGTAGGAAGAATTTGTATTGGTATTGAGGGTTTCATTTAAAAATGCGAAACGTCTGCCATTATTTTGGCTAAATTGCCGTCTTCAGGGCTAGGCCCACCTGTGTTGACCTTTGATGTGTCCTGCGCACAAGTACTGGTTATTTGGGTAGATTCCTCCTCCTTGTATGAGGTAATGATCTGGTTGCCATTATTCGCTGTTTCGAAGGGAGTGATGGTGGGTCCGTGACCTCCGGTAATACACCTGAAAAATGTTGTGCATCGTTTCCTTATGTATGCTTGGACGTCCTCTGCTGGGGATCCGATATAAGGGGAAGGCACTACTGAAATTGTGGCTATCTCCTTTCATAGGGGTTCTGTTGCTGATGCCATTTCTTCTGTGTGCTTGGTTGAATTACTGGTTAAATATCCCAAAGGTCTGCATCTCCTTTTGTGGTGTGTGTTGGTACACTGGACCCACTGGTAGACACGGTGGACCTCGAGGTCCTTGGACGAAGTAATGACAGTAAAGACTGGATAAAGACTTGATTTAGTTTTCTTAGTAATAGTAGGAGTAGGTCTATGATGTAATCCTGTCCGGCCAAATTTTCTTGGTGGATTTCCATATTTATCAATGATTTCTGTGATTTGGAAAAAAAGGTTCTTAGTGTCAAAAATTGTTGCCAGATCTTTTTCATATCCTTTATTAATTCAACTTGTTCTGTTAATAAAGATGTTTGGTTCCCAAAACGTATTGTTCCAGTGACCTGAAGCATAGGATAAGCGGTGATGTCATCATGTCAGTGGCACCACTTAAGCTTGTAGTGATTTTATTTGGGCAATGAAGTTGTAGACTTGACTGACCAATGTTTTTGGGGCACTCAATAAATCCGTTAGCTCATCCAGTATTGTTAAACAGTCCAGTAAGCTGGCAAGAGAAGTTTGTGCCAGTAGTTTGAAGTCATTAATGCCCTGCCCTTCATTATCAGGTGATGGGTCCAGTCCATATATTGAACCTGATTCAGAGCTCATTGTTAAAGACTGGGCGTCATCGGGAATAGGGTGGATTTGGGCCATCATAGTTATTAAGTAAGTTGTAGTGTGGAGAACTGAATGGTTAGAAACTGCAAAGGATGTTACTCTCATGAGAGCGGAGGCATCTCAGTCAGTCAAAGTTGATGAGTGATCTTAGGGACAGGTTGCAATTGCTTTATCTTTATCTTTGAAGTTACAGTCAAAATGGAAATAATTACAAACATCTATTTCCTTCGTTGACTTGAGCAATAGCAGCCTGCTGTCCCCCATAAGGGTTTAATGAGGCTGGGTAACCACTACGTTGTTTGAGGTTACTATATTGCTCCCTGCGTATGGAATTACTCTAAAAAGATTTAGCATTTAATCACAAAAAGCAATTGGCTGGTTTAGAGTTTGTGAGTTAAAACCCCTAAAGGCGCAGCATCTGCCAGGGAATTAAATGATTTAAATTAATTCAGCCCCTCCCCTGAGGTTGCCTTAACATCCACCCCACAACCATCCATCACAGATGTTACCAGTCAAGTGACCCTGACAATAAAAAGGGGTGGGCGCAAGTGCCTTGGGCCAGTTATACTCACCAGTTCCTGGACTCTGTGTCATTCTTGTGTCCGGCATGCAGGCCTATTGCCCACGACTTTACACAGGTGACGAGTAGGGTTGCCCCCTTTCAGAGCACGATTATTCTGGCCATTTGTTGTTGTTTTGAGAGTATGCAAAGGTTCGGACATGATACTAAATAATACTTTTAAAGAGAATCATATGTATTCATTTGTAGCAGGACTATTCAGCCTTTCTTTTCTTTTTTACACAGGGATCATTAATGCAGCACTAGAACACATTTAAAAGTGCTTTCTATTTATATTTGCATTTAGTATGTACAGGTAAGGGTAAAAAATACCAGGTTCAGGTGATTTTGGTTTTTTTATACCCGAAAGACTTTAAGATATTGGTGATGTCTGCAAAAAACCCGCCAGGTGGCAACCCTGGGGACGAGGTTTGACCTACCCCACCTGCCCCCTCAGGCCCCATACGAGGAGACATGAACTGTAGCGCTGCCCACCTTCTATTGAGACTGACGGGAGCTTCTCCTGCATTGGAGGGAGAGGAGAAGCAGCAACAAAATGCATGTGCATGTGGTGCCTACCAGAGGAGACAGTGATATGAATCCTGGCTCAAGTTTTTCCCCTACCAGGTGTAAGTAGCCTGCTGTGGCATTTAGCTATCCCATTAAGGACCAGCAGAGCTCCCCGTGACCACCTACCAGTGAAGGACTGGGGCAAACAGCAAAGGCCCGCAGGAGAAAAGGGAGTGGATCTCCGGAGGAGATCAAAGTGGAAAACCGGCCAAGGAGCAAAGGAGGAGAACAAAGCCGAGATGAGTGGTGGGGAGCACCATGTGGTCCCTCATGGTCACCTGTCACCACCACCAGTTAGGAGAGGCCATTTGTCTCACATTGTGGTCCTATCTGCACTTGAAAAAAGTTGCCAAAGGACGAAGGGTGCTCTTCATAGGAGAGCACCCTCACCAAATCTGCCTGTCCTAAGTGATAACTGAAGCCAGAGCAGATGAACACAGACGGCCCCAACAAATTCAATGAAAGCACAGGGAACAAGGCCTTTGGGGCCATATGTACAAAAGCATTTTTGCGGTCAGTAATGGCCTGATTCCCACAATTTGCGATTGTGTGACATATTACCAAATTACAATTTGTGTTTAGCGGTTCAGTATCTGGAAGTAGTGTGTTTAGGGAATACCTTCCTAATACCGAAATGCAGTGGTATGTATGAATGTTTTGAGACTGAATAACGGTCGCAAACATTCATTTTTGCGCTGCCAACTCAAAGGTGGTGGTAACCATTCGCAAATGGGAAGGGGTTCCCACGGGACCACTTCTGCTGAAAGAAATACTTTTTCCAAGGGACCACTGCATACTCTTAAAAAATTAAACTTAAATGTTTCATTTTATTTTTTAAAACACCCGGTTTTCATTTAAGAAATCGGGCTGCATGTCAAAACATTAAAAAGATTGCTTTTTAAAAAAGTAATCACAGACATGGTGGTCTGCTGAACCCAGCAGGCCACCATCCATGTGAAGGTGGAAATTCCATAATGGGCCGTAAATTGTGATCTACCTCATTAATATTCATGAGGTAGTAGGTCTATTGCGACCCCATTACCTATCTCTATTTACAAGTCGTTAAGTTTTTGTACATTATGAATTGGGATTCCTGAAAATGCAATCCTTAAACTTTGTAGCAATGGCCCTTGGTCCTGTCCTCAGCAGAGGGACTCCAAAGCAGCCACTATTCTTTCCTCCATGCTGCTAGTCCTGCAGTCCTGCACCTCATAGACCACCCCTGAGTTGAGTGCCCTCAGGGAAAGTGGCTTTGTATGAAGTGGCACGGTACCCTAAGCTCATAGCTGCCAACTTCATGTCTGCTTATGTGTGACATTCTCATGGGAGTAGTACGTTTATGTGTGACATTTCAAGCCTTTGTGACACACTTTGAGTGACACTTTATTGTGAGCTAAATAAGATACTTACATCCATGTAAAGGGATCATTAGGGTCGAGCCTGTGTTGCATGCGCTCGCGCATGCGTATCACAGCGAGACGCTTTAGTATTTAGAAAAGGGCTCGGAGCCCTATCAACTTCACGTTAGTGTTTTTTATTGGTTCGTGGGCTTGCCTAATAAAATCTGCTTGCTTTCATTAGTCGAAGGCACGCATAGGTCATGCCTTTTCCGGTGGCTAGCCCTCCTCGAGCGCAGCGACCAAGTACAGAAAACATGCGAGGCTCGCTGTTTTCCATTGGGCTCGTGGACTTCTTTTTCTCTAATTTACGAGCGCAATCTCGCTTGGCAGAAGTCGAGCGCTTTACATAGCTAACTTCACTTTTTCGGGTTATGTACATAAATGCACTTTTGCCCGATAGGTGAAAAGTCGGGTTAGGAGTTTACAACGTGATCAGCTCTAACATGAGCAAACGCGAGACCCGTTGCATTGTAAATGCTTGTTTTTAGAAATGACACCGTGTTCTCATATGTGACTGTTCTTAATTCGTTAACCAACTAGGTGTGCTTTACATGATAATCGGATCCATCTTTATCTGCCACAATTAAGTGAGATGATTGGCTCGGAATCACAGAATGTTGAGCCAAGGCCAAGATTCAAGTCTTCTTTTGCGATTCTAAAGTAGACAGTTCTGGTCCCTAGGCCACATTTGTCCGCCTGCTTCCTCTTCTACTGGAACAGTTCTCCAATTAGGCCCCTCTTTAACCAGTTTAGACAAACCAAGTTTTTGGCACATATTTAAAAGCTTTGTGTCGCGGCTGGAGATCCACATCTGTTTGATGCCATGGTTTGAGCAGGGGGTCCTTTTGTACATTAATTAGGCGGGGTGTGGTTTTGTGTGTAGGTCTTTAAATCTCTGTAGTTCACTTAACTGTGATATGAGTTTCTGAGATAGTGGGATATTTATGGTAAAATAACGAGAATCCTATACCTCTCGTTATACACCATCGCCATCTTGTGGCCTTTGATAAGTAGTACTCTGAACTTAGCTTTTACGTGTCCCAGCAAAACGAGAAAGTAGACCGATAAGGTTTTATCAACTTCAGGAGACAGTTCTTCTGCGCGACAATCACAGTCATTGTAATAATGTGGGGAACATCACCAAAATGCATTATTCTAACGCGAGATGCGTGTCACTTGGCAAGACTGTAAGCTGACCACAAGAGGGTACTTGTGTCCAATATAGTGAAATAATTCATAACTTAAATATCAAACAGAAAAACTGGCAGATGAGCCAGAGGGACTGTTTTCTGTCTCCTCAAGCCCCCACCACAGTCGACAGGGCATAAGAAGCGACGCTGAAAGAGTGCAGGCACCAGTTCATCGTTGGGAAAAGGCTGAAATCCCTCTTGTGCACGCAGTGCTCTTCCATCACCTGAAATATGGCCTCCGAGTCCATGCAGAGCACTAGTTCCTGGGAGCATCTCACTCCGGTACGGCCCGCAGCAAGGAGAGCTGGCAGGGTAGCCCAGACACCAGTGGAGCAAATTGAAGGCTCCACTACTCTTGAGGCCCCATCTCCTCACAGCAAGGAAGGCGGCTGTCAGGACAGCAGGCACTAAACTGCATACAGGAGATTTAAGAAGACGTACAGAAAAGAGGGGCCCTTCACTGTAGCCAGAGGACACACAGACGCTATATGGCTGAACAGCGTGGATGTTTGGCAATTGATTAGCTTGTCAACAGGCATCCTCCACCGGCCATACCAAGAAACTACCAAAAACCCATTTGCCCAGGAGAGGATTAGAGGAACCGAGCAGCAGAAAAGAGGAGAGCGCTCCAATCCTGCCTCTGCACGATGGAGTGGAGGCATCATAGAAGGACGCCCAGATGATGAAGTGTAACCCCCAAAGTGCCAACCACTAAAGAGACGAAGAACCCCAGAGACGCTACATTGGTTGTCCAAGCTTGACAGATGGGCACTGCCCCAGGCAAGAGAAGGTCCAAAGAAAGTGATGCCAGACCAGAAGATGGACTGAAGCCCACACGGTACCAACTGTGGTCCAGAGACTAGGACCACATCGCCCCGAACCCTCAGGGCACACTGTGCCACACGCCCACCCGCCATGCCTCTTGGCAGCGATGCCTAAAGGCGCAAATCCTGTGTCATCCAGAGAATGGAGGCAGAACCACAGCTCCCTAGTGCCCACAGATGAAGGTCTCAAAAGAGGGAAAACCATGGAGTATGATCTTCAAGAAGGTCAGGAACTAGGGAACACATGACACAGGGCCAGGCGCCACATAGACTTAGAAAAGACAAGGAGAAGTGGATCAGCAACTGCCCTGATCATCACCAAGTCAGAGCCCAACACCTGAGTCCAGTGGTCAGACCACTGAGACAGTCGACCACAGAAAGGCCCTGTTGCCTGGTCCCAAAGAAGGTGCATGCTGCTGCACCCAGAAG
The DNA here is from genome assembly GCF_031143425.1 of Pleurodeles waltl. NCBI lineage: Eukaryota > Metazoa > Chordata > Amphibia > Caudata > Salamandridae > Pleurodeles > Pleurodeles waltl. The sequence continues at coordinate 393,278,687 of NC_090448.1, forward strand.
CAGAAGAGACGCTAACAACTCAAAGTCTCAAGAGCATAATTGGAAAGAAGGTGCATGTCGAAGCACCAAACAGAAAGAAGAGAAGGAAGTGTGTGACCAGCCGGTTCACACTTGGAAACCCGATGACTGACCAAACCCAGGAGGGAAGATCAAGAGTGGCTAGGCCTGAAGGCACGTTTGAGAGGAGTCACTGATGGAGCACACCTGTGTTCATGAATAAGCCTTCGAAGTGAAACGAGGACTACCAAGCAACAGCACAGTAGGGGAACGGAAAATAAGCCGCAAGCATGCACAAACCGAGTCTCTTCCAAAGCTACCCAATGTAACTGTCCAGATACAGTAACCTGCAGCTCAGCAGCTCAGAGCACCCAGGTTGAAGAATGCAGATGCCTCTACAATGAAAGGATGTAAACACATGTCCATCATTACTCCAACTTGTCGATTACCCAAGAAGGAAGGCTTGCAACCATCAAAGTATGTATCTCCACGAACAGGTTCTCCACATGGCTGGCCACCACACTAGTCCCTGGTTAGTGTATCATCACTGTCCCCTTTGGAGCATTGAACAACAAGAGTGGAGTCCAACGTCGTTGTTATACCTACAGTCAAGAAGCTCCAATGACCATCTGAAGAATCAGTCAACCGGCGACTACTTGCACACACGTGCATTCTGATTCCGGTGGCAAGAGCACATCTTGACAATGACTGACCCATCTACCCCTATGGTTGCACAAGTGACTAGGCAGTGGTTCCTTGGCTATCTTGCAGCAGCCCTGACGTGGTGCACATGCAGCCCCAGCACAGACCACAAACAGTCCTGTGACAACCCAACCAAGGGGCCTCCCCAAGAACAAGAATGGATTTGACACTGTCACACTGATGGATTCCAGGAAGTAGCAAGGCCTTTCAGCACAACAAGACTGTGTTCAGCAAGCTAATCAACATCACCACAGTATGCTTCATGATGGCCGCTTTATGATGGACTCCGCCAACACTCCCGAAGCACTCATCTTGAAATGTTGACACTAACCACAAATCCTCTGGAGCGTCAGCAGAGCAGACTAACTCCATACTATGGCCATAAATCCAGCTGGTATGTTGCCAGAAGGTTTCAGACTTTTTTGAGCCAGCATTCTTGTCCTGTCTCACACAGGTAAAATTATGAAGGCGAGCAAAGATGTCCTCTTGCTGCCAGCATAGTTAGTCAGTACACCTAATACTGCCCTACCATTTGACTCTAGAGACCAACAGATTCAGTGGTTGTAAATTTCAGTTTGTTTTGTCTCCAAAGGTTGGACATGTTGTCCTTTCATTTGGATTTTGAGTGGAATGTAATGTCCTGCTGAACACTCAATAATGCAGCAACTCCCCTGAGGCACCCTTAACACTCACTCAACACTCATCCATCACAGGCGCCACCCTTCAGATGACCCTGCTAATAAAAGAGGCAGAGTGCACGTGCACTGGGGACAGTTCTACTTACCAATTCCTCAAGTCTGTGTTGTTCTTGAGTACAGCACATGAGCCTAAAGCGCACAACTTTACACTAGAGACAGCGTTTTCACAGGTTTGCTTAATTGTGATAATTGTTGGGGCAAAATAGGAGTAGATCACGTAAATTAGCAACAATTCAGCTGAATGAGTGAAATCCACAAAAAATCAATATAACCCTATGTGGCATTTCCCAGAAAAAACTCTGAAATAAATATTTAGAAACATGTAGCCTACAACCGAAGACTAACGTCAAATAAAGAAGCTCCTTATGTTGTCCAGGTTGTATATACAGCACTGAATTTAAATGATCAGAGTACTCTCTGAACTAAAGAGTTACTTGCTAAAATACGTTCATAAATAACTTCAAGCCTCAGCTCTCAATAGTTCTGTTGTCTACCTACAATATCCAACATCTAACAACCAAAATGTGAAATATAAATGGGACAGAATGACAGGCGAGAGGAAAGAAAAAAAAAAGCTCACTCCCTCAGTGCAGCAGTAGGGGGCATCAGACACTGGAAGGTCAAATTTACTAGTCTAACTCCAGTCCTAGAATATTTGGGGACAGAGCAACTTTCTTCCAAATATTCCAGGAGGCTTATTTACTATATTAACTCCAGCCCTGGAATATTCTGGGGAAAGTTATAAATCCCCAAACTATTGGAGAAAGTGCTGCCCTGAGGGCACAGCTTAGGGCAAAAACTAGGAATACCTTACAAGATCTACTCAGCAGAGGTGCCTCTTTCCTGTGCCTTTTCTGGTCAGACTCACTGCACCAAGGCAAAGCAGCTCCCAGAGATGAGGGATGACAACCCAGCCTGACACAGCGGAAGTCAACACAATCATGAAGAGCAGGAGGGAGATGCAGATCAGTGGCACGTAAGGCTGCAGCAGGTGAGGAAGAGCATACCCAGCATTAAGGAAAAGGAATAGGAATTATGGCAAAATATGGATTTTGACTCCCTTCGTGAGAATGCAAATACGAACCCTACCCAACTCTCCCCACCTGACAATATCTGGCACTGCCATGGTGTGCTTAAAAGAACTATGCGCTCTCTGATGGAGTGTATATGGAGGCGAAACAAGAGAACCATTATTTCATGCTTGTGAACAGTCCATTGTATAAGAAGTAGAAAGGTCTTCTCAAATAAAGCAATGTCTAGGGCAGTTGCCACAAGAAACAAGATGCATAAATCCATTCCCAGGATCCACAATATATCCAGACATGTGGAACTAGATTCATTTATAGTGGCTACTGCAAATAAGAAGATTCAATCAAAAGCTACACAGGGAGCCGCATGAGACAAAGGTAGAAAGCGGATGGAAGAAGGAAAATTAAATGGAGAGTGCAGTAGAGTAGTGCTTATGCAGGGGTGTATCACTAATTTGAATGCACTGCTGAATATATATATATATATATATTTATATATATATATATATATTACCAACTGGAGGTCGATGTTTCTATATCTTTACCAATGTTTGACGAATCGTCACGAACATTTCCAAAATAAGTGTGCCATAATTGTTGTTGCGCATGGGAGGTTTCGGGGTAATCCGTCAAGCGGGGGCCGAGAAAAAGGGGGGTAAAAAATGTGTGTTTCCCATGTTAATTCCCATAGAAGTTTTGAACACGACTGCAGCCCAAACTGCTGCACAAAATTACACCAAATTTGGTAGAAAGCTAGATTTTGTTCAGCAGATTGTGCTTTTGGGTATTTTATGTAAATCTGTTCAGTAGCTTTTGAGATACTAAAGGGAAAATACATTTGTATATCTAGGTGCATGCATTACACCACTTTGTAATTATGACACGAGGAAAAGGCCACCTTACAGCTGCTTTAGCGTAAAAAAATGACGCTAAGGCGGCACTAAACTGGCACTAGGCCCTCTTAAATCTGGGCCCTAGTATCTCATGATAGTGTGTCTGTTTATTTTCTAGTATTTTGACTGTTAAACATTCCAAGTGATGGAATATTTAAGTTTTTTCCCCTCAAAATCTGTGGGTTGAATGTCATAGCTAAGTCTGGAGAGTGCACAGTAAGGAGTCACCTCTGGCCTAGAGGTTAAGGTCTCAGACATGCACACTGAAAGTTAAGGGTTTCAGTCTAGGTGACTCTGTGGTCATTTCCTGCTTTAGTTTCTTTTCAACTTTAAATATTTAAGCTACATACTGAAAGGTGATCTCACTCTTTTAATTGACAAAAACATTTTTCTTTTCAATTTGTCCGGAAATATCTCATTCTTAGTATATCATTCAACAAAGCCTAAAAATTATCTCTCTTTCTCTCTCTCTCTCTGTAAAATCTTTCTTTAAATCACTCTCTCTCTCTCAATCTCTTACTTTCTCTCTGTGAGGGTTGGGTGATTAAGGTGTTGGCCACAGGGACTGGCCACAGGCTAGGCCCTTCGCCCAACAGCCGCAGCACATTTCCATAGGGTGTGCGCGGCGGTGGTTGAATTAACATATTGTAATGAAAATTATGTTAAAAAAAACTAGAAATTCACTGAAAAAACTATTGTTAGGAAATAGAATTAAAAAAAACCATAGACATTCACTTAAAGAAACAAAGGTTACAGGGATGTTATAGTTAGGCTTTCATTTTAAAAATTCAAACCCATAGAAATTCACCTGTTATAGCCAGAGTTATCTCAAGTAACTATAACTCATGCCCTAAAGTAACTATAACTCACACCCTTGCCATGCACTGCTAATTACCCCACAAATTATTGCACTTATGACATCTTTGATAACATCATTGATAATATCACTGTAATATTTTCACAAAAAAACTGTGCATGGTGGTGGGGGGGAACTAGTTATAGTTACCTTAGAGCATGGCTATTTGGGGTAGTTCACGCTTAGGGCTTCATAACTGGTTTTCACATAAGGTATCCACAACAAATTTGTGTCCTTTTATTCAACATCCTGAGGATTGTAATGGTACCCAGGATTTGTGGATTCCCCTGGAGAGGACTGAGAAAATAGGCAATATATAGCGCATTTTTGAGTTTTTTTAGAAACATGGGGAAGAGGTGCTGCTGATAAAAGTGTCTGTTTTTTCCTTAAAAATGGCATCCATGAACGGTTTGCTGTAATAAAGTCACTGTCTTCCTAGCTTTCAGGAACATGCAGAGCTGAATCCAAAAACCAATGTTTGTATCACAGTTTTAGCATTTTTGTAAAAAGTAGCCTATTTTCCCTATATTTTGTGCTTCTAGTTCGTGGCGGAAACCATTCTGAAAATGAATGTTGAAATAAAGAAATACTGAAAATGAGTAGGAAAAAACTGGCATTTATGACAGCATTTTTGTCTGTTACTTTTTTTCACAATGGCCAGTTGACAAAATAAATATACCATTACGTCCGCTAGGCCCATCTGGTTGTGGGGTTCTATAGGGTCTGTAGGTTCTCTAAGAGCCCAAGGTGCCCAGAGCAACAACTGAGCTGTACCATACGATAGGTTTTCATTGAGTACCGTGTATAGACAAATTCTTTTAATAGTGAAATAGGCAGAGTGATAAATGGGGTATCAAGGAAATTTATGCGTTTCTGAAATGGGCTCAAGGCATGGATTTCAGGAGTAATGGTTATTTCTACAATTCTGAATTTGTGGGTACCCATACTAGCTTATGATTTGGAGGGTATTTTTTTAAATGTCATCTTTCTTATACACTAGCTTACATTTAAAAGGCACAAATGCAGTGAGATCCAATAGGTAATAACAAATGCCCTACTATTCTAAGCTCCCCCATGTCTTTTGATAAAAATAGTACCTCTCTTGTGTGGGTAAGCCTGGTGCCCGCGACAATAAAAAGCGCACAATGCAACATGGACACAGCGTATTTTTCCACCGAAAAATTAAACTTTTTTTCCAATGTGGGTAGCTCAAACTTTTGGACCCTAGCTCAGCCAGCACCGTGGGAAGCTTAGCAAACCTGTAAATTTAAAAATTTTTTTACACCTGGGGGTATCCAGGGTGTGCTAATTTGTATGCATCTCACCATGTTTTTTTACCCAGACTCCCTTGCAAACCTCAAAAGGTCACTAAAAAATGTGCCTCATATTTCTGTGATGAAAGTTCTGGAATCTGTGGGGAGCCACAAACTTCTTTCCACCCGGCATTGCCCAGGCTACCTGATAAAAATAGTACCTCATTTATGTAGTTAGACCTCGTGCCCACGACCAGAAATGGCCAAAAACAGGACATGGACGCAGCACATTTTTCCACCGATAACAGACCTTTTTTTCCAATGTGGGTAGCTTGAGATTTTGGCCACTAGCTCAACCAGCAGCTAGGGGAACCTGGTCCACCAGTACATTTTTGGAAACTAGACATCTAAGGGTATCTAGGGTGGGCTGACTTACGTGGCTCTTACAACGTTTTTTGAAACAGGATCCCTTTCAAAGCAAAAACGTTGAATAAAAAACACATTTTCCTCACATTTCTGTGATGAAAAGTTCTGGAATCTGTGGGGAGTCACAAACCTCCTTTCACCTGGCATTCCCCCAGGTCTCCTGATTAAAATGGTACCTCACTTGTGTAGGTAGGCCTAGTGCCCACAACAAGAAATGACCCAAAAAGCGACATGGACACAGCACATTTTTCCACCAAAAACTGACCCTTTTTTCCCCTTGTGGGTAGCTCGAGATTTTGAACCACAGCTCAGGCTGCACCAAGGGAAACCTAGCCAACCTGTACATTTTTGAAAGCTAGACACCAGGGGTAACCTTTGGCAAACCTTTGGTTTGCTAACTTGCGTTGTTTTACCCAGAATCACTTGCAAACCAAATATTTGACTAAAAACACATTTTCCTCAAAATTCTGTAATTGAAAATTCTAGAATCGGCGGTCAGCCTATCCACCTAGCATTCCCCCAGGCCTCTCCATAAAAACTGTACCTCACTTGTGTGGGTAGACCTAGTGTCCGCGACAGGAAACAGCCCAAAAAGGCGAAATGGATGCATCCACCAAAAAATGACCTTTTTCCAATGTGATTTGCCTGAGATTTTGGGCCCTAGCTCAGCCGGCACCAAAGGAAACCTAGCCAATCTGTACATTTTTAGAACGTAGACACCTAGGTGCATCTAGGGTGGGCTGGCTTGTGTAGCTCGCAGTACCTTTTCTTACCCAGAATCCTCTGCATCACTCAAACATTTCCTAAAAACACATTTTCCATGCATTTCCGTGAGGGAAAATCCTGAAATCTGCAGACATCCACAAATTTCCTACCATCCAGCGTTCCCCCAAGTCTTTTGAGAGCAAAGATGCCTCACTTTTGTGGGTGGACAAAGTACCCATGACAGGGAAGGGCCTAAAACATATTGGGGAGACATCAAAATTATCTATCACAATACAACCTGGTTTTGCAAGGAGGCACCTGAGTTTTGGTCCTCGGCTTGGCAGTCATCTCGGGAAACCTACCAAACCCAGACATTTCTGAAAACTAGACACCCAGGGGAGTCTAGGGAGGTTTGACTTGCATGGATCCCCTAACATTTTCTTCCCCAGAACCCCCTGCAAACCTCAAATTTAGCTACAAACTCACATTTTCCACACATTTCTGTGTGGAAAAGTTGTAGGATCAATGGTCCGGCGCACATTTCCTACCACTTAGCATTTCCCCAGCTCTCCCGATAAAAATACTACTTAACTTGTGTCGGTGGGGCAAGTAACCAAGATAAGGAAGGGCCCAAAACCTTTTGTGGCAATAATGATAACTATGGTGGGTGTACTAATTAGTCATAGGGAAACCTATGAAAACCAGACATTTCTGAAAAGGTGACATCAAGGAGTGTCTAGGGAGGTGTCCCTTGTGTGGTTCCCCCAAAGGTTTATTTCCCAGAATACCCTGAAAAGATGAAATATTGAATAAAAAAGCTATTTTTCCATGCATTGCCATTGTGTAAACTACAGGCATCCACAAACTTACCATCACCCAGCATTCCCCCACTTGTCCTGATAAAAACTCTACCCCACTGGAGTCTCTGGGCCTCGTGCCCGTGACAGTAATGGATCACACGAGGGTCAACGGTAGTCCTTGCTAGAGGGTCAACAGTAGTCCTTGCATGAGGAGTACTGTATACAGGTGGCCTTGTGAACTTCGGCCATCTGACCCCAAACTGTGAGGGGGGAAGTGCTCTCATCATGAATTGTAGTGAGCATGTGCAAGTCACGCCTATCCGAGAACTTGACTGTGAGCAATTCATTATGCACAATGCGGTGCTCTGAGATTTCCGGAGTTTCTTGCAAACAACCTTATGCAGGAATCCTTTGTAGCGACAACAAACTGTACAACAGGCCACAGTGCCAGCTTTGATTAGATCACTGAACAGGCCTACTCCTGTATAGAAACTGTCCACATAAAGTATATAATGTTTGTGAAGGATTGGCTGGACAAACTCCCATACAATCTTTCCTGTGATCCCTAGCGTGAGAGGGCATATATATATACAGTTCTTTCATCAAACATTTTACTGCAAATGTTACATTGATATTATCAATGATGCTATCAAAGATCCCATGAGTGATGTAATTTGTGGGGTAATTAACAGTGCATGGCAAGGGCGAGAGTTATAGTTACCTTAGGGCACAAGTTATAGTTACTTGAGGTAACTCTAACTATACCCGGTGAATTTCTATGGTTTTATATATTTAAAATGTGAGCCTAACTATAACGTCCCTATAACCTTTGTTTTTTTTAAGGGAATTTCTATTGTTTTTGTTTAATTCTATTCCTAACTATAACGTCCCTGTAGCCTTTGGGTTTTTTTCTGTGAATTTTTCTGTTTTTTTAACATATAATAATTTTAATTGCTATTGGTTAAGCCAACCACTGCGGCTGTGCACGGCAGCAGTTGGCCACAGGGCAAGCCCTGAGGCCAAAACTGTATAAGTACCCAACCTTGCACCATGCATGGCCCTCACCCATGCTCAGCAAAGGTTGCCCGCAAGACCTGGCCTGAAGCCAGACCCTGTGGCCAACTCCCTTAAGCACCCAACCTCATGCTGTGCTTGGCCCTTTGGACATGTGTGGTGGTAGTTGGCCCTGGCCTCTCTGGGTGTGAGAATAGGTGTGAGAGGGTGTATCTGGGGGTGAGAGTGTCTGTGAGAGTGTATGTCTGGGTGTGAGAGTGCGTACATCAGTTTTTTAGTGGGTCTGTGAGTAGGTGCATAAGGCTGTCAGCAGATCTGTGTATGGATGTGTGAGAGACTGAGTGGGTCTGTGAGTGGATGCAGTAGGGTCAGACTGGAGCTGTGAGTGGGTGCACGAGGGTCTGAGCGAGTTTTCTAGGCTTTGAAGTATGGTATACTTAGAATGAGATATTTCTGCACAATTTAAAATAAAAAATTTAAATAATTTGTACTTTAAAAAAAAGAGGGAAGCGAGTCCGGCTGAACTTGAACCCTGAAAGTTCAGTGTGAAGGTCTGCGACCTTCACACTCATCTATTGCTTCCTCTTTTCTAATTTGTTTTTTAGCCCTTTATAGACTATCTAGGACAGGGAGGGAGCCCTGAAGGACAAACTGCTATGTCCCAGGGGTTGGCACCCCAGGACATAGTAGGAGCCGGCCATGGGGGGGTGGCGGTCCCAAGGGCCATCAGTGGCTCCACAAGAAAGGTGTACAAGGATGGCTGATTTATGACACTAGACTGCGCGGTTTTGGTTTAGGTAGGCTGTCTTTATTGGTCTTTAAACAGTATATATGGTATGGATAGAGTATAGTTGTTGTGAATTGGAAGGTTGTGATGACGTCCCCCTTCTGGACACTATATCTCGTCTTCTTCTTTCTTTCTTCCAGGACCTCGCGGGAAGTGTGGGGAAACAGAAGAGAATAGACACGGTAAGTGTGGGTTTGGGTCTGGATTTCTTTATCTTCTCTTTTCCTTTCCTCTCTGTTTTCTTTTCCCTGTCTTTTCTCTTCACTCTCTTATTTCCCTCCCTGGTTCTCCCTGGTTCTCTCTTCTTCCACTCTCCTTGCTGGCTTCTTTCCTATCTTCCCCTCTTCTCCTAATGTCTGCGTGCTTCGTTCTTCTTTTCCCTCGTACCTTTCCTTTCGTCTCTCCTTGTTTGTTTCTGCAATATCTCACGTGTACTGGTTTCCCGGCTGTCTTGGTCCTTTTTCTTATTTAGACCTGTTCTGTCTTGTTGGTGCCTTGTCTTTCCCTGCATTCTTCTATGCAACTGTTTAGACTTGTTTCTTTCTTTGTGCTCATTTCTCTCTCTCTCCCCTTTCTTTCAGTGCTCCCCGTGTAGTGCCCGTTTCCTTTCCCCACTCTTCTTCACCTCCCGCCTCCCGCTCCTTTCTTCCCCGTCCCGCACCTCCGTACTTGGAGTGGCCACGCTTCTCCTGAAGCGTGGCGGCTCAATCATAGGCTCCCTGGGGCCAGCGGTCTTCGTTTTCACAACGGGACTCCTTCGCTCCAAATCCCAGCGTAGTTCCACTCGTCCGGAAAGCGGTTTCCTTGTCTCCTCGGTCAGCGTCCTCTTGATCCGTCCGTTCCTTGTCGTTTGTTAGCTCCGGTGTACTCCAGCACCAACTCCCGGCTTCCTCTCTGGAAAAAGGATTAAGCCTCATTTTAACCACCGTCAGGTCCCGCGGTGGCGGCAGAGGACCAATGAGAGTGCCGTCCTCCCGGGTAGCTTCCGTGGTGAAAGTGGCAGTGTCAGAACAAGCTCGAGAAGGGTGTGGGTCGGATCGGAGCGACCCATCACAAACACTCCCCCTAGAGAGCGTCTGTCGATGACGCTCTGTAGCAGGATACCGGGAGAGAAAGTCAGCATTCACCATGAGACGGCCCGGAGAGTGGAGCACCTGAAAAGAAAAAGGTTGTAGAGAAAGAAACCATCTCAGGATTCTAGGGTTGGTATCCTTATTGCGAGCCAGGTGAGAGGAGCATGATCCGTCAAGAGGGTGAAGGGACGGCCACTGAGATAATAACGGAGGGACTCAATGGCCCACTTAATGGCCAGACACTCCTTTTCAATGGTGGGATAGTGCTGCTTGTGCGGGAGAAGCTTCCTACTAATGTATAAGATGGGGTGAACAGAACCATCGGATTGAGGTTGAGACAACACAGCCCCTAGCCCAACTCCGGAAGCGTCAGTTTGTAAATAAAACGGGCTACTGAAGTCAGGGCAACACAACACAGGGTCAGAAGACAGTGCATTCCTGAGCCTGAGGAAACTGCACATGCTAGCCTCGGATAAAGATGAAAATGTTTTAGGGGACCTATTTTTCAGTAAGTTAGTAAGGGGCTCAGCTATGGTGGAAAACCCGGGTATAAATCACCTGTAGTACCCGACGAGACCGAGGAAGGCACGTACTTCTTTTTTTGACGTTGGTACTGGGATCTGTCGAATCGCTTCCACCTTTTCTATTTGTGGGCGGACCTGCCCCTGTCCTAAGACGTAACCTAAATACCTTGTAGAGGTAAATCCCAGTTGACACTTTTCTGGACTGGCAGTTAAGTGTGCTTCCCGTAATGCCTGTAACACTGCTGTCAAGTGTTGGAGGTGGTCAGACCACGAGTCACTAAATATCACGATGTCATCTAAGTATGCTGCCGCATACAAGTGATGGGGACGTAAGACCATATCCATTAACCTTTGAAAGGTGGCAGGGGCCCCATGCAACCCAAAAGGAAGGACGGTAAATTGATACAACCCGAAAGGTGCTGCAAAGGCGTTTTTTTCTCGGTCTGTTTCTTTTAAAGGGATCTGCCAGTACCCTTTCGTTAGGTCTAGGGTAGACATGAACTTGGCGTGCCCTATTTTCTCTAATAGTTCGTCAATACGAGGCATGGGATATGCGTCGAAGTAAGTAAGCTCGTTGACCCTCCTGTAGTCTACACAAAAGTGACTGGACGGTTCTATAATACCTGTCTGTAACATGTTTTGGACTTCTTGTTCCATCACGGTTTTCTTGGCCTCGGGAATTCTGTAGGGTCTTTGTCGTGCTATTGCCTCACTCTTAGTTCGGATACTGTGTTCGGTTAATGTAGTGTGACCGGGCTGTCGAGAAAAAACATCTGCATGGGATTTTATTGTCTGAGAGAGAGAGTTTTTATACGACTCAACAAGGGAGGTATTGATCAGAGGTTTGCTGTCCTCTAGGGTTTGGGAAGAGGAAAATGAGGGATATGGTATGTCTTCTCTATGATCTGTTGTGATATGTTGAATTTTGTGTATACCATCAGTCTCCTGCCATTTTTTCAACAGGTTTATGTGATAAATCTGGTCTTTATGGGGCCTATGGGGAAGCGCCAACCTATACGTTGTGGGGTTGATCCGTTCTAATACTTCGTATGGTCCTTGCCATCGGGCTAACAATTTATTCTCACTACTGGGAGAAGGATCAGAGCCTTGTCTCCGACATTAAGAGTACGAAGCACACTTCTAGTGTTGTAACTCTTCTTCTGTTTGTCTTGGGCTTCACGGAGGTTATCGTGTGCCCTATCCCAAACGGACTGCAGATTTTCTCTCAATTCTTTAGTATATGTCAGGAGGTCCTTAGTTTCCTCGTCTGTCTCTTCCCACTGTTCAACTAACATGTCTAGGAGGGTTCGAGGGGTTCGGCCAAATAATAGTTCGTAAGGACTATGCCCAAGGGAGGTTTTTGTGTGGGTACGTATTGCGTAAAGTACAAGTGGTAGTTTCTTTTCCCAATCCCTTCTGTCCTCTGCACTGCTTTTCCTAAGTAAGGATTTAATAGTCCGATTATATCGTTCCACTAGACCGTCAGTTTGGGGGTGGTACACTGAGGTCCTGATTTGTTTTATTCCCAAGGTTTTGCTGACCTCTCCCATAAGTCGGGACATGAAAGGGGTATCTTGATCAGTCAGGATTTCTTTAGGGAAACCGACCCTTGAAAAAACCTCAATCATTGCTTGCGCTACTACCTTTGTGTGCATACTGGGGAGAGGAATTGCCTTGGGATACCGAGTGGCATAGTCTACCAACACCAGTACATATTGTCTCCCTCTAGTAGACGGAGTGAGGGGACCAATAAGGTCCATTCCCACCCGAGAAAAAGGGGTTTCTATGACCGGGAGGGGCTGTAACGGCGCAGGGGGTTGTGTGACCGGATTATAGAGTTGGCATTTCTGACAAGTTTGGCAGAACCTACGTATATCCCCATGTATACCGGGCCAATAGAATCGCTGGAGTACCGCCTCCTCAGTCTTGTCTCTTCCGAGATGCCCTTCCCCTTTGTCACCATGTGCTAACTGCAGAACCTGGGCTCGGTAGCTGCCAGGGACTAACTATTGTTTCCGTTGGTTATCTCCTGACTGGGGTATCCTATATAACAGATTATTATGGATGTGAAATGTGGGTCCTGCCCCTACTTCCTCGGTACTAAGTGCCTTTGCCCATGCATTCTTTAATAAGGGGTCCTCTCTCTGTTTTTGTCTAAAATCACCCGCCACGGTATATACCTTTCCCGTGACTCCCGGCGTGTCAATGTTCCCACGGCTCTCTTTCCAATGTTGTTGTCTCTGGACTCTTTTCTGTCGTTTGCTTAAGTGGGGTTTGACAGGTCGAGTTTCAGCTACCTCAGTATGATATGGTACTTCTTCCCACCATTTTTTCATCATGTGTTCCTCCCCTGCTTTACTTAAAAACCGTGGAAAGGCTGTATAATCTGTCCCGATGATAATATCTTCTTCGAGATGTGGCAACACCCCCACCTTGAGGGGTTCCTCCTCACCCCTCCACTGAAACCTAATCATAGCTACTGGATAATAGGATTGGTCCCCATGACACAGGCGATTAATACATGGGCCTGGGGCACGGCTTGGCTTGGCCCCACCAGGTCTTGTCTTATCATGCTCTGACTGCAACCCGAGTCAACCAGGGCTACTTTCTCCTGTCCATTCAGAAGAATGGGGAGCGTATATGTAGGTTTTGTCTCTCCTGCCCAGAATACCCTTCCTTTGGTGACACCGATTTCCATTGGTTCTTCCAGGTCTTTTTTTTAGGACAAAACCGTGCGATGTGACCCCATTCCGAACAATTATAACACTGAGGGCCATTTGAGGGATATGAGGCTTGAGTCGGATGGGGTATACGTACTCGTTTGGGTTCATGTGAACTCGGAGGTCGGGGAAGCACTCCTTTCCCTATACTTGGGCGCACAGAGGATGGTACTGGGTTTCTATTAGGATTGGCTCTAAAATCCGGGCTCCTGTGAAAGGCACAGGCTAAGTCAATGGCCGTTTTGTTGCTCAACCCGGGGTGTTGGCGAACCCAGTTCCTTGTGGACGGAGGCAGGGCATCCAGGAATTGTTCCAGTACTATGACATCGAACATCTCCTCCCGAGTCTTTTCCGTGGGCCACAACCAACGCCCAGCAGCGTGTTGAACCCTGTAATATAGGGCACGTGGGTTTTCCTGTAACATCCATTTCATGTGTCGGAATTTGTTCCGATAACTTTCGCTGTCCAGCCCTATTCTTTCTAGGATGGTCTTTTTGATCTCTTTATACGGCAGTGTGCCCATAGGATTTATGGCTTGATATATTGCTTGTAACTGTCTAGTTAATAGTGGGGCAATATACTGACCCGATTTATCTTCGGGCCAACTGGCCGAGCTGGCCACCCTCTCGAAATTAAGAAAGAAGGAGTCAGGATCCTCCTGGTCTTGATATTTTTGGAGCACACTGCTGGGTACATTCGGATGTACCTTTGTGTGAGCAATGGTTTCCGTTAATTTACTCAGGGCAGTTTCGTGGACCAGTTGATTGTTGGCCATAATTGTGGCCTGACTTTTAAGGGCTGTTTGTAAAGCCTCTCTCTCCTCCTTAGAGTCCTTCATTTGTTGCTCCCACATCAACTGGAGATGGCGTTGTCCTTCCGCGAGTTGAACAATTACATCCGCCATGGTGGGTTTTTCCTCCATCTTCTTTATAGGTCAACCGGTTCAAAATCCCACTCCTGACACCACTTTGTACGAGGATGGCTGATTTATTACACTAGACTGCGGGGTTTTGGTTTAGGTAGGCTGTCTTTATTGGTCTTTAAACAGTATATATGGTATGGATAGAGGATAGTTGTTGTGAATTGGAAGGTTGTGATGACGTCCCCCTTCTGGACACTATATCTCGTCTTCTTCTTTCTTTCTTCCAGGACCTCGCGGGAAGTGTGGGGAAACAGAAGAGAATAGACACTGTAAGTGTGGGTTTGAGTCTGGATTTCTTTATCTTCTCTTTTCCTTTCCTCTCTGTTTTCTTTTCCCTGTCTTTTCTCTTCACTCTCTTATTTCCCTCCCTGGTTCTCCCTCGTTCTTTCTTCCACTCTCCTTACTGGCTTCTTTCCTATCTTCCCCTCTTCTCCTAATGTCTGCGTGCTTGGTTCTTCTTTTCCTTCATACCTTTCCTTTTGTCTCTCCTTGTTTGTTTCTGCAATATCTCACGTGTACTGGTTTCCCGGCTGTCTTGGTCCTTTTTCTTATTTAGACCTGTTCTGTCTTGTTGGTGCCTTGTGTTTCCCTGTATTCTTCTATGCGACTGTTTAGACTTGTTTCTTTCTTTGTGCTTATTTCTCTCTCTCTCCCCTTTCTGTCAGTGCTCCCCGTGTAGTGCCCGTTTCCTTTCCCCACTCTTCTTCACCTCCCGCTCCTTTCTTCCCCGTCCCGCACCTCCGTACTTGGAGTGGCCACGCTTCTCCTGAAGCGTGGCGGCTCAATCATAGGCTCCCCGGGGCCGCGGTCTTCGTTTTCACAACGGGACTCCTCCGCACCAAATCCCAGCGTAGTTCCGCTCGTCTGGAAAGCGGTTTCCGTGTCTCCTTGGTCAGCGTCCTCTTGATCCGTCCGTTCCTTGTTGTTTGTTAGCTCCGGTGTACTCCAGCTCCAACTCCCGGCTTCCTCTCTGGAAAAAGGATGAAGCCTCGTTTTAACCACCGTCAGGTCCCGCAGTGGCAGCAGAGGACCAATGAGAGTGCTGTCCTCCCGGGTAGCTTCCGTGGTGAAAGTGTCAGTGTCAGAACAAGCTCGAGAAGGGTGTGGGTCGGATCGGAGCGACCCATCACAAAGGGCCACACAACCCCCTCCAACATGCATGATTCCTGGGTGCATGATTCAACATGGTGATTCCCGGGGCTATTGGGGGTTTAAAACAGACCCTCTTTACATTATTGAGTAGGTGCTCCGCTTGTAATTCATTGTTGCTCCAGGGAGGTGGTGGTCCCCGGAGCTGGGGGGGAGGCCATTGGGCATCCCCCACATTTGAAAAGCATTTTTACCCCTGGGGCTGATGGTCCCTGGGGCGCAGGGATGTGCGGCCCCCTGCTCATATTTTATTACTCACCCTGGGGAAGTGGTGGTCCCCAGAGCTGTGTCCCCGGTACCTGGCCAACCCGGGGGCTTTTTTAAAAGCAAGTGTGGGAGCCCGGGCTTGTTTTTAAAAAAGAAATTACAGTGGATTTGCGACCCTGTTGCGATTCCATGGTAAAAATTAAAGACATTCTTTTTAGCCCTGGGGGAGGTCCATTTGAGACCCCAGCACCAGAGGTATGGGGCCAGAGTGTTCATACCCCGGCCTCTTTTGTATTTTTTGGGACTCGGCTCAAGATGACTGCCAACACATCCTGGTTTGAAGTGTTGGCAGCAAGCAGATCCCAGCCGAGGTCAGGAGGGGTCGCAAATCGTTCAGGTCCCTAGATATACAAATTTGGGTTTCCTTAAATTTCTAAAAAAACTAATGAATGGATTTACACCAAATAACAAAAAGGGCTCTTTCTGGACCATTTGGAAAAAAAAGCCCCCACAGGGGGTCAGCCTGTGCTCAGAAGGGCCAACCCATCAGATTCATAATTTTTCTTTTTTTACTCTGACCCCCCCTCCAACCCCCCTCCCGAACAAGATCCCTTGTGTCTAGGGCTGTTTCCTGACTCTGGATCATGGCCACACTGCAGTTCAGAGCCAGAAAACGGTGCCAGGAAGGCAGTGATGAAAAGGGGGACTCTCCATTTTCCATCAATGCCTCCTTGGCCTCTGGGGAGGCCGTTTTGGCCTTTTTTTTCCACAGGAGTGGGGAGAGGATGCTCAACTGTTCCTATGATCCACTAAGGGGGATGGGCGAGGGGAGAGAGGTGGGAAGAGATGTGGAAGTGATCATGCATGCTTTGTACTGGAGAATGCTTTTCAGCCCTCCCTGGTGACAGCAAGTGGCTGTCAGATGCACCAGGGAAAGTGTGAGTGAGACAGCCATTGGATGTTCATAGTTCTACTCCCAGATGATCTAATGCGCATGTCCCTAAGAGTTATCTCATTAAAATCTTCAATGAAGGTGCACAGACTAAGAAGGTGTTCATGCACTTGTTTTGATGAAATTGTGCTGACTAGTACACATATGTTGTCTCTGAAAATCTGCAAATTAGCCTATGAGTTATGGACAGCACAGTTTGCAAGCACGAAAAAGTAACCACCGCCCTGAGTTTTCAAGTTCTGTTGTCTACTGCTCATGTTCTGTCTAACATATATTTAAAGAGTTAACAGCTGTGCTGCATAAAGCACAATTTCAGCACAAAAGCTTGCATGAAACTCCCACGTTTCTCTTACCTGAAACCTAAATGTGTTTACTCCCTCTGGGGAAACCCTTTCCTAGTGGCTCAAAAGAGTTTTCTCTTGCAAGCATTGTGCACTACCAAAATGCCTAGCATAACATTGCGGCTAATGTAGATTGGGTCTTGAGGTGCGCATTGTTCCATTTCTCGATCATTGGAATGATAATGCTTAATAGGGCTCTCAAGTGATGAGTTCCTGGGATGATTTTGTTGTGATATAGTCCAGAGCGAAGCATAAACTCAAACTCAATTATTGAAAGAAGCATACCATTGCTGAGCAGACCATTTCTAGACCCCAAGAGCAAGTGACCATAATCATAGTTGGGGAGGGTATATGGCAAGGTTCACAATGCAATGCGCAAGCCATCAAACTTTTTGGGTTGACAAAATTAGAACGTTTGCTAAAGTAATTTCTCAGACAATATATGGCAAAGTTTTGTTGATATGGACCGACACATCAAGCGTCCTCTACTGCAAATAGAAATGGGTGTACTCCATTTATTGGTATCTCCAGGAAAGCTATACTGAATCGGAATTTAGCACAAGAACATCACATACACCTCCTGCAGACTACTTACCACTGGTTGAGAACAACCTGTGGATCTGCTCAGCAGAAGACATTGGGCATCTCATGACTGGACATCAGACTTGAAGAAATGGACAAGATTTTCACCCCAAAAAATCTTTCACCACACAGGAAAACATAAAACTACAGATATTCATATAGATTGAAGAGGCCCGAGATGGTTTAAGGATTACGCTGCATCAGTATTCTGTGCTCGCACATTCAATTGCAGCAGCCGCGTGTTTAAGAGGCGGGCTTTGGGCACCAGCACCTTTTTATTAACAAATTAAACATTGGTTGGCATATTATACCCCTGTGGCGTTGGCTAAAATTGAATAAGAAAATATTTAAACCTACACAGGAAGGCAACATCTGATCACATCAAGAAAGGTTTTCAGGGTCGTGTTTACATACTACTTGTAAAAATGTAGCAGGCAATTAAATTATCAAGACTGATAAAACTGAAACCCGTCTTGTATGTTATTCAGAAAATGAAATCTTTTTATATGAAACTTGTACTTAACAAATTAAGAAATCTAGATACCTATGCTTATGTGAAAAGTGTCATAGTGGTGATGGGGCACAAAAACAGGAGAACTATTCAATCACCAAAAATAATTGAACTTTATGGTTTGCTTGCAGTGAAGCGATGATTTGAACGTGAGTATTCATCTATAGTCTCTGGGTAGACCATCAAAGAACTTCAAATATACCGTACCTTTTAAAGTGAAAACAGGAAGTACCAAGGAATTGACATTGTTCACCGGTGATGGGAATGTAGAATTTCATTACAAGCCTAGAGAGTAGCAATATGATTACAATTTGTATTGTGCCACTCTCTGCAGCAACTTTAAAGTGCTCCATAACATGGTAAAGCAAATAAATTGCAAAGAGAGAGGAATCAGTCTATAAAAGCATTTGCAATACAATAGGTCTTGCATTTGCTTGAGTTAGTGCTAATGGCGTTGTAAATGCATAAGTGGACTTTTCTTGCCACATAATTTGGTCAATCCTGCAGTATAATGTGGTCGTCTCTGCCACATAATTCCAGTGGCCCTGCATTTAACTAAAGCACTTCCATTTACTTTCTTCCTCTATCGGCAGCAAAAACCGAAAATATTGCCATTATTTATTAGTGAAGGCAAGCATAACCTACCAACCCTTGGCATCATACAACTGAACATGCCCTGTTTGAACAGTTCAGGGAAGTAGAGCGCTATCCAAAATAATGTAAATCTGCAGATAAACAAGGAAAACCTTAGCATTGCACAGAGGAGCCCAAGCTCAACACAACAAACTATCGGACATCATACCATAAACTAGCAAATATAAGATGTACAAAATGACATAGTAACCCATACAGTAATAGATTAAATTGTACAATAACAAAACTCCCCATTGAGCCAGACTCCCTATAGTTTGCAAGGCACTAAGGGGCATATTTAAGAGCCCCTAGTGCCCCCTTGCTCCACATTAGCATAATTTTTTGATGCTAATGTGGCGCAACAAGGCCAAAAGCCCATTGCCATATTTACAAAGTGGCACAATCCATGCCTCGCGCCACTTTGTAACCCTTTGGACTACATTATGTCTGTGCCAGGCATAAAGTATGCAAAGGGGGCTGAAAAAATGGCACAAAGAAATCGAAGGGATTTCTTTGCATTATTTCTTCAGCACTTTCAACGCCTGCTCACAGCAGGTGTTAGAAGGAGGCACCCCATGTATTACAATGGGCGGCAATGAGCTTTGCAGGATTAGCGTCAACATTTTTTACGGTAATCCTGCAAAGCTCTGGACTAGCGTCAAACATTCTGATGCTAGTCCCCTAACTACCGCCATGGTGTGTCATATTTTAAATATGGCATACATATGGTGGCATTAGGGGGCGCTAAGGGGTGCAAGGAAAGTGGCGCTGCACTGTGTACAGCGCCACTTTTCTTAAATATGCCCCTAAATTCAGTACATGAAGTTGGCATAGACGGTCCTGTTTTAGAAGGTTGATATTTCTAGCTCGGTAACAGTGTGTCCTCCCTTGGTGTCTGGGCTCTAAAAGCATTTATTCCTCAAATAAAAACTGCTTCACTGGGTATCGTGTCTGTGGGCACCCACAAAGAATCTAGTGTGTCCCATAAACTTGATTATTTCCCCACAAACATTCCAGGCCCTCAGTACTTGAGGGTGCTCTCTAACAGTTCAGCTCCTGTCACCCTGGTAATGGGGGTCAGGTGCTGGGAGAGAGGGAGCCGGTGCAAATATGCACAAGAAACTCTTCTTATTAATGCATGCAGCTTCTTAATGTTGCTCAAATAAGGCCTGAGTTACAGAACATCAGCATGGACAAAGGTCCTCCTTTCCAGCCACCTGCCCCATTGGATAAATGCCAGTCAGCACCGTATCCTAGGAACCAAGGCCAGCTGAGCGACGTGGGCTAAAACTGAATGGATTGCATGGTCTCATAGTAAATCACGCTCAGAGTGAAGACCCAAGCAGAACATATGGTTGCTGTATTTATAGGGTGACCAGAATTTTAAAGCCAAAAACTGGGACAAAAATAGAAAAAGGACAACAAGTTTTCTTCAACTGAGTGCACAGATTGACAGCGCTCATCAGCACAGAATTACAGAAGAACATAAATCAAATGCCATTTTTAAAGCGAGTATAATGTTTTTTAATTAAATTGCTTTCTGATAACATCTGCTTAGGATCTCTGGTTTGGATAACAAAAAAAATCACTTCTTACTGCTTTCAGGAGACTTCAATTAAAAAAAAGGACATGAGTTAAATTAACCAAAATCTGCTGGGACAGCTGGTGAAAAACTGGGATTGTCCCAGCAAATCCGGGACACCTGGTCACCCTATGTACTTACTGTTGACAGGCCTGCAAGTTCCAACGTGGCCAATGCTTTGGGGGTCATTCTAACCCTGGTGGTCGGCGACCGCCAGGGCTAAAATGACGGAAGCACCGCCAACAGGCTGGTGGTGCTTCCTTGGCCATTCTCGCGGCTTCAGAAAAGGGCAACCGGCGGTTTCCCGCCGGTTTACCCCTGGCCCATGGAATCCTCCATGGCGGCGCTGCTTGCAGCGCCGCCATGGGGATTCCGAACCCCTTACCGCCATCCTGTTCCTGGCGGTTTTCACCGCCAGGAACAGGATGGCGGTAACGGGTGTCGTGGGGCCCCTGGGGGCCCCTGCAGTGCCCATGCCACTGGCATGGGCACTGCAGGGGCCCCCTAACAGGGCCCCACTAAGATTTTCAGTGTCTGCAAAGCAGACACTGAAAATCGCGAAGGGTGCCACTGCACCCGTCGCACCCCTTCGACTCCGCCGGCTCCATTCGGAGCCGCATCCTCGTAGAAGGGGGTTTCCCGCTGGGCCGGCGGGCGGCCTTCTGGCGGTCGCCCGCCGGCCCAGCGGGAAAGCCAGAATGGCCGCCGCGGTCTTTTGACCGCGGTGCGGTCATTCGGCGGTTCCCGCTTGGCGGGCGGCGACCGCCGCCCGCCAATGTAGGAATGACCCCCTTAGTGTTTTCCTCGCTGGTCATCTGGTGAAAGAGAAATGTAGAAGCCTGTTGGGCTGAATTTTCTTCTTCCAAAGTATTGGCTTTGTTAATCTTCCAGGAAACAGAAGCTGGCTTTGTTCACTTGTCCCCCTCAGAACCTGTGTGTAGATCATGTACACCCTGATGTATGTTCAGCACTGGTGCCCAGGTCTCCTGGGCTGGAATTGGCACAGTCTTCATTTCTGTCACCTCTTGCAGCTGTAGAAAAGGAAGTTCAATTAATGTCCAGATGTGAAAGAGGTAACCCTGTTTTAAGTTCAGTTTCGAACAACCAACTGTAGGCAAGGTGGTATCGGCAGTGGCAACTGTAAGGGTTTAATTTAAAAAATACGCCTGTGACCGCCGGGATCGTCTGACCTCTGGCGCCAATAGAGCAGCTGATCTATGCTCGCACTGCACCATGGTGGAAGGGCTTGGTATTCATCCCGTGACCGCTGGGATCGTCCGACTTCCAGTGCTGTATAACAGCGCAAACATGACGCCGAAGGTCAGACAATCCCATTGATCGTGGGATGAATACTGCGGCCTCCCACAATGCAATTGGTTTTGCTGTTTTGAAAGTTAGTACTGTCGGCACTGTAGATGGCGTGTTTTTTAATTGTCCTTGTGTAATGTAGCTTGTACTCATTTAGAGCCTCAAATGTTAAAACAAATAATTAAATAAACAAGCAGGACTTCTCCCTCCCACAACTGGGGACTGCACGCAGGCACACTTGGCTCAAAGAGCAACTGTGACCAAGATAACAGCCTGATTTACAGCCTTATTTAAGGTTAAGCTAAGGTGAGAGCAAGAATGCTCTGCAAATGAAAACTGAAGGATTGTCAAACACAAGCAGAAAATGAAGGACTATTAAGTCCCCTAAAGAAGAGATAAACAGGACAAAGCGTAATTATCCAGTAGTTGGTCCTTGATCTCAAAGAGAAAAAAGAGGGGCAAAGAGGCATGACTGACCACTAGCAAGCAAGGACTTTTAAATGACACTGAAAAAAACAAATGCTATGACTCTAAGCCCACAGTAAGTATACTGAAAGTATACAGGAGGCCGTACACTTACACTCAACCTAAAAACTTCCTGCACATTCTCTCTGTCCTCATTTATTGGCTGCTCCTTGTAGAGATAAGTGCTTATGTTATTGTAGTTTTAAACGTTAGCATATTATAGTGTTGTTCAATTATTTAAAAATGTGCAGAATATTTTATATAATTGTTTTTCCAATTTATGGAAAAGGGGAATGTTTGTAATTAGTTATTTTTGTGACATGTATGTGAGTTATTAGGTTAATAACAATCTATTTAAAATAAAGCAAAAATAATGTAGTGTATACGTCTTAATGGTGTATTTTTAATTGGCCTCAGTCTACTTCGCCCATGTCAGTTTACCGTTAATTAGTTTTATGTTTTCTAAAATGTGCCCTTCACACTGGATACTGTATTATAAGGTATGGGTAAGTCCCGGTTCACGCTAGTCTATCTACAGCTAGGATTGTGCTACTCTTACCAAAGTGTCTTGAGTTCACGCTATCCAGGGCGAATGAACAGCAGTTTGATGGACTGGTGAAAAAAAATACAGAAAGGAAGAATTGTGATTGCGTGCTAATGCAAGATTTTGGGGCCATCTTGAACTGGGTATAACTTCATTATAGTAAATAGCGATGTGATACCACTTCTTGGTAGTTGTCATAGCAAAGTTTTATAACTCAGTAGTACCGTAATAGGCAGAATTATTTCGGCGAGAGAGAGAGAGAATTTGGGGCATATTTACAATCCCCTAGCGCCACCGGAGCATCATTTTTTGTGGCGCTCTGGTGGTGCTGTGCACTGCTCCGTATTTACTAGAAGGCATTAAGCCACTTTTTGTGGCTTAACGCCATCTTGTAAATACTGCCCCTTACTTAACTTAACACGCAGCACTTTGCATGTAAGGGCCATGCAATAGGTATTCCTGTGGGCATTAGACAGCACCACCCAATGCATTTTGATGCTGCCCCAGATTTATGAGATTTCATAAATCTGGGGCAGTGCCAAAATCTAATGCCACCCCATGGGTGGCATTAGCATGGTGTTGCTCTTTCTATATGTGCTGCATTGTGCAGTACACAGAGGAGGAGCAAATCGCCGTTAAAGATTGTTTTCGTGCAGGAAGGCGTTCCTTCCTGCACAAAAACAATATTCCTCCACAAAGCAGACATCCTTGCACCATGGCGCATGAGTGGTTGTGTTGGCGCTTGGCAGCTAATTTAGTCCCGGCGCTGTGAGAAGCACAAGGATGCACCGTATTCTTTTAAATATGGCGCATCCCTGAGTTTTAGAAGTGACGCTGCTCAGCGTTGCCAATTTTGGCACAGCAGCCGCGCTGCACCACTTCTAGTAAATCTTCCCCTTTGTGAGGAAAGAAAGCATTTAAGAGGGAAGACCTAGGAATAAGATACATTTTATTTGAGGTTTGGATGTTTTAAAGAGAAATATGGCAGAGAGTATAGAGTCTACAGTTAACACTTCTGCAATAAATTAAGAGATTATTGAGATACGTACACAATGGAATTAAAATTATTGACAAAGAGGCAGTGGGAGCTTTCTAGTTGAAAAAGAAAAAGTGATGATCACTTAGAGGAAGAATTTCAAACAATGTCTGAGGATGAGCGGGGTAGTTTAAGAAAGAAAGGTGGTAAAGTCACTAATAAATGGAGGACTTGAGTCAAATGACAATGCAGATTAATTTGAAACTTTAGGTCATGACAATAATGAATTAGAATATGATTAATATATTTTTGATATGCAGGATGATTTAGAAATTTCTAAAAGTTTAAATGAGGAGTTAACATATCCATAAAACACACCAAATGTGATGAGAGGAATGCTTGCAATTTGTCTAACCACTGGCAATTGTTTGGGGTAGCATCACAACACACTGTTGTTTTGCTCATCGTGTCACCCAAAGTTTGGATCCAACCATATGCAAATCAGTCTTCACTCTGCTCCTCGTGGGAAAAGTCCAGTCCGAACTGCAATTACAGGTTCTCCCTGAACCAGAACACAAGAAACTCAGGACCAGTTTAACCCTAGTTATTGGCTCATCAGCCAAGCACAGCTTGGTTCCGGTGAAACAATGACCCACGTTTGGGCATACCTATACAACTTAAGATGGTACATGAAACACACAAAAGGTGATAGGAGGAATGCTTGCAATTTGTCTAACCACTGGCAGTTTCTCAGGGTAGCATACCAACCCATCATTCTTTTGCTCACCATGCCACCTCAGTTTGGGTCCAGCCATACGCAAATCAGTCTTGACCCTGCTCCCCATGGAAACAGTACACCCTGAGCTGCCAGGCCAGGTCCTCCCTGGATGGGAACACACGCAACCCAGGACTGGTTTCACCCTAGTTATGGCTCAACAGAAGGGTACAGCTTGCTTCCAATGACACAGTGAGCACAGGATCCACGTCTGGGCATACTCATGCCACTTACAGCTTTACATGAAGCATGCAAAAGGTGATGAGAGGAATGCTTGCAATTTGTCTAACCACTAGCAAACACTCAGGGTAGGATCCAAACCCATAATTTCTTTGCTCACCATGCCACCTCAGATTGGACCCAGCCATATGCAAATTAGTCTTGACCCTGCTCCTCCTGGGAACAGTCCAGCCCGAACTGCCAGGCCAGGTCCTCCCAGAACTGGAATATAAGCATCCGAGGGCCAGTTTCACCCTTGTTTTGGGGTGCAGCTTGGTTCCAGTGATACAGTGAGCATGGATCCCACGTCTGGGCATACCAATGCCACTCATTGTGGTACATGAAATACACAAAAGGTGATGGGAGAAATGTGTGCAATTTGTCTAACCACTGGCAACCGCTCATTGAAGCAACCCCACTTAACGATCTTTTGCTCAGTATCCCACATCAATTTGGACCCACCTATATGCAAATCCGTCTTGACCCTGCTCCTCATTAGAACAGTCCATACTGAACTGCCATGCAAAGTTCTCCATGACCAGAGCACAAGCAACCCAGGACCAGCTCATCAGCCGGGTACAGCTTGGTTTCAGTGGCACAGTGAGCAGGGGACCAACATCTGGGAATAACCATGCCACGTAGTGAGGTACATGAAACACACAAAAGGTGATGTGAGGAATACTTGCAATTTGTCTAACCACTGGCAATCACTCATGGTAGCATCCCAACCTATTGTTCTTTTGCTCAGAATGCCACCTCAGTTTGAACCCATCCATATGACTTAATTAGCCCTTTGCCTACAGAAAAGAACATGTACAATCCCAATTGTTTAAAGCACCCTCGAAGTTCTGAGTGGTTGCCCATGAAACATGTAAGAAAATGTATTAAATGTTGGTTATGAAAGCCTTTAGAGAAACAGGCAAGAATTGCATGTGGGCAGCATGTTTAAAACCAGTTACTGAGAGTAAAGTTTGTGTAACACCAATTCTTGACTCTGACATCATTTCCTTTTTGTTCAAACGAGGCCAAGATCCTAGAAAAGCTCCTGAGTGTTGCTTGAAGCAAGGTCAAACCAAATTGTTAGATGCTTTTGTGCCTTTGACAGAGGAGACCCATTTTAATGGATCAGAGATTGATTTGGATTTGCTTGGTGGCTAGAGACAGTTGGTAAGTTCCCTGATAGGGAATGCAAATTTGAGTATCATAGATGAGCGTAGAAAGTTATATTTCTTAGAATTAACCTAACGTTAGTGGATATGGCTTCCAAAGAATCTTCAGGGGAACCAAAAGGTTTGCTATTGGCGGTGGTTTCGTTTAGCCTCTGGGCAAGTATGCTTCAACATTTACGACCCTTAATAAAGCACAACTGAATATAAATATTCTGCAATAGTGTTTTTGGAAGGGCTGCAGGAAGGAGCTGGAAGCCAGCTACAGGATGCAAAAATCCCAGTAATATTACAAACCCTGGGGGTCTGGAAGAGGTTATCAATCATCTTTGGGATTTTTTTCCACAAAAAGACTGATCTGTAAAACCTGGTGGTAATACAGAAAGAGAACAGGTATTCCAAGGAGGACAACAGGGGTATGGAGACTATTGGTGGTTCTTCCCTAAAAAAAGGTAGGAGGTAGAGTTTGAAAATTCAAGGTTTCAAGATAGATTTTGTAGAAATTCCATTTCAAAGTTCAGAACAAAAAGAGATACATTTGGACAGGGATTGCATGGTGTTAGTAGACATAAAATGATGGAAAAAAGTGCAATTGTAGAAGTTCAAAGTACAGGCAAAGGATTAGTTAGCAATATTTTTTTGATGAAAAAGACATAGAATAGTGACCAGTTAGCAGTTTAAGAGACCTGAACAGATTCTTTGTTCACAGACATTTCAAGATAGAGGGTAAGTCCGCAGGAGAAAGACCGGGTGGTAAAGATGGATTTGAAAGATGCTTATTTTATAACCCCAATTCATGTGGAGGGTTAAACATATCTGAGATTAAGATGAAGACTAATCTTGTTTCAATTCCTTTGTCTACCATTTGGGTTATCCTCTTCTTTTTGGTGATTCACCAAGGTTTCATGGTCAGTAATAGAGTTTCTCAGAGAATAGGGAGTAAGATGATAATATATTTAGACAACATTCTTATAGTGTCTGAAGATCAGAGGGAGCTGCTGAATCATTTGGAAGTGTCAAAAACGTATTTGGAGAGTTTGGGTTTTATTATTGATGTGGAGAAATCGATTATGGCTCTAAGCAGGTTTATAAATGTTCTGGGATTCCAGGTAGACACAGTTAAGTCCAAGTTGGTGTTACCAGAATAGAAGAAGAATATGACAAAAAGGGAGATTCA
Organism: Pleurodeles waltl; assembly: GCF_031143425.1. Lineage (NCBI taxonomy): Eukaryota > Metazoa > Chordata > Amphibia > Caudata > Salamandridae > Pleurodeles > Pleurodeles waltl. The sequence goes on from NC_090448.1 coordinate 393,305,672, forward strand.
TTTGCTTTTAAGAAAGAAGCATGTTACTTTATGAGAGCTTGAGTGATTAGACTTTTACCTTCATTAATTAAGGTGATTTTTCAAGGTACATTACATTATACAGCTTTGGAAAGGTTGAAACCTGCAGATTTAAAGAGAGTTTTGTGGAATGCGGACACATATTGTGTATCAGGAGAGGCCAGACAGGAAGTTCTTTTTTGGCTAGACTATTTGGAAGCATGGAACAAGAGAGCAATTTTTGGGAGTTCTCCAATTTATGTTTTAGACGTAGATGCAAGCAAGAAACTCAAATAGTGATGTACCATCCAAATATTTCAAGATTCAACTAAGAATGTTCAATCATGCAGTTCATCCTATTATTTATATCCAATTCTTCAAAAGATAGGTATCCTAGGATCCTTATTTTCAGCAAGTGCAGGATTAAACAAAGCCAGCAAAAATGTTTTGTCTACATCAGTAGACTTCTTCAGGGCATAAATGATTCCAAAATACTGATTGAACTAAGGAAGTACAGTAACGATGTCCACACTGGTTGGGTCATGACTACTCAAGTGAAATTATCCCCAATGTGCCTCATTCTTGTGTCTGTTTTGGAATGTCCAAGCAGGGTTTCCAGGGATTATGGAATTGACAACAGAGAGATCTTTTTTATCAGTGACACAGATGTTATTGTGAGGCCCAGATGAAAAAGTTCATTCTCTGGCTATGGCAGGAATGCTCAATCTTATTATTTGAAAAATATCAAGAGTTCTGGAAGAGGCTTGTGTTTCAGACAGGCTAAGGAATTATTGGAACGATCTTGGCCCAGAGGACTAGAGAGCTTTACAGGGGTGTTTGGCAAACATGAAGTAGTTGATTCTGGGAAAGAAGTTTGGATCCCTTAGAGGCTCCTCTAATTGAGGGAGCTAATTTTCTTGCAGATTTGTTTAGGCGAGGTCTGAGCTATAGGAATTGTTATAGATCAGGAAAAGCAGCTGGCCATTCCTTAGTTAATGGTTGTTCTGAATGAAGTGATGTTCTAATTGGTAGAGTTATGAGAGGCATTTTAATTTAGATACCTCCTATGTCACATTATACGTCTATTTAGCATCTAAATTTGATGTTTTATATTTTTTGTTCTTGGACACTAATGCCTATTTAAGTTTGAAGTATTTCAGTCAGAAGTTAGCAAGTTTACTATGTTTCATTTCTTTTAGAATTTTTGCAGACATCAAGACTCCTAACATTAGTAACAGGTATAATGGTCCTGATGGTGTACATTTGGAAGTGTTTAAGAGAATAAACACTATGCCAGGTGGTATGTTATATCCTATGTTTAATAATTGCACAAAATTATGTGTGGTGCATAGCATGCAAGTTTATGAAAGCAAAATGAAGCGTTCAGAGCACTGGGGAAGATCAATTATTCTACTGCCACTATTTCTACACAGGTGAGGTGTGTGAGGAATAAAGCACATGTGGATCTATCTATAATTGGAGCACATTGGTCATGAGGATTGATGGCAAGGAAGGTTTGTTGCTCAGGTGGAAATCTGAGTGATATATTGAAGCAGGTGATTGGTCTATTGGTGTATATGACGCCAGTTGAGCATGTGAGAAATCTATCCATAATGGGCTTACAACATGCTTAATTATAGCTTCCGGTCTTATAATAGAATAGTGATTCTCCAGTTATTATGAAAATAAATTCAAAATTTCATTAAAAACATGGAGGCTGGCATTATTCCTGCATTTTTGCCGTTAAGAGTTTGAGTATCTATATGTATACAGATGTAAGAAACAACTCACTCAAACAGATAGACTTACCAAAAAATATATATATTTCCACCACAACAACATTTCAGCTTCCACCTTCCTCAGGTAGTACATGATTGTTTGCCCTCTGGCTGCACACCTGATACATTTGGATTTTCCAAAAAGCACCATAAGTGAAGATTCCATTTGGAATTTGGAATCAATGCAGTCCTGAGATCTTTTGAGAAATGCAATAATTAGGTGGTATTGTCAGTGATGTTCAGCCCATCTGGATGTAATGATTTTAAACAGTACACCCAGAAGCTTTTTTCTGGGGTCCAGAAGTTCTTCCTTTAAGACATGTTCCACAGGAAAAATCTTCAAATCTGATAGCAAATGGTCATATGTTTAAAATGATTGGTTACAGGCTTGTCAATTTTCTTATTAATTATTGCTGATTTGTGGTTCCTGAATCAAGGCCATTTATTGTTTGACCTATATATTGTTTTTTTACAGCTTTGGCGTTGGCACTTAATCATATAAATAATGCATGTTGGGCGACATGTAAGGTGTTGTCTTTTGCCCATAGGTCCTTCTTGTAACAGATCTAGTTAGTGATGATATTTGTAAAAGGTATTCACATGTGATGCACCTTTTGTAAATCACAGCAATGAACCTCTGCATTGGTTATAGATTGCTTGAGCTTAGTTTTCACAATAAAAGATCGAAAATTGTGAGCTCTGTGGTAAGCAATGACTGTCGGTTTTGAAAAAACAATTGCAATTTTTCAAAAGTGAGTAATAGGGAAATGTATTTTCCATTATGGTTTTGTAGTTGGGAGGTGATCGATGATAGTCAAACACAAATGAGATTCTGCCACTTTTGTTTCTGCCTTTGGTATTCCAAATAAGTGCTTCTCTGGGTACCTACAAAGACTTGTCAATTTATTGCTGTGCGATACCCAGATTATAGCTCACACTTGAAATAATCTGGTAAACTCTTCTAGATGTTCTTAATGAGTGTCATCATTGCTGCAGATGCATCTTATTCTGAGTGCTTGGCTGTAGATGATGCTTAGTTTCGTGGGGTGTGGGTGACATGAAGTCCAGTTTAGATAAAAATGAGCATCTGTAGGCTTGTGGTACATATCAGTTATAATATTTTGTTCATAAAAGGTGAGTAGCACACCCAAAAAAGGGAGATGATGCTTCTGTTTAGTATTGCTGTTGGTGTATTTCATGGTAGGATGCATATTGGTATAAGCTGTGCATTCTTCCAATTTTCTGCTTCCTGCATTCCATATTATAAATATGTCCTCAGTGTAACTAAGCCCTACCAGTGGTTAGATGCTGGAAGTATATAGTTCTCTAGTATGTCCATTAAGATATTTGCATAGGATGGAGCCATCCGGGTGCCCATGGAAGTCCGCTGTATTTGTAGATAGTGCTCACCATTGAAGGTAAAATAGTTGGATTTAAGGAAAGCACTTGCAAAGTTGGTAAGCACTTTGGTTGATGACTTTTTCACAGTCCTTTTATTAAGTCTCAGGTAAGGCAATATGACTATCTGCTTGTGACATGTAGTTGTTTGATGTAACATCAAACAAAGATAGAAGAATGTCATCATCAAATGTGCAGGTTTGGTTTATTTTTTCAATAGTCTGAAGGAAGTAACTGGTATCCTTTACGAATGATTGAAGGTCTTGGACAATGGGCTGGAGATGCAGGTCAACACATAAAAATGGTATTCTCTCTGTGGCTGTATATTTGCCATTGATAATGGGACAGCCATGATTGTTCATTTTGTAAATTTAGGGAAGCATATAAAGTCTCTCAGATCTTGGTTTAGGATGAACAAGTATATCTGCTGTTGTTTCATCAATGAGATTTAAGCTCCAGTACTTTACAACCAAGTTATTAAGGTCTTTGTTCAAGTCTTCTGTGGGATCAGTTTCCAAAAGTTTGTAAGTGTTGGTATCTATTAGTGGTCTAATTTGTTCCTTAATATAATCACTTATTTTCATGGCAGTCACTGCACCAACGTTGTTGGTTTTAGAAAGACATCCAATCTCTATTATATTTATATACAGATATCAATACTATACATATATTTTTGAGGGCGAGGATTTTGGTGGTTTGCATCAAGGTGTTGAACTTTACATACATCCAAAGGGACTTTGGGAAACATCCAGTGAAGAGCCCATGCTAATGTGGGCATTTGAGGGACAAGATTGACCAATACCAGTGCAGGCTGACAGCCAATAAAGAGTTGCAGCTTGTGTAGGAAACTAGCCTGGTGTGTGGTGAGCACCTATGGTGTTATCACCTTATACCACATATCCTCTATTAGTGAAGTGTAGGCAGTGTCTAGGAAGCCAGGGCTCTCTAGAGGTAGCTGTGGAGGAGCATCCAAGACTTATCTGGGAGACATGCAAAGCTTATGCAATACCACTATATTCACACAGCACTATCACACATGAAGGAACCACACAGTGTTACAAAAAAGGTACTTTATTATGGTACCACAAATACTAGAATACTGATAGGCAGTCTCCCAACTGGAGGTAAGAAAGCACACTATTATATACACATTAGCAATCAGTAAAGAGCATAGAAAGGAACAAGCATTGGTAAAAGTATAGGTAAACAGTGAGGGCCCTAGGGAAGGTGGAAGGAGGAAAGTGGAATGTGAAAGCAATCCCCCACCCAAGGATGTGGAATCACTAGAGGGAAGTTAGAGGAACTAGGAACTCCAAGAGGTGAGTACCAGAGTGACCCCCAGTGACAAGGCGAGCAGAGGTAAGTATCTGGTTTTCCCCAAAACCAACTGGGGGCATTGGAAAATGATTATGCAAGACCCAACCAAGACTGGAAGAACCCAAAGATGGATCTTGACAGGAGGGGGCGTGCAAAGGAAGAGGATGAAGTCCAGTTCGTGCTGGAGTATCCGGTTGTGGCAGGAGCCACTAATCACCCTTCTGTGGATGCAGGTCCAGGTTGATGGTGGACGAAGAAGGCCAGCAGTGCAGCACCGGAGATGAAGAGGAGTCCCAGGAGTAATGCAAGAAGTGACCCACGTCGGTGGTCAGGATGCAGTCAGTAAGTGGTGCTGGAAAACCACCTTGGATTCAAGATTGCAGAATTAAGTGGCCACCTGGAGGAGCTCTGGGCACCACCTCTGGGGTGGTGATGGACAAGGGAGTGGTAACTCCTTTTTCCATTGTCCAATTTTGCACCAGAGCAGGGACTGGGTGTTCTGGACTGGTGCAAACTGGTTTATGGAAGGAGGGCACCAAATGTGCCACTCAAAGCATACCGGTGGCTTAGGGAGGCTACCCCTCCCAAGCCTATTCACACCTATTTCCAAGGGAGAGGGTGTTACCTCCTTATCCCACAGGAAATCCTTTGTTCTGCCTTCCTCTGCCTGAGCTGATCAAACAGCAGGAGGGCAGAAACAATTGTCCCTCCAATAATAAAATTTGCCATTATACCTGAAATAATAGTAGACATGAAAAAAAGCACCTTAGATACGGACCCTTGAGGAAAATGAATAGCACTCAATCAAATTAATCTCACTAATTTAGGATGAGTACTTCCTTCCTTAGAGTAAGAGCCATGAAAAATAGTGCTTATAACTTCAATAAATTAAAGAAGAGAGGCTGCCTGTAGCAACTGATGTACTTGTGTTGCTGTTTGCACGCCCTGTATAATGATCAGCAGCAGTAATCAGCTATATACTTTGCTTAAGTCATTGTTAGTTCAGTTGTAAAGATTTCCATATGAAAACTTAATATTGGGACAATTAAGCAATTACCTTGCTTTTTGAGGTAGCAGAAATAAATTCAAAACCACAAGTAATTAGTTAATCCATAGTTTCTAAGTAAGTGTACCCTCTCTGTAATGAACAACATGCTGTAGAAAAATACTAAATAATATTCAATTGTTAGCAGCAGAAAACCTCAGAAACAACAGTTTTGGGTCAGGGTTAGAAATCATTTTCTTCCTGGAAAACGAAAGTTACATTTGGACATTCTTAGTTAACATGCCTAAATATAAGTGCAGCTCCCAAAAATAAATTAGTAGACTCATATGTTTGTAGTAGCACACGTAAATCATGAAGTAAGAAATACTAAGGCCCATATTTATACTTTTTGACGCAAACCAATGCCGGCGCTGGTTTGAGTCAAAACATTTACTGCCGTCTCACGCCATTCCTACGCGCCAGGCGGGCGCCTTATTTAAGGATTGACGTTAGCCAGTGCTGCGGGCTGGTCAGAGTAAAAAAAAAAGACTCAAACCAGGCAGCGCCGGCGTAGGGGAAAATGAGGGTTGTACATCAAAAAATGGTGCAAGTCAGGTTAGAGTAAAAAATCATGGCTCAAACCGGACTAGAGCCATTTTTGGACAGGAATTATGCCCCCTTGCCCAATGGCCATGCCCAGGGGACTTCTGTCCCCTGGGCATTGTCATTGGGCACAGTGGCATGTGGGGGGTTGGGCAAATTAGGCCCCCCTATGCCACTTTAAAAAACAAAAAAAATATACTTACCTCAACTTACCTGGGATGGGTCCCCCCATCCATGGGTGTCCTCCAGAGGTAGGCGAGGGTGGCAGGGGGTGTCCCTGGGGGCAGGGAAGGGCACCTCTGGACTGCTTCCATGGTCAGAGACCATAAAAGTGAGCCCACAGGTCCCTTAATGCTGCCCTTACCCAGGCTTTGAAAAACAGCGCACATCAGGCTGTGCGCCGTTCTTTAAGGCCCACTCCCTCCTGTGTGTCAAAATGACGCAGGAGTATAAATAAGGCGCATAGGCCTTAAAGTCATTTTTTGGACAGGAACACCTACCTTGCATGTCATTAACGCAAGGCGGTTTCCCGCATCCAAAATATGACGCACACTGAGGATTTTTGACATCCGTGGGGTCGGGTGTCATAGTATAAATATGGGTAAAGGTTTGCGCTGAATGTGCGTCAAACGTTTTGACGCACATTCGGCGCAAACAGAGTATAAATATGACCCTAAATGAGACACTGATAAACATTTTACACTTATCTAAACTAGAAAATTATTCCTTTGTTTATACTCTTAAACATACCTGGAATTTTCATGTTATAACATGAATAGAAAAAAATCATGGCAGGTATAATGCATAGATTTGCCATATGGTGCATATAGAGACAATTCAAAACTTCATACAGACAGTAATTAATATACATTGCATAATTTGTTGATGTTTTTAAGCATTAAGTCCAAGGGCTTGATTATAATATTGGTATTATAATAGTCCACAAAGCAGCGTCAATCTTCAATATATGTAAGTAGATTGAGCAAGTAAAAACAACCCCGTACTGCTTTTGTTCCATTTTAGAAGATTCTATTATATTTTTTAGAATTCTTATATGCAGATCTTGCGAGCTCTGAAACAGAGTGTACTGTTTCAGTCATCATGCTAAGGTTAATGTTTCAGACTTTAAGTGACACTTGATGTTATTAGTATAAATTTCTAAAATGCATTTTGCAGCTTCTGAATATCGAATATGAAGACTTTCAAATAAGTACAAATACCAGTGGTCACATTATGTAAAGGGCGCACTGTTCCTGTTTGCTTTGTGGTCCAATTTTAACTGAGCGCAAACAGGGACAATACGCACTATTACAGATAATGCACTGCTCCAAGGGGAACTGCATCTCATGCCTTTCCTAGGGTGGTTCATTAGTGAAATGCTGTTGTAAGCAGACACTTCTGGCCTCATTACGAATTTGGCCGTCCCAGGACCTCCATGTTGGCCAGCAGGCTGTCGGAAATCACCATATTATGACTGCGGCAGTAGTCCCAAAAGAATACAGCCAAAACACCGCCAGCACCGCCACTGCAGTCTAGCCACCACGGACGATGGTAGACACCTGCAGGCTGGCGGAGACCATGTTTCTGCTGGACAGATTCTGAGGTTACACATCGCCAAGGTTTCCAATGCAGTTGCATCACCATGGAAACCCAGGCAGGATTCAACCATATAAAAGGAGACACTCACCTTCAGGAAGCCATACTCATCTGGAGGTGCCATGGAACCAGAACTATGGGGGTCATTACGACCTTGGTGGGCGGCTACTGCCGCCCGCCAGGCAGTAACCGCCAATGCGGCCGCACTCAGGCGGCCCCCATTATGACATTCCCGCTGGGCCGGCGGGAATGAGGCCGCAACATAGGAGCCGGCTCCTAATGGAGCCGGCGGTGTTGTGGCCGTGCGACGGGTGCAGTTGCAGACAGTGCAGACAATGCAGACAGTGAAAAGCTGGCCGGGGCCCTGTTAGGGGGCCCCAGGACACCCCTTACCGCCAGCCTCTTCCTGGCGGTGCAAACCGCCAGAAACAGGCTGGCGGGAGGGGGGTCGTAATCCCCAGGGCAGCGCTGCAAGCAGCGCTGCCCTGGCGGATTACATCCGCTGGGGCCATTGTGGCGGTAAACCGCCGGCCCCGGCGGTGCGACCGCGGCGTTACCGCCGCTGTCAAAATACGCCGGGAGGCACAGACAGCCACATACACACATACATAGTACACACACTACGGCCATCACACACACACACATACAAGTCAAAAACACACACCTATTCCCAGAAACACAGCACCAGCATAGTCACACGCAACAACACACAACACCACTCTACACTACAACCGCATTGGCAAGCACTCACAATAGACACTACCCATTGACAAATCACACATACAACACAACGTACCACTAATAGGGAACAAACACACACTATCACACAACCATACAACGCAGCATTCAACATACCCTGCAAACACACATCACAACATATCTGACATACCATTCAACACACGCACAAAGTCAAAGCACAGTAAACCACACAATACTGCAACAAACACATGTCAACGCAAACACCACTCAATACACCTGGCCATCACACAACACACACCCATCACTGGGAGACAAATGCACTACACGCAATCTCACATGCTGCCCAGACAAAACAGGTAGCACAGGCACCACTTATACAGAAATAGTCACACACAAACAATATCAGCCATTTTTTAATATGCCCTGACAAAAGAAATTCAGGACAAATATGTAACGTCAAAACCAACAACAGGTTGGTCCAAAATTCTATTATAAAAAAGAACAAATATGAAAATGTCCAAGACCGGTCCAAATAGAAATTGTGCAACATACACTTGGTGCACATCTTGGTGCCCCGAACTTGACTCCTGACTGCCAGGTAACCTCCACAGGTAGGGGCATCAAGGAGGCAGGAAAGCACCTCAGGAACAGGGGGGAGGCGGGGAGTTTGGCCCTAGGCTTGGGAGGGGGTCCTTGGGATTGGGCTTGGGAGGGGGGGTTTAGGTCTAGGCTTAGGGGAGGGTTGGGTTCTCTTGGGAGGGGTAGACTTCTTGGTGTGGGGAGGGGCATGGTACTTGCAGGGTGGGTAAGGAAGGCCTTGGATGTGGAAGGGACGGGCCTGGGGAGGGAAATTGAGTGTTTAGGTGTCTCACAGGGGGAGGAGTAGGGAAAAAGGGAAAAACATGAAAGGAACACTTTTTTAGACACACAGGAATGGTCCTCAGAAGGGGTTTTGGGAGTGGAGGGTGAGGGAGTGGTTGTCTGATGTGTCAGTATGGTCGTCGTGGGTGCATGTGTGTGGGAGGTATGCTTGTGGGTGGTGGCTGTCTGTTGGGTGGGTGAGTGAGCGTGTTTATGTGTATGGGACTGAGGGGGAGTGGTGGTGCTGGGAGATGCTTTGACTGTCTTTTGGGATGGTGACTGCAGGTATGGTGGATGTGCTGCATGTAGGAGTGTCAGTGGTTGTAATGTCTATGGGTATGGTGACTGGTGTGGATGTCTGAGGGTCTGATGCGGTGCTGTCTGTGGGTAAGATAGGTGTAGTGGCTGGATCTGTGAATGTTGGTGTGGTGTCTGCAGGTGTGTCAGGTGTTGTATCTGTGATGCCGAGGGTACTGGGGGTGTCGGGCAGGAAGTGACCCTTGGATGTTGAGATGAATGCATGCTTTCCTGTCTGTGTGCTTTGGGTGGGTCAGGGAAGAGCGGTTTGGGATTGGGAGGAGGAAGGTGGAGGTGGGACGAACGACAAAGGGTGACTGGCTGCCTTCAGTGTTGAGGCCAGAGCCTGAAAGGATCTCTGTAGGGCAGCTATTGCACTGTGAATGCTCTCCAGGAACGCATTACTCTGTTGGACTTGAGTTGCCAGTCCCTGGATGGCATTCACAATGGTCAACAGAGATGGACTTCAGGAGGTCAATAGCCTCCTCACTGTGGGCTGCAGGGCTGACCGGAGGAGGGGCAGAGGTGCCTGTGGCAAAGGAGACGCCCACTCGCTTGAGTGAGCAGGCTCGGCCAACCTGGTGGGGAGCTACAGGGAGGACAGTGGTAGTAGGGGGGACCGAGATGGTGCTTGGATGGTCCCAGATGGGTCTGCCACTGCCAGGGAGTGTCTACTGGAGGAGGATTCCAATGAAGAAGACATAGATCCTGTCTACCCTGTGGCACTTCCGTCGCCCTCTGGGCCACTGGGTCCCTTGTTGTGGGTGGTCTCAGTACTCCGGGTCGCGCGGCCGGCAACTTCCCCATTTGGTTGTGCCCCGTATCCTTCGCCTGCTGATGCTAATGTACAGAAAGAGAGAGACACACATACATTACAACATGCACAAGAGTAACAAAACATCTCTTGCAAATAAAGCCCCAGTTAGTAACCATTCAGCACCTACATCATGTCACACCAAGATATTTCCGACTTTCCCATATGATAACAGTCTCACCCACAATATAAGCCAACCACCTGACCATTAGATCACCATCCCATCAATTCAGCTGTAACTCAAAAGCATCATACACAAGATGGATTGGCTCCATCAAAAATCTATCCCCAGTTCATCACTGTCTATCATCAAATCAGTTTACGGAAATGCAGTTGACTGTTAACATGATATCATGCCTACCCCTACTCCACACTTGCCTAGTCCATCACCAATACTAATGTTGCATGAAAGTAAACTCATCTCACTTCACATACGACACAGCATGTTGCTTTTTAATAACATGCCTAACTGATCATTCTGTACACATCTTACACAATGGCAAACACCTCAGGTGAAGACACTACGGGGGTCATTCTGACCCCGGCGGGCGGCGGGAGCCGCCAAATTGCCGCTCCGTGGTCAAAAGACCGCGGAGGCCATTCTGGCTTTCCCGCTGGGCTGGCGGGCGACCGCCAGAAGGCCGCCCGCCAGCCCAGCGGGAAACCCCTCCCCACGAGGAAGCCGGCTCCGAATGGAGCCGGCGGAGTGGAGGATGTGCGACGGGTGCAGTGGCACCCGTCGCGAATTCCAGTGTCTGCACAGCAGACACTGGAATTCAAAGTGGGGCCCTCTTACGGGGGCCCCTGCAGTGCCCATGCCATTCGCATGGGCACTGCAGGGGCCCCCATGGGCCCCACGACACCCCTCACCGCCATCCTGTTCCTGGCGGTCGGAACCGCAAGGAACAGGATGGCGGTGAGGGGATCGGAATCCCCCATGGCGACTCAGCAAGCTGCGCCGCCATGGGGGATTCCCAGGGCAGCGGAAAACCGGCGGGAGACCGCCGGTTTTCCTGGTCTGACCGCGGCCAAACCGCCACGGTCAGAATGCCCTGTGGGGCACCGCCAGCCTGTTGGCGGTGCTCCCGCATCCCCGGCCCCTACATGTGGCATTCCCTTACAGTGTGCATCACATCACAAAATGGCATAGCATGGCATTGAAACAACTATCTAAATATTGGGAAAGATCCATTAGGAGTTTCTGCACCCACTTATCTGATACATTGTCACATAGACCACAATTCTATCTACTGCAATAGGGGCCTACCTAGCAAGCAGGATGCATCCACAGACAGCCACAGGGAGCATAGTAACACCAACTATATAATGGACACCAAACAATGTGAATTCCATCATGCATGCTGATTATAAACATCTACATGCAACATCTGAACTCCTACATCTCTAACAACTGTCCAGACATGTGATTCCTAGTACCTAAGTCCAGAACTAACACTTACACAACAGATTACTAATGCACTTGTGAATGATACATACACCTAGAACCAAGAAGATTGAATGACAACATATCCCACAACACCAACAGGTGTATGTGAAATGGAACACCTGCTACACCATCAAGTCAGGTAGAAATTATCAAAGCCATAACCAGAGCTGTCCAAATATCCTCAGATTTGCCAAGGTAAGTCTTAGAAAGAAAGAGGCTTCAATATCAATCAGCCACAAAGTATTAATTGACACATGATGTAGGCGGCAAATAGCATATGTTGCACTCATATAGGTATTGTACTGCTCTATGTAGCATTGACAATATACATGGGCTAAGGGTTCAGCAGCCTAGCCACTTACCTTCTCTACACCAAATACATTAGGATACAAGGTATTTGTACACATGGCAATGTAATACCATGAAATGTCAATGTCTTATTGTCACCATGAGTTCCACATTGTAGAAAGTCCACCCTTATCAAACATCATATTTCCCACTCTATGAATCTGACATGACAATGGGGACACCTCCTCAAACCTCATAGGGAGTGTAATAAGTTGGCCATACCAAACGCCTGATGTGGATGGCAGCCTCACATGAAGTATCCAACTATTTCAGGACACAGTATTACTTGGCCCTGTTACACATCTGTCAGACCCAATGTTGCACATAGAGCAGATCCAGTGGAATAGGAGTGATCAGAGAGCAAAGAGCTATACAACTCACCATTTGGGTAAATGGACTTTGGAACACTAGGTGGGAAGGATGACACAGCAGGTTACAAATATGTATGGCTGAGTAGAGTCACAGATATGACTTAGTCACATGTGCATCTCCACATGCAGCCATACTATTTGGTAGACAAAGGTGAAAAACATTTTCCCATGCACAATACAATGGCCACATCTGTGTTTGTATGTTGGCAACTGTAGTACCATGTCTTCCTAGCAGCCACCATACCTGCAGCAGTTACCACATCATCACAGCTGCAATACTTAGACATCATACACTAAACTATTAGAGCCAAGTACATGGGTTCTGTCAGTACTTACCACCTTGTGGCTGCTGTGTTGCCCTCCAACATCCATCCACCTTAGGGTAAGCCATCGCCAAAATGTGGGCCATTAGGGGCATCAAGGTCCAATGGGTACCCTTCCCTCGCTGAGGGGACATCCCCAGATGGGCCTCTGCGGTCTTCCGGGCCCAGCATCTCAGGTCATCCAACCGCTTCCTACAGTGAGTGCTCCACCGGCTGTGGACCCCCAGGGTCGCACTTGCTTGGCAAGGGAAGGCAAATTCCCTTCTTCTGATGGGCGTTGAGCTGCGTGGATGACACAAACAAAAGGAAAAAGTAATGTCCACATGCACCATAACAATAGTAGTGGACAGTACAAATCACTGACAGCAAGTAGGCAAACATTTCCATCCTCTCAACTCACACTCATTTACAAATTATTATCTGCAAGCATCAACACCTTCACTACTTTACATTTCAGATGCACCATCATTTACCACACCTATCCCATATTGTTATTGCAGTGGACTCACCTGCTCCTCTGGTGCACCTTATAGCTATTCATATAGGGGTAGGACCTCCTCCACAAGCTTCTCAAGCTCCTCAGGGGTGTAAACTGAGGCCCTATCACCTGCAGGACGATAGCTGTCAGAGGCACTACACAGCAGCTCAAGTAGTGGAGGTCTTGCTGGCAGCAGTGTCAGGAGTAAAGTGAGTATTACTGCAGAAGATGGCAGTCACGCTCACCACATACATGACCATCACCGCCGGCGGACATCACCAGTGGCCCAAGTCCACCAAAGGCAGCAATGTCTTCCAATGGTGATTTCCACCGCAGTTGTGACCGCTTACCGCCATGACGACTTCCGCCGCCATACTTAGTTCACTTCTCTGTATCCAGTACAGAAGGTCAGGCCGCTTCCATTTTAAGCACATTACATGTATGGAAGAGTTTTATCATCAGCATCATTATGCCCCATGTCATGCAGTACAACTGTAAGTACTGCCCTCATCTTCATTTGTCAATTTGTGCATCTGCGCAGTAAATGCTGTGTTACTGGAGGACATGTTAATAGCAATGTACACCTACTTGGATGTTCCCATAGTTTAGAGAAAACGTAGATAATATGCAAAAATATGTGTAAAACATGTCAAATCTGCTGGACTTACAAACATGTACAGTATCAGATTAATCTGTATGTGTAGTTCAATAGTTAAGTGGGGGAATGTGCACCAAGGAGGGTGTAATCGGGTTCATACCCATGTGATGTAATCCAGATATCTGAGTTTGTAACCGGCTTCAACAGCAAATATGTGTGAGTTGTGTATTGGACTTTACAAGGTGTCTGTATGCTGCATGTCACATACTATCTTGACATTTCTTCACATAGTATTCCTGCCATGAGGAGAAGACGACAATCACCAGTGTACCGTCCAGTAGAACACCTGCACACATGTAGGAGAGACACTGTATCCAGACCTATTGGCTGAATCCTCATACTATCATGGATCTTTCTGATCAATTGGAGCCAGATCTGATGCCTACTATTCGCAGTCCCTATAGCTTACCTCCCATCTTTCAAGTCTTGTCAGTGCTACACTTCCTGGCCACTGGGTCCTTTCAGAATACTGTGGCCCTAACTGCAGGAATATCTCAGCCCATTTTCAGTCTGGTTTTGAGGGATGTACTGTGTGCAGAATCACCTGGACAGCTACATTATGTTTCCCCAACGTGCGGATTTGGCCTAAGTTAAGGCAGAGTTTTATGCTGTGGGACACATTCCACATGTGGTTGGAGCCATCAATGGCATCCATGTAGCCTTGGTTCCCCCCAGTGCCAATGAACAGGTATATAGGAACAGGAAAAACTACCACACAATAAACATTCAGGTGGTGTGTCTGGCAGAGCAGTACATCTCACAAGTCAGTGCCAAGTATCCAGGATCAGTCCATGATTCCTTCATCATGTGGCACAGCAATGTCCCACTGCTGATGATACAACTCCACACAGACAGGGGCTGGCTCGTTGGTAAGTTACAACTGAAATGTGTGTTTGCAATGTATGTCTCCTGCCTTCACAATCCTGCATGTTCCACATATGTGTGCGTGTTGTTCTACCAATTTGTTCACAGGTGACTCTGGCTACCCAAATCGTCCTTGGATGTTGACACCAGTGAGGTACCCAACCACGCCAGGGGAATTCCGCTACAATGAGGCTTACGGGAGGACAAGGCGTGCTGTTGAGTAGACCTTTGGCTCCTGAAGGCAAGATTTAGGTGCTTGGACAGACCAGGAGGAGCCCTCCACTACTCACCCAACAAGGTATGTCAAATAATAGTTGCCTGCTGCATGCTCCACAATCTTGCCCTGAGACGACAGATACCATTTATACCAGATGAGGCGGAGCCAGCAAAATCTGTAGGTGGAAATGCAGATTTGCCAAGTGATGATGAGCCAGAGGAAGATGAAGCAGGAGACTCTGTGGCAGATCTCATCAATCAGTACTTCAACTGGCTAAAAGGTATGTGAAGTTGATGTAATGATTTGGATCAAATTTGCAACCTGAAGTAGATGGGTAGCATCTCACCTCCTTTCTTGCATCATCAGTGGGGTTGTAGATAGCTCCAATGTCATAGGTGAATTGTGCATGCAAACTGTAAATTGTATTGTGTACAGAACCGAGTGGTCTACAGTATCATGTAAGTTACACTTCTGGACATGACTTCCCTGAACTGAGGTGTGTATTGTGCTATGTTCCATCCCTTTTCTCTTGCATACACAGATTTGCATAGATCCTATTTGGCTCATCAACCTTGACAAACAACAGACATTGTCAGATGCATATGAGAGTTGCAGACAGACATGAGAAGTGGACATGGCTGATACCAGGTACTATAAGTCTTGATTATGAGGAGTATGACTACCATTGTTAGACTGTCAGGACACTGGGGTGAAAAGTGTTTTCCCCGCAAGGTCACCTGTAGGGTGCATTAGGTTTTCTAATGCTGTCATTTGTGTCTGAATATGTGTCTGGCTCATGTGTAAATGTAGGCCCTTAGTCTCTCTCTGCACAATGGTAACAGTTTTATGTATTCTACCTTGAATCTAGCTGTCAGTGCGTTCCTACTTTGCAGACCTATGTGGCTGTCACTGTGGACTGACATTGGTGAGTGACATGCCTACAGGTATGTGACCAATGTAAGTGAAAATTTCCAGTTATGGGTAGATCTGTATAGATCACTGTCTGTACCATGGGATATGTATATTTGGAAGCTATGGTATGGGGATGTGATAAGGCTTTGCCGGGTGATACAAAGAACCAATTTATGTGCCTCCTGCCTTGTTGGTAGAGTGACATGACCCTAACTTCTGTATCATGTAGTTTAACATTGTGTTACACCTTAGCAGACATCCTGATGCTGCTCCCATTCATGCTCTTTGTGCTGTTAACATATCTTTCACTGATTGTGTATAGTTGTAGTTTACAACCTATTTGGTATCTGTCCAGTTACAATCCTGTTGAAATGAGTCTTCTGCTGATGAAGTCCACATACGGGGTCCATAACAATGCGTGTAAATACAGAGGGACATGATTATGACTAGATTTGGCATGCATAATTATTGTACATAGTTGATAAAGAACAAAAAACCGATGTGACTATGAACGCTAAACACACACAAAAAAATTGTGATATGTTTAGTCATGGTAGATGACATCATTAGGGTAGCTGCTAAACCATTTGGGAACACAGGTCCAGTGTCCTTGCACCATAGGGAAATGAAGATTGGTTACAGAACCGTCAACAGGGTGTATCAGTGGCACACAATGGGAACAGTTCAGGAAGGGTTTACTTTCTGGCAGTGGGTTTAGTCTTGGCATCTGCTCCTGCTGGATGTCTGGGTTAACAGCAACGTTTGCCGGGGGTGTTCTTCAGCTGCAGAGGGTAGGGTGTCTGAGGCATGTCTTCCCCCTTGCAGGGCCTCCATTCCACTAGCAGCTATAGATGTAGAAGGGCCTGATGTATCTTTGCTAGTGGAAGGGGCCAGATGTTAGGTACAAGACCTCCCCTGCAATGGAGGCCAAGTGGGCATTGTGTGACTGCCCCTGCTACATGACTTCCTGGTGGTTGTTCCTCTGCACCTTTTGGATTTCCCCCCATAACTTGGCCCATTGTGCCTTGGGAACTTTGGTAGGCTCCCAAGAATTGGGAGATGGTTTCTGGTCAGTAGTGTCCCTTTGAGACCCCCATCCTCTGGGCCACAGCATCCCTCCCACATACAATGCCCCTATGTGCTGTGCCCCTAGCACAGTGTGCCCACTCCCAGTGGTGGCAGGTCCTTCATTGTCAAGGGTGGAAAGGTGAGACTCAGGCACCTGTACTGTGGGGCACCCAATGGATGAAAAAGTCCTTGGGACACATGCTGGGGTGGGGGGTGAATGGTTGCCTGTGCTGTAGATGCAACAGGGCTGGGAGGAATTGATGTGGGCAGGGTGAGGCTGTCAGTTGTTGACTGACCATGTGTCCCAGATGGGCCATGTTCTCCATCAGTGTCCAGACATCCAGGGGTCTTGTCCTCACTGGGGCCTTCACCCACAGAGGTAGTGGTAGTCTCTGGTATCCTTTCCATGCTGACAATGGCAAGGTTACCTGGGGAGGGAGTGGAACACAGAGTTGATCCCCAGCAATGATACTGACAGCTAATGCACTATGTAACTTGGATACAACATGTAACTCTGTAACTTCAATTCCATACACCATGTTTTATGAAGGTAAACCATGTTGATAGTGATTGTATAGCTGATGGCATCTGATATTGGCAGATAAATGACATAGCTGTTCACCTCTGGTACCTAGTGAACTGTGTGGTATGATAGCTGGCACAAATAAGAGCTGCAGAATGCACATTGGTGTTCTTGTTAGGACACTCTATATGAGTTTACAATGGACATTGACCTGTATCTGCATGTACTGCATGTGTATCCACTCAGCCATCTGACTTTCTAAACGAGGTGAGTATATTTGTAGCTTGGGATCTTTGATCTGTGGCCATCATATATGGGCACTTAGCTATAGCTGTGTTTTGCTTGGGATGTTAGTGTGAGTGAGCCATTGCATTGCTGTCATTGCCATGTACTGTTCCGCACTAGTACAATAAAGATGGTTTAGATTGGATATTGGTTTGACATACATGAAAAGTAATATTTGGTGCAGTGCATTCTGGGAATTGAAGTGCTATAATTAGCCAGTGCTTCATGTGCCATTTCCATGGACCTTAAGGCTAGATGTGTTTAGTGGACACATGGCATGCCAGGAAGGGGTATTAAGTGATTAGGAGAGTTGTAGTGAGTGGCGTGTACATTGGGGTAGGTATAGGTGGTGTGGGAGCATGCAGGACAAGACAATTGTGTGACATGAATGTTGCTAGTACTTACCAGACTCCACTCCTCCAGTTATTTCTGTCTGGCCCTCATGATACAGGTTGTTCAAGACCTTCTCCTCCCAAGATGAGAACATAGGGAAGGAGGTGGGGGCCCACCGCTAGTCTTCAGTACTGATTGCTGGTGTCTGGATGCCATGGAATGGACCTTCCCCTGAGGTTGTTCCATCTCTTCCTAATGTCCTCCCTTTGTGTGTGGATAACTGCCTACAGAATTGACTCTGTCGACTATCCTTTGCCACACCTCCATTTTCCTGGCAATAGATGTTTGTTGGACCTGTGCTCGACCAGTTGTGGCTATATCCTTACATTTTCATCCATCGTGACCCTCAGCTCCTCATCAGTGAAATGTGGGTGTTTTTGTGGGGACATTGTAGTGGTTGTGAATACGGTGTGGTTGTGTGCTAAGTGAATGGGTGCAGAGTTAGGTAAATTGTGAGGTGTAGGTGCTGTGATGTGAGTGTGTGACGGTTGTTGTGGATTCTGTGTGATACTAATGTGTGTGTTTGGTATTGTGTGCAGGTGCGTGTCTAGTGAAGTGTGACTGGGTGCCTAACCTTGCTATGTTGTAATCTCTGGGATGTTGGTTGTCTGTGGTTGTGAGTGGTGTTTTGATTGCAAAGCATTGTGGGTTGTGTTGGGGTGTGTTATATAGTGCAGTGAGTAGGTGTGTCGGGTGTGTGGATGAGTATCAGGTGTGGGGTATTCAAACTATCCAATGTAGGGTGATTTTCTGACATAATTGAGTTGAAACCACCGTGGTTCATACCGCCAATGGTTTTCCGCCATGAAAGAACCGCTGTCATGGTTTGTGGATCTTAATCTGATGGGTGGATTTTTGTTGGGTTGGCAGAATTGTGGTGGGACCACCTCTTTTCTGTCCTCCACTGTCCTGGCGGTTTCAGGAACTTGGATGTTTTTTGGCTGACTTCACAGTGTGACTCTTAATACGGCGGCCCAATTGCCATCAACATGGCAGTCTTTTGGCGACCGCCACCACGGCAGTCTTGCCAAAAGACTGCCAAACTTGTAATGAGGCCCTCTGTTTTTAATATCGTAGGCGGCACATGGCTTACTTTATAAAGGGGACAGAGATGCCCCTGCAAGCGAATGCTCTGAGTGACTGCATACACCTGCTGGAGGATGACGGGGGTCTATGAGAACGCCTTTACACCTTTTCAGAGTGCACTCTTAGGGGGTGCATGACTGTGCTCCACATGTTTGTGGTGCACAATTAGTGCACCTTCTGACGGCCTCTTGCCTCTGAACCTGCATCAATAATATGTCACGGGCATAGGCAAAGTGTTTCCCCTCATTTGTGTGGGGCCACAGCCCCAGGCAATAAAACAAGAGCTTCTCAAGAATTGGATGGTGCTATAAGTGACCTAGCATGCTCCGTATTACAAAAGGGGCTGTGCAAGCATCTGCAGCCCCTGCTGTGACATCAAAGTGCTCAAGGGGCACACAAGTGGCTCACATACCCTGGAGCACTTTATGTAATACGGACCCAGAGGTGTTAGCAAACTTTGGGACAGACTTACCAGCCCCTTGCGGCTGGCGTTAGGAAGGCATTTTCGCCACACCAGATTTACAAAGTGGCGCAATGCATGCATTATGCCACTTTGCACCCCCTTGCACCACATTATGCTTGCGACAGGCATAATGAATCCAAAGGAAGTATTCAGGCGTTAGGAGGCCTGCAAAAATGGTCCAGTGAACTCTACAAGATTTCACTGTGCCATTTTTGGTGTCATTTTTAAAATGACACTCCCATGTTAACCTATGGGCCTCCATGTGCTTTGGTCCACTAGCATCTGAATTTTTGACGCCATTGGCCTAACGTGTATCTTACCAACCACAGAGGGTAACCCAAAAAAACCCAAAGGGGTCTGGGTGAAAACTTATTACCAAACAACATTAACCCCCTTAGAACTAATTGTAAATACAATCACCTCACCCCTCATACCCAAACATGCAGCATTACCATTCATTAACTCCGGAGAGCATCCTTTATTCCAAATACAACATATAGAGTCTCATTACAAGATTGGCGGGCGGCAACCCTAAGACAGTTAGAACAAATTGTGGCAATTGAAGGGTAAGGCGATAATGGAGGAAATTTGGGACTCTATGAATGATAGCTTCTCTGATCATTTTTGACTGGAGAGAGACGATTTTCCTTGTTTGACAATTTTTATTTGCCTTATTTGTGGGGCATACATAAATGTGAGTATTTGAAGATGTTATTTAGATGTGGGGGGTTTACTCATGGGGTCCTTATGAGGCAGATGGAGATTCTGCAAGGAGTCAGATTAAATATCGATTTTGGAGAAGAGGTTGTATTGACTGGGGAGTCTGGATTATTAATGTGACTAAAGTCTTTGGGCTGTAATTAAAGCCAATAAGTAACTATATGATATAGGTTTGTGTTGGATTTTAATGATATATGATTGTGATTTGTTCATCTTTATTTAAGGCCATAAAATTGAATTGGAAGAGATGAGATGTGGCTGTTTTTGATGTGTTCAGAATTTAAACCGACAAATGTATGGGTTAATTTCATGGTTTTTGAGGTAAGAGTATAATTGTAGATGGTTTCTATGTATGATTGTTAGTTTGCTTGAGAGCGAACTAATTATGGTAGTTTTTCTTTGTGTTTTAGATTGGTGGACTATCTAAGTTTTGTTGATGGAGATGGATGTTTTAATGTAATGTGGAGAAATGTGAGTGAGTATTGATAGGGTTCAGTGCAGCAGATTACCAAGAAGATTGGAAAGGTGATATGAAGGTTGATTTATTCTTTTGGATGATTGAAGGTGTCCCCTGTTGATCAGTCCTGAGGAAGACCTGTGTGTAGCTGGTTATTGGCCCAAGAGCGAGAGGGAGTCGAAACATCGACGATGATGCTCTAGCCTGGATTTGGTTTATTTTTTAGAAGGACCTAATTAGGGATTTAATTCCGTTTAGGAAATAATATTGTGATTCAATGTGGCTAAAGGAATAACCAACAGGTGATTTTATAGTATATTTAAAAAAAAAAAATTTGGATTTGTTTAATGGGATATCTACTATCTTTTATCTCTGTGAATCATGAGCACTTGATCTGATTGCACTTTGATCTGTCCTTTTTTTTCTTGTTTTGGTGATACGATGGGGGGCTTTGTAATTTGTATATATATGAAGAAAGAATATATGTTGTATTTGGAATAAAGGATGTTCTCCTGAATTAATGAGTGGTAGTGCTGCATATTTGAGTATGAGGGGTGAGGTGATTGTATTTACAATTAGTTCTAAGGGGGTTCATATTGTTTGGTAATAAATTGGCCTAACGTGTGCACACATGGTCTAGTTAGGTGGGGCAGTGGCGACGCAAGAAAAGTGACGCATCAGTGCTGATGCACCAGTTTCTTGTACATCTGCCCTTTTGTTTGGATTACTAAGGACTATTAAGACAGACATGTATGATTGCATGCCCGTTTAAAGTGCGAGTATGCTGCATAATGGGAGCCAAGGAATGAGCGTGGTACGACATCTGCCGATCTATCCAACTATATCTTGTGACTCGAATCTTACCCTAAATCAGATCCATTTTTTTCTCAATGGACCATAAATCCATTTGGCAAACCTTTGGTGATACCTATTTCTATGCATATTAAAAAGTACTTGTTTCACTTCGTAGTACACGAGTGGAATGTAATATTAACGAGCAATGCAACGATTTCAGACACAAATGCACTCCTCTCCATCTCCAATTAGGAAATGAAGAATAATTATTGCTGGGGCTAAAAGTGGAATAGAATCCCTGAGTGAGATGAAGTCAAAACAGATAGTTTGTTGAATTATGTCATTAAGAAACACAAAATCTCTCGGGTAAAAATTAACAGGAAACTGTATGAGAACCTAAATATTGAGTAACATATACACGAGTGCTGTGCAGTCACAGCGGTTTGTCAACTCTGTTGCGGAATTGCCCAGCAGAGGAGAGGTCTTCCTCATGATGGGAAGGGTTCATATTGTTAGTATCAGGGCCAGTGTCTGTCAGTGATTTCCGCTGATGTTTGCTTTCTAGGTAGAGGTTGGTGCACTGGAATCTCCCTCTGAGAAGTGCAGACATCGAATTGAGTAAAGTTTGAAACTTCTTAGAACTTTCAGGTCAAGGTTCAGATAGGGATTTTTTTATGCAGGACCATCAAAAATGAAGTAGAACAGTTATTACAGTGGGTACATGATTCAACGCCATATTTTTAGGAAACTGCAGCACAGCATGGGGCATATCTAAAAACCCCTAAAGCCACCAGAGTGTCACTTTTCTTGATGCTCCGGTGGCGCTAAGCACTACTCCATATTTACAAGGAGGTCTAACACCACTTTTTTGTGGCGTTACTCCTCCTTGTAAATATGGGCACCTCCGACGCAGTTTTCTGTGTCAGAAGGGCGTGCAATGGGTGTTGCGGTGGGTGTTCCACTGCAACACCTATTGCTTTTGACGCTGCCTCAGATTTACGAGTTGTCATAAACCTGAGGCAGCGCAAAAATATAATACCACCCCAGGGGAGGAGTTAGCATGGCAAAATGAAGAGGACTGCTTTTATTCCTCCTCATTTTTTGCTTTTTCTATATGTGCTGCATTTTGCAGCACACATTGAAGTGCCAAATCGCCATTATAAATTGTTGTGTGCAGGAAGGGACACCTTCCTGCACATGAAGGCCCAGATTTATGGTGGTCTAGCGCCATTCCGGCACCACATTAGTGTCATTTTGTTTTACAATAATGTGGCATTGGAAGGGCAAAAACACTGTGCGATATTTACAAAGTTGTACAATGCTTGCATTGCACCACTTTGTAACCCTTTGCGCCACATTATACGTGCGCCAGGCATAATGTATGCTGCTAAGGAGGGCGTAAAAATGGCACAAAGGAATCTACGAGATTCCTTTGTGCCATTTTTAGCAGCAAAATCGGTTCAATGGGCCTCTTGGTGCTTTGCAGGATTAGCGTCAAAATATTTGATGCTAGTCCTGCAAAGCGCCGGACAAGCGTCAAAATTATGGCGCTAGTCCCCCTGACTACCGCCATGGTGCGCCATATTTTAAATACGGCGCACACATGGTGGCGTTATGGGGCGCTAAGTGGTACAAGAAAAGTGGTGCTGCATTAAGTGCAGCGCCACTTTTCATAAATGTGGGCCGAACAATCTATCCCCTCAACGCAGACACCCTTGCACTATGGTGCAAGGATGCCTGCGTTGGCGCTGGGCAGCTTAATTCAGCGCAAGGGGAAACGCAGGGGTGTGTTGTATTCCTCTAAATACAGCGCACCTCTGCGTTTCTAGAGTGGTGCAGCGCGGCGCTGCTATTTTAACATGAATCTGGGTCAATGTGTTTCACAAACTGTCACAAAGAACTGAAAGGTTTTTGTTTACATTATTAAGTCAAGTGGTGAGCGGTATTTAACGTTGAAGAGAGTATAGACAGTGATTAATCTTAGCTTCTGATCTCTCTCAAAATGTTTAACCTTGATCTTTTTTTATCTTGAATTCGATAGAGGAGACTGTTCTCACTAAAGGAACTTTTTGGAGTATCAGCCACCTGATTTCATTTACTCTGTAATTCCTATGATTTGAGCGCCATCTTGTGACCTTTTAGAAAATAGGGCTTCTTATTAAAAATTTACACTGTTGATCATTTACGAGAAGATGAATTTGACCTTTTCAGGTGTGTGGTGAGAGCACATCTGGACAGGACTATGGATGTGGCACGGTTGGTCCAGGGAAAAGCTGTAGTGGGGTGGTGACGCGCTGGCAATGAAAAAAACGGTACACGTATGGTTGTCAACTCGTGGCAGCTGAAATTACCACACTCGTCTTGCGGGTTACTTTTAATTAAATTTCTGACGCCGGACATCAGAACAAACGTTTGGCAGCAATCCCGCAGGGGAGCACGCAAACACCCCCAACCTCGGACATCCCACATGGTTTTGCTTATACAGTGACGCAACACTACATCCCACCATAAGCACAGAATTGAAAATAAGTAAACGCCACAAATAAGAACATTCATAATATATAGTCAGTGGGCTCGAAGAAGTATAACTGCAGACTGACATGGGCACTTGCCCAAGTCCTGGAGTGTCAGCACCATCTCACGCCCTCTCAAGTCAGCCAAAAAGTCTGCATAACATCAGGAGGTATCGGGGTTGGAGCTCAGAAGATACCGCCCTCTGCCACTTCTTGGGCAGATTCCTGGGTGGCCTCATTGGTCTCAGAGAGGCTGAATGTCACTTGTCACTTGGAGATGGCACCACGGCTGGGGGAGCCAGGATTGGCTGGATCAGGGGCGAGCCACCGGAGACTAGGTTGTCATAGTCAGCCCTGTCAGCGGTCTCATCAGATCTGGGCGGACTGCTCACTGGCTCCTAGTCTATAGCATCACCATCGCTCAGTGCACTATCATGTATTTGGGGAACTCTTCTGAACTGAGAAATGTTGCAGGTGACAGTCTCTGTCCCTCTCTTGGCAGTTACCATGGTGCCTTTAATTTCTTTGGTTGTCCATGGGGCAGCTACAAAAGGTAGGTAGAACTTTCCACCTGGATTTCTATCCCTGTTCAGGACTTCATCTCTAACACGGAGAGTGCGGTGCTGGGCACAGCATACTCATTGTTGCGGGTCCTTTTGGAGTCAGAGCGGTACGGCGTATTTGGTTGTTCAGCCCACAGGCGATGATGGGTAATGCTGTCTGTTAATGTCAGCCCAAAACACAGCTTGCTCAGGGCAATGCCAGTGGCAGAGTGTGGCGTATGCCAATATTCTCGCAAGAAATTGTAGTGCACTGGCTACATTCCTGCCTTCTGTCACAGCAATGCAAATGACCTTCATTAATGTTCTAACAAAACGTTCCACCTCTTCTTTGGGTTGGGGCCATAAGGGCATAATACAGAGGTATAATGTGTGTTCTGGAACATAGATATTTGTCCCACTCATGACTGGTGAAAGGTGGGCTGTTATCTGTGCAAATTTTTCCAAATAATCATTGAGTGGCCATCATTTTGTTAACTTTTGGGATCACTTCTGATGCAGAGTTAGTCAGCACAATTTCTACTTCAGTATAACAGGAAACATCATCCACCAGTATGAGTATGTCCAACCCATCTGGAAGACTCCCAAAGTCTGCACTAACTTGTTGCCATGGAGCAGTATGTCCTTATTCAGTGATGACTGGTGCTGAAGGTTCTGGCTGGCTATTTGCTTGGCCGGCAGGGCAATTTCTGACAACCTCTTCCACTCGTTGATTAAGGCCTGGAAACAAACCTTTCGCCACAGTCTGTTTTTAGATGGAGAAGAGCAAAGATTAAACTTACAGTTGTGCAGATCATTAAGATCCATGTCAATATTACAGGCGAGGCAGAAAGGGCAGTAGCATACAAATAGGAATTATGGCAAGGTTATCAGCTGCAGAGCAGCGGCAGGCTTCCCTCTCGTGCCAGAACTCCATTGAACAGGAGTCTCCTCAAGGCCCTTTGGCGGGCTGCCACAGGACTGTGTGGATTGTGCTGGCCTATCGCAGGCCAAGCAAAAACGTTGCAGTGAAACAGCCTACAGGACCACATCCTAATCTCGCATTGAGCCACAAGGGTGGTAGACACAGGGTCAGCTTTCTTGGGCCATCAAGATTCAGGTGCTCTGGCCATAGTGCAACAGTCTTTGGGCGACCAGTCTCTGTATGTGACCTCCGTGCTTCCCGATGTCTGTCGTGGAGCTGTCTCAGGTGCATCTCTCATGGCGAGATTCCTCTCTCACTGGAATTTCCTGGAGGCCCTTGCCCCTGGATTGCCACAGAACTGCGTAGCCTGTGCGGGCCAATTTAGGCCGCACCAAAGGAGTCGCACAGAACTCCCAACAGGGTCACGTCCAAGTCTTGTGCAACCCCAAGGGTAGATGGTCCAAATGGTCTGGTCTGCTCTCACCAACAGGTGTCTGGTTCACGGGGCTCATGGCAGTGTTCATGTGGTTAGTTTCCACGTTGCCAGAGATGCCTGGCCAGCGTTGGTTCTTGTTGCTGACTCGGGCTCCACTCGGATGGTTTGGTGGTTGGGCGATGCATCTTTTTCCATCTTTCGATCAAACAGGTGGCGGTGTCTTCGCCGGCGGAAGGATCACTTGATGGACTTCGTGGCCACTGGGGGGTCTCGCCTGGCCTCTGCAGTTGATGACAGGGATGTCATTGCAGCCAAGCAGCCGGTGACAAGTGGCGGAACGGTCGCACTGAGAAGCTTGGGGGTCCACCTGCGTAGCTGTCTTCAGTGATGTCTGCTCACCCCAGTGGCTGTCTTGTGCTGATGGATACCTTCTTATCTGCATGCACAAGTCCTCAGTTGTGTCGCTCTTTTTCCTTCCGCTTGCGCACCTGTGATGGAGTCGATCTGTGGTGTGACTGGTCTGTCACACTCCTCTCTTCTTCTCGTCCTTTCTCATTGTGGCATTGTGCCACGCTCTCTTCTCCTCTTTCCTCCTTGGTGTGGCGTCGTGCAACAGGTCGCATTCTGCATCACATGGACCTTTCACTGCACCTCTGCCGCTGCATCTTGCTCTTCATCCTGGATGTGACGTCGTGCCACAGGTCGCATGCTGCGTCACATGGACCTATTGCTGCACCTCAGCCATGCACCTTGCTCAGTCGCAGCCTGTCGCAGGCTGAGTCCTGTCAGTAAGACTTGATCCACTCTTATAGCAGACCTCTTGTCGGTCTGGTCCGTTCTGGGATCTTCTTGGTGGACCGCTCAGTGATGCATGCCGTTGTGGACCTGTGCTGCGAGCCCCCTGGGCACCCCAAGTGGGCTTTGGTTGGGGGGGTCAATTCCGGGCACTTTGGTTCTTCTTTGGTGCGTGTCAGCACCTCTCGCCTTCCATCCACGCTGCAGGCCATGTCACAGCCTTCCCAGGCCTGTCTCGCTTCATTACAGGGAAGTGGGGGGCGGCCCTGGGCTCTTTGCTCCTCATTCGGTGCGAGGCAGCACCTTCACGCTTTCTTCTTTGCAGCGGCTGCAGTCTTGCCGGCGCTGCGGGCGCCTTTCAGATTGGTTGCTTGCAGGAGGAGAGCGGCCCTGGGTGCTTTACCTTGTTGGTGCGTGGCAGCACCTTCGCGCTTCGATCATCACGGCCGTAGCAGTCCTGGCAGGGCTGCGGGCCATGCTAGCCCTCACGGGCTGTCTTCTGCGTGTTGCCAGGGCTAAGGGGAGCACACAGTAGCGGAGGGGAGGCTGGACCCTTCCGCTTCAGCCCTGATTGGGACCATCGTGCTCTTCTTTAGTTCGCCCCCTTTTTCACCCACAGCAAGCGGGGCTCCCGCTGCCTGCAAGCTCACCTCATGCCCGGCGGGGTGTTCAACAGTGTTTTCAGCTGCGTCCAGCCTTTCGGGGTGATGGCAGGCGGCAGGCTGCCGTTTTACTTTTTGCCGGGATGACAGGGCTTGCAACCCGGGCATCACACCGCAACATGGGCTCTGCCTCACAGGAGCTGCTGTGAGCCGCTGCAAACGGCATCAGGCGTTTCTGCTGGCTATGCCTCATCACCCCTTTTTTTCTCTGCGTACAGGCTCATGGCAGGCAGCTGCTGCAGGGGCAATGTACAGGTGGCTGACAGGCGCGGGGCTCCGTAGTCATTTCCTCCATGAGGCATCACCGAGGTGAAGCTAGCTCACGCGTGGGATAGACCTCTTCGTCGCCCTTGTAGTGCTGGGGGCACTAGACCCTCTTGCTACCAAATGAGGTGACGCAGGCACAGTGGTAGGGTTCTGTTAACTGCCCTCGGGAACGTGCGCCCGGCCCTTTTTTATTGGCTGGGTCATCTCACTGGTGACGCCTGTGTTGGATGAGTGTGGGGAGTCTGTAAAGCCAGCCCTCAGCTGGGTGGCTGGTGAAACACTAGAACGAGTCCAGCCGGACTCTACAAGTATGTCCCTGTCATAACCTAGTAAGGCCCTTATTGGGGTGATGGGGATCACCCTCCACCCCCATGATTGCATGCAACTCTTGAAATATCGCAAGCCAAAAGCGCTGCACGCCAGGACAAAACCATGCCACATATGCAAAGCCAGCATCTTCAGAGTCACAGCATGCGCAGCGGAAGCCTTCATGCAGGCTGTACCAATGTAGCCCAACTGGGGGGTATCATATATCCGGTTAACATATGTAGGGGCATATTTATACTCTGTTTGCGCCGAATGTGCGTCAAAAAGTTTGACGCACATTCGGCGCAAACTGTGCACCTTTTTTAAACTTTGACGCCCGAGCCCACGGATGTCAAAATTCCTCCGTGTGAGTCATTTTTTGGATGCGGGAAACTGTCTTGCGTTAATGACATGCAAGGTAGGTGTTCCCGCCCAAAAAATGACTTTGAGGCCTGTGCGCCTTATTTATTTTCCAGCATCATTTTGACGCACAGGAGGGGGCAGGCCTTAAAAAACGGCACACTGCCTGATGTGCGCCGTTTTTTAACGCCTGGGTCAGGGTAGGCGTTAAGGGACCTCTGGGCTCACTTCCATGGTCTCTGACCATGGAAGGAGTCCAGAGGTGCCCTTCCCTGCCCCCAGGGACACGCCATGCCATCCTCGCCCACCCCTGGAGGACACCCATGGATGGGGGGACCCATCCCAGATAAGTACAGGTAAGTATTATTTTTTATTTTTTTAAAGTGGCATACGGGAGCCTAATTTGGGCCCCCCTACATGCCACTGTGCCCAGTGGCCATGCCCAGGGGACAGAAGTCCCCTGGGCATGGCCATTGGGCAAAGGGGCATGACTCCTGTCTTTGCTAAGACTGGAGTCATTTCAATGGGGGTTGTGCGTCAAAAAATGGCACAAGTCCGGTTTGAGGCATGATTTTTGCCTCAAACCTGACTTTCACCATTTTTTGACGCACAACCCCCATTTTCCCCTACGCCGGCGCTGCCTGGTTTGAGTCATTTTTTTTTATTCAGACCAGACCGCAGCGCCAGCTAACGTCATTCCTTAAATAAGGCGCCCGCATGGTGTGTAGGAATGGCGCTAGCCAGCGGTAACATTTTTGACCCAAACCCATTTGCGCCACTTTTGCGTAAAAAAATAACGCAAATGCGGAACTAAAAAAGTATACATATGGGCCTAAATCTACTTCTCACTTTTGAAGCCATTTTAAGTAGGATTACTTTTTAACATGCATTTCTTTTTCATTTTTGTCACACTGGTATATCTGGCTGGCCTGCATGACCCACTCTTCAGCCCACGGATATTGTTTTTTGCATTTGAGTGGTGGTTCTGGGTTGTACTGGGAAAGGTTGATATTTGTGAAGGAAATCTTGGGTTTTCTATTCACAGCTGTATAATACCTTTTATCGTCCCTGCCATTCAAGCCTCTCTTCTTCTTCCTTGCAGCTCGCTCATCTTCCTAAATGTACCTTATCTTTCCCATCTTAAAGATTTCCAAAAGCTTCTTCAGCCACTTGTCACATCCCATGCTCAAGCTCCCCAGGCAGCCCTCTATGTAGGGCATGCTGGCGCCTGTAACTGCATGACTTATGCCAACAATACAGACTTGTCTCAACTGAAGAAGTCTGCTGAGACTCAGTCAAGAGACAAGAGTCATGAACATGTTGCTTCTATAACTCTCCTTCTGGTAATTATTCATTCTAAGACCAGAGTCCTCATCTTTAGAGTATCCCCATGGGCCAGAATGGATCGGGAGATTTTTCATAGCAGTGCTACTGCATGCAAATAGGTGGTGTTCTCCAGGGACTCTTCACTTCCAAGAAGTGACTGAGCAGAGAACAGATAAATATCACCCTGGGCTGTTTCCTGTACCCTTCTACGCCCTCAAACGAGGAGTATAGAATAGAATGTCAGAAAAAGTGTGCCAATCTTCTAACCTGGGATCTTTTTAGATGCTTGAAGTGCCACTCCCCAGAACAAGGAGGTGGGAGGGCAGTGAGGGATCTGTGCTTAGACAGAGCATCCACCAGAAAGGGCATTAAAGAAGACAAGTAACTTGTTCTTTTTCTGGATACTTCTAACAGCATATTGTCCACTTTTAGAATAGATACCATAACAGTACCTACCCAGTGTGGAAGGTCTGGGGAGTGGCCTTAAATTAAAAGTCCTGAATAACCAAGCAGGGAAATTGACCTTCCTGCTGGACCTGAAGTCCAAGTCAGTAGTGCTTCATGAAGGTATGCACCAGTGCCAACATATCAGGCTTCTTGATGTCTAGAACAGATCCCTTTGAGCCAACATCACAGTAGCAGTCTTGACCCTGTGGGATACAGGCTTGGATGCAGGACTCTTTTCCTCAGAGCTCATGACAAAATCAGAAGCTATGGGAATGCGTACAAGAGTTCGCCCTTCTATTTCAGCCTGAATATGTTTCCTAACAAGTGCCTAGGAAGAAACTCCAGTGTACAGAATAGCTGCCAATGAGCATTCTCAGTGGAGGTGAACAGAGCCAGCCACGGTGTTCCCTACTGCCCCTTTGTAGAGCAAACTGAGTTCCGGTTACACTGTGAAAGACGAAGCGGCTGCTTCAAACGCCTTTTGCTAATTAGCCACCCCAGGAAAGGCACAAGTTTGCAGTTTCTCTGGGGGGCAGCACATTATGTGTAATAGTTATGTCCCTGTTTGCTCTGCACGACCACTGGATGAAGATGCCTCTTATGGTCCAGCAGACGATGATTGCTCAGTTCATCTACTCTAGCACTGAGAATTGCCTTCAGGTGGTTTGTGACCAAAAAGATGTTCTGCTAGTTGAGCCACCTCCTGAGCTGTTGCTCCACTAACACGTTTCAGAACCCCACTCTGCCCTCTTGGTTGCAATACCACATGGCGGTCATGTTGTCAGTAAGAACCTGCACCATTCTCCTTTTGGTGAATAGAAGGAAGTCTTTTAAATCCAGATGGAGTGCCTGAACATCCGGGAGACTGATATGGTGCTGGCTCTCTTCCTGAGGCAGGACCCCCTGATTCTCTGCCTCTCTGAAGTGCCCCACCCCCCCACCCCTCAATCCAGCAATAATGTGCCTACCACAACCAGAACTCTGGGTGGGAGTGGGAGAGTGGCTTGCCATGGGTCAGTCTGGCATATCCTTCAAGATCTGGATGAGCGGAAGCAGCTCTCTCTACTGTGATTTAAGGTTCTACAACTAGGCACCCATGTGTCACCTGGCATTTGGGATAAGGACACACAAGGCCAATAGATCAAGAAACCTCAATGCCATATTGATTCTAAGATTGAGCCTGAAACATCAGAATTATATCTTCAATGTCCTGGATGAGCTACGATAGAAGAAAGACCTTAAACGCCACCGTGTCCAGAATTGCCCAAATGAATGGAAGTGTTTGTGAGGTGTTCTGGTGGACTTTGGCTTGATGATAGTGAACCTTTATGATGTCAGGAGTTCAGCTGTCATCAGAAGGTGGTCTACAACTAACTGTGCTGAGCCACCTCTAGCAGTCACTGGCCAAGGTACAAAAACATGTGTAAACATGTGTACTTCTGCTCTCCACTTTCATGAACATCTGAGGGTCTGACTTAAGGCCAAAAGAAAGAACAGAAAGTTGGAAATGTTCCTGGTCTACCTTGAACAGCAGGTAACACCTCTGGGACCGCAGGCTCGGTACAAGGAAGTACTCATCTTGCAAGACTCCATCCAGTTTCCTGAATCCAGATATGATAGAATTTGAGCTAGAGTGAGAATTTTGAATCTGTCTTTCCTCAGGAAGGCATTCAACAGGCAAAGGTCGAAAACAAAAAGAAGCCTTCTTCGTTCTTTGTGATGTGGAAGTAAGGTGAGTAGCATCCCGTCTTCAGGTGTGGTGTCTTCTTGGTGGCACCCTTGAATAACAGAAGGATCGGGATAAGTTCCTCTGAAAGTCACTCTTTTGTGGGAAGATTGTGAGGTGGGGGGAGGTTAGTAGTAGGGTGTAGCCTTTCTAAACAATCTGCAAGACCCATCATGCCAACGTGATGGATCTCAAGACAGAAAGGAAATGTTGTATTCTGCCTCCTACTGGCCCGAAATGAGTCTGAGAGAGCAAACTAAAGCGGCTTGGTAGTTGCTGAAGCAGGGGAGAAAATAAATAACGTATTTCTGTTCCTGCTGGCTGGAATGGGTGCTCCCAGTGCCACAACTGTTGCATTAAAAAGACTGAGTTAGCTGCTACAGTGATGTGACTTCTTTAATTCAAAATAGCTCTTTTCAGAATAAAGAGCATACCTTGACTATGTTTCTTAACCCAGGAGAAGATATTTATGTATATATCATATGTCAGCTTTTGATCAAGACAATACACTTTTCATAAGACTCACAGGTCTTATGCAAGGAACCTTGCTTGGACTTTGGACCCTATACTCTAGAAATAGGTACAAAGCAACGTGTGTGTATGTGTGTGTTTATGCACGGATGGTGTGTGTGTATATTATATTCACTACTCATATCTCACAAGAGATCTCGATATCATTGGGAAAACCACCTGATATACCATTATAACAAGTGAAATTATATAAAATCCCCACTCACAAGACAGTAAAAATATAAACAATCACATATTTGTCATTTAAACTCAAAAAACTTTCATTAGCTGATTTTGCACCTAGAAACTAAGGGGCAGATTTATGAAAAGTGCAGCGTCACTTTTCCTGCACCCCTTAGCGCCCCCCCCTAACGCCACCATGTGTGCGCCATATTTAAAATACGGCGCATCATGGTGGTAGCCAGGGGTACTAACGTCATAATTTTTTACACTAGTCCGGCGCTTTGCAGGATTAGCATAAAAAATGTTGACGTTAATCCTGCAAAGCAGCCAGAGGCCCGTTGAAAACAATAGGAGTCTCCCTTTAACGCCTGCCCCCTCAGTGCCGGAATGCCCCCTTTGCATACATTATGCCTGGCGCAGGCATAATGTGGCGCTAGGGGTTACAAAGTGGCGCAATGCAAGGATTGCGCCACTTTGTAAATATGACGCAGCGTTTTTTGCCTTCCAACGCCACATTAGCATAAAAAAATGACACTAATGTGTTTTTGGAATGGCACTAGGCCCTCTTAAATCTGGGCCCAAGATGCTATACAAACTGGTCTCTGGCCTTAATCAGATGTTAGTGTTTAGATTAGTAGTAATTAACAATCCAATGCAAGGGAAAACCCTTCAGCATCCAACACTCGCACAGCCCTCGTATACCATAGACATCATAAGCATACAGCCATAACGCCCCAAGGTTTGTCATTCCAGGTCTTCATATATTATAAGAATGGTTTCTCCAATTTCATAAAATGCACATTTTCTCAGGCACTCGGCTTGGAATGCATCATTCAAATGAGAAAAATAATGTGAGAATGAAAGATTCAAACTTCTCGATCTCACTTTCACATCATTGCAAGCAGCATCCAGTTCCGCACTCTGGCCATATCCCAGATCTCCACCTCTAGCTTCAAGAGACCGGGGCTTGTGAAGATGATTAGGCCCTCTCCCCTATCTGATACAAACACCTACAGATTGTGATGTGCCCAGACCTTATCAAATTTAGATCCCATCAAATCAGATTCAAGCAGCTGTTACACATGCTTGAAAACGTCACATTTCCCTCAGTGACCAACAGAAAACTCCTGGAGCTAAGTTCTGGCCATAGGGTGGTTTAAACTAGAAAAAGTGACCTACGTTTAGCTTCCCTTTTCCAGTGGACTGTACAGCGATTACTTATTTCCCCTGAAGAAAAAGTTACTCCCTTTCGGTAACAATGTTCCTAGTGCCTACACTATCTACTTGCAGCTCCCTCACCTTTTGAATACCCCAGGCGCCAGACTGCATCCTTTCCAGTGGTTCTCCGCATTGGTAGGGGGCACTGGCTCCATCTCAGCACCAGAAATAATGGCACTGCTACATCAATGGAACCATGGAGCACCCCCACTGGCGCCCTGATGTCAGTTTCCCATCCATTTTCCCTGCCTTCAAAGAAAACAGAATGAGATTGACATCTTATCAGTAAAGTGCAGTGTAAAATCTGAACCTGGAATCTTGACTTCAGGAACAGGAGATGGGCGGGTTGGTAATGAAACCTGTAGGTAGAGAGTATCTGCCATAAAAAATACTTACTGACAGTAACTTTATCTTTTGATAGAAACTTCTGCCTGCAGACTCCACACATTTCGAATTGCTTCTCAGAGCAATATCCAAACAGGAGGTGGGGCTTTAAGGAGAGGTTAAACCAAGAAATCTGGGAGGATTGAGTACAAGAAGTGTTCTTCCTTCCGTGCCTCCGAATCCAAACAGTAGTGCTTTGCAAAGGTTTGAAGAGAATACAAAGCTGTCACTTGTCAGGTCCCTGCCACTGGGACTCCCCCTGTCAGAGCTTTAGTTGACTACTTACCCCTTTTGGAATGAGCTCTGTTGCCTTCCAGGCATTCCCTGCATGCCAAGGCATAACACATCTAAATGCACAAGATGATCCACCTGAACAACTTCCTCTTTTGGACAGCTCTGCCCTTCATTTTGCGGGTGTAGCCAATAAAATGTTGATCAGCAAGCTGGAAATCTTTGATACAGTAAATATAAAAACTGGCCACCCTCTTATGGTAGAGCTTTGGAGCCTCTCCTCCTTAATGGGAGCTGAAGGTGAGAAGAAGATAGGTAAGGTGACTGGCAACCACACGTGACAGGGTGTGACCAACTTTTGCAGGGAAAGGAGCTCTGGTTCTTAGGACCAGCTTGTCTGAAATAAGGACGTAAAAGATGGAACGGCTCAGTGCTGGCATCCCATTCACATGCCTAGCTAAGGTAATTGCAATCAGAAAAAAACAGCTTAATAGCAAGCAATCAGAACTGGCAACTATGTAAGACTTCAAAGGGTGAAAACAATAAAAACCTAAGGACCTGATTAAGATTCCATTAAGGCATAATGAATGGGGAAGGAGGAACCATATTGGTGACACCCTTCAGACCTTCAGCCTCTGAACTATTGGGGATTTGAACAGGGATAGCTGGCGTGGGAGACACAGAAAGGCTGCCAACACAGATAAATAGCCATATTGCCTTTGCCCAGTGTACAATCCTGCTGAAACAACAACATGGTGATCTGTAAGATATCTGATAAGTGGGCCTTAAGGGGGTCTACATAATTATATGAACATCACTTGACAGCCCTACTCCATCTTCAAGTGCACACCATTTTGGTGGAATGTTTGCAGGCACTTCAGGAGGCAGATGAAAAGCATTCAGGTGTCACCGTTCAGTCTTTAGGCATTAAGGTGGAGGCTGGGGATCCCAGGAGGTCTGCCCTTTTAGAGAGACAGAGTGAGACACCCACAGAAAGGAGCACCAGATCCGCATACCAAACCTTTCTTGACCAATCTGGGGGTATTAGGATGACTTGGGCCTGGTCTAGCTAAATCTTCCTCAGCACCTGAGGAATTCACATCAGGTGAAATGTGTTCTTCAAGACTCCCTGCAACAGAAATTGTAGGGGAAAAAACTGAGGTCAGTGGGCATTGCTGCAAGTGGCAAATAGATCCATCTCAGGTGTGCTCTAAAGGGCGATGAGGTTCTGGATCACGTCTGAGTAAAGTTACCACTGATGATCGGCAAGGTGAAGGCGACTCAGCCTGTCAGCTCTGACATTCAGAGCACTGGCCAGATGGTTGGCAAACAACCACATCTGATGCTTCTGGACAGAGGTGATGCAACACCACTCCTTCCTGCTTATTGACATATCACACTGGTCATGTTGTTCATCAAGATCTGGACAGACTGGCCTGGAAGGCATGGCAGGAAGGACTTCAACACCTGTAGGCTCACTCCAGTATACTGGTATGTAACATTTGCTCCTCTGAAGACAATAGGCCTCCAATCTCCAGTTTTTCCAGATGTGCTTCAAAGAAAGCGAAAAGATCTGCTACCACTTTGGTTTACCTCCTTGAGGAGGCTAGAAGGACATCCCTTTAACTAGATTCTCTTGCACACTCTACCATATCAAATCTGCTGCAACATCCCCTGGGATTACTATGTAATGTGGCAAATGTCTGCTGTGTTCGAACCACTGCCTGCAGAGACACTACTAGAATGCCCTGATATGTCAGCGTTTATGAGTGACCAAGAGGATACGAAAAGCTAGCATGCCTAGTTGGCATATATTACCAGCAGGACTGGAAAGCGTGCTCTATTCTGAAAGATTGGAATCATAGCCTGAATATTTCTTATCCACTGGGAGGGGGAGCAGGGAGACATGACTCAACATAGTGGTCAGCACTGCCCCTATGAACAGGATACACTCAGAGAGCTACAGGTGAGACTTGGGCATGTTGATGGAAAAAGCCCAGGTCATATAAAAATGGTGCTGTCTACAGCAGGTTGCAACAAACTATCGCTGGAGACTTGGCCTTGAGGATCCAGTCTTCCAGGTACAGAAACACTAGAATTCCTTAGCTTCTGTGGTGGGCTATGACTACCGCCATTACCTTTGCGACGACTCACAGAGCAGAAGTCAAGCTTAACGGGTAGACCACAAGCTGGTCATGTACAAATCCCACCATGAAACGTAGGTACTTTCGTGCCACTGCAGAATGAAAATATGGGGCTTGGAGATCAACAGACACTATCCAGTCTTTCACTTTCAGCCTTAGAAACACCTGAACCAGGAGCAGCATTGTGAATTTTTCCTTGTGCAGAAACCAACTCAAGACAGTGAGGTCTAGGACTGGAAGAAGACTACATCCTTCACTGGAACTAGGAAGTACCAGAAGTAGAACCCCTGGCCCCATTGCATTGATAGTGCACTTTGGGATACCCAACCTGCCACAGCAATGACCCCCTGATAGCTCCCCGAGGCCAAGAGGAGCAGTGAGCATAGCACTTGCACATGCGTAGGGATGGCGCAGCCGCGCACAGTCTGTGGTTTGATTAATTCAATTAAATCTAGTATATCTGCGCTGCTAAGTCTATATTTATCATAGATTTCCTCCTCAGTTTGCTGGAAGAGTGTCTGCCTTGTTCTGTAAATCTTCTTCTGTCTCTGGCTCCTCCTCCTCCTCTGCTGGTCTGCGTGGGCTCTCCTCCTCACTGCTATCAGGTATATCTCCGCCATCTTGAGTAACCCAGATGCCTTCTGGGTCTCCTTTTATACTTTGCTAATGGTTACCACCTGCTCTGAGTTAGTGGTAAATTGGACATGCAAAATGGGCTTTTTGCGACTAGTCGCAATTTGCAAGTTGCTATTGCATATGGTTTGCGACTCGCAAATAGTGACTTCCTATTTGCGGGTCGCAAAAGGGGGTCGCAAATTTTGCGAGTCGGTAACGGCTTGCTTCGCTTTTTGCGAGTCGGAAATGGGATTTTTACATTGCTACATCTGGCCCTTAAAGGCCACACTCCATACTAAGAAGACTTCTTCATGAAGTATTCTATTTTCTTAGACTCCCTGTCTGAATAAGCGGTAGGAAAATCTGCTGGAGATTATTTAGAGGAACGGGACACTTGTACCATCTATCTGTCCGGGAAGGGATGAGGTGACAGGAAAGCCAGCTTGCCTGGGGCTGGTCTATAACGCCTGACCGCTATTCAGCTTACAGTAGGGACTGAGGTAAGCTTGTCCCATCCTGCCAGTACTAGTTCGGTGATGATGTTGTTGAAGGGTAGCAATAGCTTCGATGTCTGAGAAGTGGGGTGTAGAATTTCCATTAAGGTGTTCTATTTCACTTCCATGTATGGTATGGGTAATTCTAAAATGTCTGCCATATTCCATATTCTGGCATTATGTGCCTGATGTAAGGTCTGGCACTGGAGCCAGAGGCAAGGGAATTGTGCCACAAGGGCAGGAAGGGACAAATGGAGCTAGTGAAGACCCACTGGCAGCATCCCAAATGGTGTGCCCGTAGGACCTTTAGAGAAGACAGGCACACCAGAAAGGACATTATCCTCCAGAACATAACAAACAGCATTGAGGATCAACACAGGGTATGTTCCCAGAACAGGAAACTCCAGTTGGGGCTGACAGTGCTGAGATCTGGGTGTAGAGGTCACAGGCACCAATGGTCCTGGAGTCAACATTAGGGCAGTAGGAACCACAGGCACCACTTCCTCTTGGGGCACATGGACCATTTCTGGCTGTGAAGAAGAGTCCCAAAGCTATACAACAGCCTCCATGACTTACGTTTGGAAGCCCGGCACCACTCGGTGTTTGTGATGAGAGGACTTTGACAATGGTGACTGTGGTGACTTTGTCCTCAGGTGAAGCTCCCTACTGACCCGTTGATCATCCTGGCCCATAAAATGTTTGGTCTCTCTTTCTTTGATGGTCTTGGAGTCCATGCTGTTGCATGACTTGCGCAACCTCATGTTGTGGTCGCACCCCAAGCACCAAAGAAATATACTATATTATGGATCCATGATGGATATTTATACATCACAGTCATTGCAGGGTTTAAAGCCTGATGTTTTAAGAGTCAACATCACTACACTGCACCAAAAATTGGATGGAAAAATAATTGAAAAACTTACTGAAAGTTTGAGAAGAGAAAGCTCCTGAATTGTGTTGATAGTGCGGAATAAAAGGAACTGACATCAGGGCACCAGAAGGGTCACTTTATGGCCCCAGTGAAATTATGGTGGTGTAATTTCCATTTCTGGTGCTGCAATGGAGCTAATGTCCCTGTATGAAAGTGCCTCTTTCTGTATGGTCAGCCCTATTTTTCTGGACTGATGCTGCTTTTTTTTTTTAACTGCACACTGGGGCCCACTCCTAATCAGGCCCCACTGCATGTCCTCAGTCTCTTAAAACATGTCAAATCTGGGTACACTCCTGACTGGCATATTTAACTTACCTATAAGCCCCTGGTAGATGGTACAAAGGTGAACTCAATGCTGGCAAGTTAAATGTCACTAGGGAACTGCAGCACCTATTGTGACACCTCTACATTGACAATGCAAAGCATGTCTTCAGGCCTGCCCAGCAGACTGGGACTCTCACCCTTCCGCTCCAAAGCCACCAACCTCATCTGCGGCGTCCCTCATGGCTCCTCACTAAGCCCAACGCTGTTTAACGTCTACATGGCCCCCCTCGCACAACTGGCCCGTCAGCACAACCTCAGCATCCTCTCCTACGCCGACGACACCCAGCTCGTCCTCTCCCTGACCAAAGATCCGCTCACCGCCAAAGCCAACCTCCACGAGGGACTGAAATCCATCGCCAAATGGATGAGCATCAGCCGTCTGAAACTTAACTCCGACAAGACGGAAGTCCTCATCCTCGGGCGCACCCCCTCGGACTGGAACGACTCTTGGTGGCCCACCGCCCTGGGCCCCCCACCCACCCCAGCCAGCCACGCACGAAACCTCGGCTTCATCCTCGACTCCGCTCTCACCATGTCCAAACAGGTCAACGCTGTCTCCTCTTCCTGCTTTAACACCCTCCGAATGCTCCGCAGGATCTTCAAGTGGATTCCAACAGAAACCAGAAAGACAGTGACCCAAGCCCTCGTCAGTAGCAGACTCGACTACGGCAACGCACTCTACACAGGCATCCCAACAAAAGACATCAAACGACTCCAACGCATCCAGAACGCATCCGCCCGCCTGATCCTCGACATACCCCGCCGATGTCACATCTCCCCCCACCGGCTCCCCGTGGACAAGAGGATCACCTTTAAACTCCTCACCCACGCACACAAGGCACTACACAACACCGGACCCACCTACCTGAACTCCAGACTCAACTTCTACGTTCCCTCACGTCAACTACGCTCTGCCAACCTTGCCCTCGCCATCGTCCCCCGAATCCAGCGCAAGACCTCTGGCGGCAGATCCTTCTCCTACCTCGTCGCCAAGACCTGGAACTCTCTCACGACCTCACTACGCCAGACCCAGGACCTCCTCACCTTCAGGAGACTCCTCAATACATGGCTCTTCGAACGATAGCAGCTACCCCCCCCCCAGCGCCTCGAAACCCTAACGGGTACATAGAGCGCTTTATAAATTTATTGATTGATTGATTGATTGACTGGGTATGCAGTTTTAAAACTGACAAAAAAACCTGGCAAAATAAACATTTTGTCAGGCCTAAACCTTTGTTTTTAACACCTATACATCACCCCTAAGGCACACCCTAAATGCCCATAGAGCAGGGTGAATGGTATTTAAAATGTGTGAAATGTATTTGTTATGCTTTACATGTCCTGGCAGTTAACCCCCGCCCCCCTCCTCAAAGATGTTTTTCATTGTAGCAAGGCTGACTCTCCCATAGGAAGGAAATGGGTTACATTACAACCTTTATAATGGCTAACTTTAGTTTAGGAGCATCTAGGAATGATACAACTACTTATTTTAATGGTAATTTAAAATCCAAATTAATGGTCAGGTCTGATTTTTAATTAGTATTTTGAAAATTACACTTTTTATAAAATTGTCATTTTCCTGCCTCAGCCAAATGTGCCTTTCTGCCAGGATTCATTGTCACTCAGGAGCTGAATCGCTCTTCAATTAGGTGTGAAGTGGCTCCCAAAGTTGAGGTAAAGAGAGTGTGGCTGAACTTTCCCTGACAAGAAGGTCATCTGGGATGTGTCCAGGAACTTAAATAACTTCCAAAGATGGCTATCCTGTCACTGGCAGATGTAGCTACCACCTGGGCCTATCCTCTCTATTGCCCTGCTATCCAGCCAGGCATCAATCTCAGTAGGAGAAGAGCTGCCCCCAGAGCAGGTTCTGAGTATCCACATTGGAGGTTTTGCCAATGATCTTAACCACAGTTCTGAGTGAGTACAGGGAACTCTGCATAAGGAAAGACATGTTCTGCCAAGTTGGTTGCAGGTAGAGAGGAACACTGGTGGATAGTTTAGAGTTAAATAGTCAGGAAGTGTTGTAAATGTGGGTAGGGTCACCTCTGGGAACTCTTACCTCTTGGTTAAGGAGTGGCCAACATTTTCACCATTCACAAGCTGGCACTGGGCATAAATTTGGTATCCTCAATACTTTCTTCAGAAAACATACGGGCCTGTGAAAGACAGAAGAATGACTGTACCTGCTGTGGTGACCTGTGACGAGAACCCTACTGGTTGTGTTGCTCTCATATGTACCCAGGACTGAGAAGCAGACTCCAAGGTTCAGTTGGCTGACGTGTTAAGTTGCAGGGACAAAAAAGCTGCAAGAAATCCACTTTCCAGAAGAGCCAATTTGACCATTTCCAGCTGGACTTGCCTGAACCCAGCTTGTGGCTTCTACTGGAGTGAGCCTTGACCACTAAGTGGTGTGCCTAGGGTCCTGTGGCCCGTAGATAAGTGTCAGAGTGTACTGCTTCTCCCTAACCTTAAAACCTGGGAATTAGAAACTTTTTCAAGGATTTTTGTGTGGAGAACCAACAAACCTGCCAGGGCAAAAAAAACATCAGGCTTTCCTCAGCAGCAAGTGCACTTCGGGAGGACATCACAGAGAAGGTATCCTTCCTCATGGAGCCCTATTTGGCTACAGCTTGCCACCTTGCCCCACTGGAGGAAACCAAGCTCCAAAAACATGACTAAGTTTGAAGGTAAAAATGTTCACCTGGGAAGGCACCAAAAGTGTTCCGCTAGAAAAGCAACTTCTTTGGGCACAAATTTTGAATTTCTCCCACCAGGAGTATTCCTGCCAAAAGTCAATGGCTACACTGGGACTTAGTCCAACAGGTATTTTGCCTCAGAGAACCCTTCTCCGCCACAGCCTGCTGCCTTGCCCCACTGAAGATT
Organism: Pleurodeles waltl; assembly: GCF_031143425.1. Classification (NCBI taxonomy): domain Eukaryota; kingdom Metazoa; phylum Chordata; class Amphibia; order Caudata; family Salamandridae; genus Pleurodeles; species Pleurodeles waltl. The sequence continues at coordinate 393,347,644 of NC_090448.1, forward strand.
TTTGTTTTCCATTTCAGAGACTAAGGGGCTCATTACGAGTCTGGCTGTCCGACCGCCAGGCCACCAAACCTGCAGGGGTGAGGGTGCCATCATACCAATGGCCTCACCCCGTCGTATCACAGTGTTTTTACCAGGCTGACCGAAACAAACATCAAATTACAATGTTTCCGCTGGTCAGCCCGGCGGAAACAGTGCCACGGCATTGGCCTCGGCTCCTTTAAGGCAGCCACGGCCAATGCTGTTGCACCACAGCGCCCTCAGAATGCACACTGTCTGTAGAGCAGGCAGCACGCATTCCGAGGGTGCTGGCAGGGGGACCCTGCACTGCCCATGCCACATGCACGAGCAATGCAGCGGCCACCACTGTGTTCCACAGCACTGGCTTTCTGCTAGCTTTTCCATGGCGTTGAAACTGCCATGGAAAGGCTGGGGAAAGTGGACTTGTGATCAGCATAGGCACCATTATAGCTGACCATGACTCTGACCGCCACCACCCCATCGGGATCCGTGATCCTGGTGGTAGCGCAGTTGGACTGAAAGCAGTGCGACAGTCCGACTACCACCGTAAGTTTGTCTGTCTGAAGGCCGCCAAACTCATAATGACACCGTAAGTCAAAAGGTAAAACTTCTGACTGGGACAAACCTGATCTCTGTATCTTACCTGCACTTCATCATTGCCAGCCTTAAACCTTACTCTTGTCCCAGTCTGATGCGAGCAGTTGCCCCCAGATGACACTTAGCGCATTTTGGCGCTATTTCTATTTAAAAGTTTAAAAAGGCATATCTCTGTTCCCCTTTTTTTTCATTTTGGTGTCATTTTGTTAATTAAAATATTCTCTATTACTAAAAATTGTAGTGGGATTTTTATTGTGTTGTATATTTGACTTTTTAACTGTTTTGATATTTCTAAATGCATTACACGTTGTCTTAAGTTAAGCTTGTCTCTGTGCCATTGCCGTAATGGGATGAGCTCACTTTTAAATTAATGTAACTATTACTGGGCCTAACAGGACTGGTGGCATTATTAATCCATTTTCTTACATTGGTCTTCAGCTGTTGGATCCAGAACTGTGTTTAGCTGTAGAGCTCAGCTATTAAGTTGGATGGGGTCATTTGTAATTTTTCTAAATTAATTTTGATTCCAATATTTTTCACCTTTTAAAAGTCTGAGGGAACATGGAGTTGGATCTGGCTACTTTGACAACTTCCACAGCTGTGGATATGAAGGCCCTTTGCATAGAAAGACGATTGAAGCTGGGCCATCATGCCAAGAAGATGGATTTTGAGATGGCCCTCAGGGTCTGGGAGGAAGCCCATCAAGCACAGATCCACTCTGAGGAAGAGGGATCTCTAGAGGATGAAGGAAAAGGGAACAATCTTTCCCAACATGGATTCTTTGGTGCACCATTTGGGGCTGGAGGTGAAGTGGGCTTTACCAGTGCATCTGAACAGGCCATACACCCGCTGCAGCTCAGCAACCTGCAATCAGGAAGGGAACATCATGCCAAACTGGCAGCAATACCCCTTGATGAAAAGAAACTAGCACTAGAGGAGACGAAATTGGCCTAGGAGGAGAAGAAGGCCTGGCTGGGTTTGATGCCCAGTGAAGATGGTGGCAGCAATATAAGGTCTGTACAGGGTGGTCACACACCCTTCCCTTGCCCATAGGTATTGTATTTAGCTTTGTTGTGGAGGACTACATTGACACATGGTATGCCTCCTAGGAAAGGGCTTTGAGAATGTGCAGGGTGCATCATCAGAACTTGGGAGATTTACTGTGGGGGTTAGTACCAACACTGAGGAGTGATACACTCCTGACTCTAGAAGAGGGGGCAGCTGACTCCTACACTGACATTAAGGATGTCCTTGTGCAAAAGTTTGGTTTAACATCTGAGGAGTTCTGAAAGATGTCCCAGGAGACCCACAAAGACACACAACAATTGTGGGTTGGCTTGTATATGTCACTCAGAAAGCACTAGAGGGCTGGGTAAAAGGCAATCCAGTCAGTATTTATGATGGGCTATATGATCTGACCATGAAGGAGCATAGCTTGAGTAATTGTCATTCTCAGTTACACCAGTATCTAGTAGATGCCAAGTTGTCTGACTCCAAGCAGCTTGGTAAGGTAGCTTGGGTGTGCACTAAGGTATCTAAGAAACAGGGTTCAGTTTCCTCAGGAGAAAGAGGGAAGAAACAAGGATAAAGAGAAGGAATTCTCACCAGGGCCCCAAACATCTACTCAAGAGGGAAGTCACATGCATTTTCTAAACCCAAGTGCGGAGGGTAGAAGGGGGAGAAGCCTTTTTACCCTGGGAAGTATGGGGTGTATCTGGATTGTCACAAGCCAGAGCATTAATCGACCATCTATTTCTAGAAGTTTGCCAATGGTGGGCAGTCCCAAGGGGTCATTAGTATAGGAATTGGGTTGAAGTTTGCCCAGGGGAAAACTGTAGGAGGCTGGACTGGCTTGTAGTGAGTACCAAGGGGTACTTGCACCTTGCACCAGGCCCAGTTATCCCTTATTAGTGTATAGGGTGTCTAGCAGCTTAGGCTGATAGATAATGGTAGCTTAGCAAAGCAGCTCAGGCTGAACTAGGAGACGTGTGAAGCTACTACAGTACCACTTAGTGTCATATGCACAATATCATAAGAAAACACAATACACAGTTATACTAAAAATAAAGGTACTTTATTTTTATGACAATATGCCAAAGTATCTTAGAGTGTACCCTCAGTGAGAGGATAGGAAATATACACAAGATATATATACACAATAGCAAAAATATGCAGTATAGTCTTAGAAAACAGTGCAAACAATGTATAGTTACAATAGGATGCAATGGGGAAACATAGGGATAGGGGCAACACAAACCATATACTCCAGAAGTGGAATGCGAACCACGAATGGACCCCAAACCTATGTGACCTTGTAGAGGGTCGCTGGGACTATTAGAAAATAGTGAGAGTTAGAAAAATAACCCTCCCCAAGACCCTGAAAAGTGAGTGCAAAGTGCACTAAAGTTCCCCTAAGGACAAAATAGTCGTGTTAGAGGGAAAATGCAAAGAAAACACAAATCAGCAATGCAACACCGATGGATTCCTGACTGAGGGTACCTGTGGAACAAGGGGACCAAGTCCAAAAGTCACAAGCAGCTCGGAGATGGGCAGATGCCCAAGAAATGCCAGCGGTTGGTGCAAAGAAGCTCTTACTAGGCTGAAGAACTGTGAATACTGCAGGAACGACAAGGGCTAGAGACTTCCCCTTTGGAGGATGGATCCCCCACGCCTTGGAGAGTCGTGCAGAAGTGTTTTCCCGCCGGATGGACGCCAACAAGCCTTGCTACACGCAAATCGTGCGTTTGGCGTTTTGGGACGCTGCTGGGGCCCAGGAGGGACCAGGAGGTCGCAAATTGGACCTGCAGAGAGAGGGGACGTCGAGCAAGACAAGGAGCCCTCACTGAAGCATGTAGCACCCGGAGAAGTGCCAGAAACAGGCACTACGAGGATGCGTGAAACGGTGCTCGCCGAAGTTGCACAAAGGAGTCCCACGTCGCCGGAGACCAACTTAGAAAGTCGTGCAATGCAGGTTAGAGTGCCGTGGACCCAGGCTTGGCTGTGCACACAGGATTTCCGCCGGAAGTGCACAGGGGCCGGAGAAGCTTGCAAAGTCGCGGTTCCCAGCAATGCGGCCCAGCGAGGTGAGGCAAGGACTTACCTCCACCAAACTCGGGCTGAAGAGTCACTGGACTGTGGGAGTCACTTGGACGGTGTCGCTGGATTCGAGGGACCTCGCTCGTCGTGCTGAGAGGAGACCCAAGGGACCGGAGATGCAGCTTTTTGGTGCCTGCGGTTGCAGGGGGAAGATTCCGTCGACCCACGGGAGATTTCTTCGGAGCTTCTGGTGCAGAGAGGAGGCAGACTACCCCCACAGCATGCACAAGCAGGAAAACAGTCGAGAAGGCGGCAGGATCAGCGTTACAGAGTTGCAGTAGTCGTCTTTGCTACTATGTTGCAGGTTTGCAGGCTTCCAGCGCGGTCAGCGGTCGATTCCTTATCAGAAGGTGAAGAGGGAGATGCAGAGGAACTCGGCTGAGCTCATGCATTCGTTATCTGAAGTTTCCCCAGAGACAGAGACCCTAAATAGCCAGAAAAGAGGGTTTGGCTACCTAGGAGAGAGGAAAGGCTACTAACACCTGAAGGAGCCTATCACAAGGAGTCTCTGACGTCACCTGGTGGCACTGGCCACTCAGAGCAGTCCAGTGTGCCAGCAGCACCTCTGTTTCCAAGATGGCAGAGGTCTGGAGCACACTGGAGGAGCTCTGGACACCTCCCAGGGGAGGTGCAGGTCAGGGGAGTGGTCACTCCCCTTTCCTTTGTCCAGTTTCGCGCCAGAGCAGGGGCTAAGGGGTCCCTGAACCGGTGTAGACTGGCTTATGCAGAATTGGGCACATCTGTGCCCAACAAAGCATTTCCAGAGGCTGGGGGAGGCTACTCCTCCCCTGCCTTCACACCATTTTCCAAAGGGAGAGGGTGTCACACCCTCTCTCAGAGGAAGTTCTTTGTTCTGCCATCCTGGGCCAGGCCTGGCTGGACCCCAGGAGGGCAGCTGCCTGTCTGAGGGGTTGGCAGCAGCAGCAGCTGCAGAGAAACCCCAGGAAGGGCAGTCTGGCAGTACCAGGGTCTGTGCTACAGACCACTGGGATCATGGAATTGTACCAACAATGCCAGGATGGCATAGAGGGGGCAATTCCATGATCATAGACATGTTACATGGCCATATTCGGAGTTACCATGGTGAAGCTACATATAGGTAGTGACCTATATGTAGTGCACGCGTGTAATGGTGTCCCCGCACTCACAAAGTTCAGTGAATTGGCTCTGAACAATGTGGGGGCACCTTGGCTAGTGCCAGGGTGCCCTCACACTAAGTAACTTTGCACCTAACCTTTACCAGGTAAAGGTTAGACATATAGGTGACTTATAAGTTACTTAAGTGCAGTGTAAAATGGCTGTGAAATAACGTGGACGTTATTTCACTCAGGCTGCAGTGGCAGGCCTGTGTAAGATTTGTCAGAGCTCCCTATGGGTGGCAAAAGAAATGCTGCAGCCCATAGGGATCTCCTGGAACCCCAATACCCTGGGTACCTCAGTACCATATACTAGGGAATTATAAGGGTGTTCCAGTAAGCCAATGTAAATTGGTAAAAATAGTCACTAGCCTGTCAGTGACAATTTGGAAAGAAATGAGAGAGCATAACCACTGAGGTTCTGATTAGCAGAGCCTCAGTGAGACAGTTAGTCACTACACAGGTAACACATTCAGGCACACTTATGAGCACTGGGGCCCTGGGTTACCAGGGTCCCAGTGACTCATACAACTAAAACAACATATATACAGTGAAAAATGGGGGTAACATGCCAGGCAAGATGGTACTTTCCTACACAACCCCCCCCCAAACGAAGGACAATAAGACTAGCCATTACCTGATGAGTCTTCATTGTCTAAGTGGAAATATCTGGAGAGTCCATCTGCATTGGAGTGGCTACTCCCAGGTCTATGTTCCACTGTATAGTCCATTCCCTGTAGGGATATGGACCACCTCAACAATTTAGGATTTTCATCTTTCATTTGTTTTAGCCAAAGTAGAGGTTTGTGGTCTGTCTGAACAATGAAGTGAGTGCCAAACAGGTATGGCCTCAACTTCTTCAGAGCCCAGACCACAGCAAAGGCCTCCCTCTCAATGGCAGACCAACGCTTTTCTCTAGGGGTCAACCTTCTACTAATAAAAGCAACAGGTTGATCCTGGCCCTCAGAATTAAGTTGTGATAGGACTGCCCCTACTCCTAATTCAGATGCATCAGTTTGGACATAGAATTTTTTAGAGTAACAAGGGCTTTTCAGGACAGGTGCAGAGCACATGGCCTGCTTCAGCTCCTCAAAAGCTTTCTGACAGTTTGCTGTCCATAATACCTTTTTAGGCATTTTCTTGGATGTGAGGTCATTAAGAGGGGCTGCAATGGAGCCATAGTTCTTAATGAACCTCCTGTAATACCCAGTGAGGCCTAGGAAGGCTCTCACCTGAGTCTGAGTGGTAGGGGGAACCCAATCAATAATAGTTTGGATTTTCCCCTGAAGTGGTGCAATCTGTTCCCCACCAACAAGGTGTCCCAGATAAACCACCTTACCCTGCCCTATCTGGCACTTTGAAGCCTTGATAGTGAGGCCTGCCTTTTGCAGGGCCTCCAAACTTTCCATAGGTGGACCAGGTGATCATCCCAGCTGGAGCTAAAGACAGCTATATCATCCAAATATGCTGCACTGAAAGCTTCCAGCCCTTGCAGGACTGTGTTCACCAACCTCTGAAAAGTGGCAGGTGCATTTTTCAAACCAAAAGGCATTACAGTAAACTGGTAATGTCCTCCAATGGTAGAAAATGCAGTCTTAGGTTTAGCATCTTCTGACATTTTGATCTGCCAATACCCTGCAGTCAAATCAAAAGTGCTTAGATACTTGGCAGATGCCAGTGTATCTATTAGCTCATCTGCCCTGGGTATAGGGTGAGCATCTGTTTTGGTTACCAAGTTGAGACCTCTATAGTCTACACAAAACCTCATTTCCTTCTTTCCATCTTTAGAAGTGGGTTTTGGTACCAGTACCACAGGAGAAGCCCATGGACTGTCAGAGTGCTCAACCACTCCTAGTTCCAACATCTTCTGAACTTCTTGCTTTATGCAGTCCCTGACATGGTCAGGCTGCCTATAGATCTTACTTTTGACAGGTAAACTGTCTCCAGTATCTATAGTGTGCTCACACCAAGAAGTGGTGCCTGGCACATTGGAGAAGAGTTCTGAAAATTGTCCTAGGAGATTTATGCAATTATCTTTCTGCTCAGCAGTAAGACAATCAGCCAAAACTACACCTTCCACAAGAGCATCTTGTTCTGTGGAAGAGAAGAGATCAGGTAGAGGATCACTGTCTTCTTCCTGTCCCTCATCTGTTGCCATGAGCAGGGTGAGATCAGCCCTGTCATAGTAGGGTTTCAGGCGGTTGACATGGAGCACCCTAAGGGGACTCCTGGCAGTGCCTAAGTCAACCAAGTAGGTGACTTCACCCTTCTTTTCAACAATTGTGTGGGGTCCACTCCATTTATCTTGGAGTGCTCTTGGGGCCACAGGCTCCAAGACCCACACTTTCTGCCCTGGTTGGTACTGAACCAAAACAGCCTTCTGATCATGCCATTGCTTCTGGAGCTCTTGGCTGGCCTGAAGGTTTTTACTGGCCTTTTTCATGTACTCAGCCATCCTTGATCTGAGGCCAAGTACATAATCCACAATATCCTGCTTAGGAGCTTTTAAAGGTTGTTCCCAACCCTCCTTTACAAGTGTGAGTGGACCCCTAACAGGGTGTCCAAAAAGAAGTTCAAAGGGGCTGAAGCCCACTCCTTTCTGGGGTACCTCCCTGTAGGCAAAAAGGAGGCATGGTAGAAGGATATCCCATCTCCTGCGGAGTTTTTCAGGGAGTCCCATAATCATGCCTTTGAGAGTTTTATTAAATCTCTCCACCAGTCCATTTGTTTGTGGATGATAGGGTGTTGTGAACTTGTAAGTTACACCACACTCCTTCCACATGGCCTTTAAGTATGCAGACATGAAATTGCTTCCCCTGTCTGATACTACTTCCTTTGGGAAGCCCACCCTGGAAAATATTCCCAGGAGGGCTTTTGCCACTGCAGGAGCTGTAGTGGTCCTTAAAGGAATAGCTTCAGGATATCTTGTGGCATGGTCCACTACCACTAAGATAAACCTATTGCCTGAAGCAGTAGGAGGGTCAAGGGGGCCAACTGTCAACCCCTACCCTTTCAAAGGGAACCCCAACCACAGGCAGTGGGATAAGGGGTGCCTTTGGAGTGCCACCTGTCTTGCCACTGGCTTGACAGGTTTCACAGGACTTACAAAATTCTTTTGTGTCCTCAGACATCCTAGGCCAATGAAACAGTGGTACCAATCTGTCCCAAGTTTTCATTTGACCCAGGTGCCCAGCTAAGGGAATGTCATGTGCCAGTGTTAGGAGGAACTTTCTGTACTCCTGAGGAATCACTAATCTCCTGGCAGCTCCAGGTTTAGGATCCCTATTCTCAGTGTACAAGAGGTTGTCCTCCCAGTAAACTCTGTGTGAGTCACTGACATCCCCATTAGCCTGTTTGACAGCTTGCTGTCTGAGACCCTCTAATGTGGGACAGGTTTGCTGTGCCACACTCAGCTCCTCTCTGGCAGGCCCCCCTTCACCCAAAAGCTCAGCAGTGTCTGCTTCCAGCTCCTCTGGTGTAGGTTCTGCACAGGGAGGGAATTCTTCTTCCTCAGAAGTAGAATCCACTGTAGAGGGAGGGATAGTAGGAAGTGGTTTGCTTCTACTAGCCCTAGCTTTAGGGAGCACTTGGTCCATTGTTCCAGGATCCAAGCTTCCCTGTCCTTTTTGCTTTTTGGCCTGAGCCCTTGTCAAAGCAAAAATATGCCCTGGGATGCCCAGCATTGCTGCATGGGCCTCCAACTCCACATCTGACCAAGCTGATGTCTCCAAATCGTTCCCTAATAGACAGTCTACAGGTAAATCTGAAGCTACCACAACTTTCTTTGGGCCAGATACCCCCCCCAGTTGAGATTTACAACAGCCATGGGGTGGCTTTGTGTTATGTTGTGAGCATCGGTTACTTGGTACTGGTGTCCAAGTATGTGTTGTTCAGGGTGCACCAGTTTCTCAATCACCATTGTGACACTGGCACCTGTGTCCCTGTAGGCCTGGACCTCAACACCATTTATTAGGGTTAGTTGCTTGTACTTCTCCAAGTTATGGGGGCAAGCAACCAAAGTGGCTAAGTCAATAGCCCCTTCAGAGACTAAAGTAGCCTCTGTGGTCTCCCTAATCAGACCAACCCCAACTAAATTACCAAAAGTGAGCCCAGCTACTCCCTTGGATTGGCTATTAGTAGGTTTGCTCCCACCACCACTGCTATTAGTAGGGACACTAGGTGTAGCAGTAGGGGTTGTAGTGGTAGGAGCTGTGGTGCCTTTCTTTGGACAACTGGGATCTGTTGTCCAATGGCCTTTTATCTTACATAAATAGCACCATGGTTTCTTTTCCTTGTTCTGATTAAAGGAGGATTTGGGCCCACCACCCCCACCAGAGTGTTTTTGTGGGCCTGATGAAGACTCATTTTTAGATTTGTCCCCACCCTTGTCAGAAGACTTACCATCCTTCTTTTTGTTGCCATCTTTGTCACCCCCTGTATGAACTTTTCTGTTCACTCTTGTTCTGACCCATTTGTCTGCCTTCTTTCCCAATTCTTGGGGAGAGGTCAGATCAGAGTCCACCAAGTACTGGTGCAACAAATCAGACACACAATTATTAAGAATATGCTCTCTCAGGATCAAGTTATACAGGCTGTCATAATCAGTAACTTTACTGCCATGTAACCACCCCTCCAAGGCCTTCACTGCCTGGTCAATGAAATCAACCCAGTCCTGTGAAGACTCCTTTTTGGTATCTCTGAACTTTATCCTGTACTGTTCAGTGGTTAAGCCATAACCATCCAGGAGTGCATTCTTAAGAACTTGGAAATTGTTAGCATCATTTTCTTTTACAGTAAGGAGCCTATCCCTACCTTTTCCAGTAAATGATAGCCATAGGATAGCAGCCCACTGCTTTTGAGGGACATCCTGTACAACACAGGCCCTCTCAAGTGCAGCAAACCACTTGTTAATGTCATCCCCCTCCTTGTAAGGGGGAACTATCTTATGCAGATTCCTGGAATCATGCTCTTTTGCAGGATGACTATGGGGAATACTGCTGCTGCCACCATGGGTATCTAAACCCATCTTCTGTCTTTCCCTCTCTATTTCTAAAGACTGTCTATCCAAATCCAGCTGTTGCTTCTTGAGCTTCAGTCTGGTTTGCTCCACTCTCAATCTATTGAGCTCCCTTTCTAACAATCTGTCATCAGGGTGGGTGGGAGGGACATTTCTAGATACAGAGGTATGATGGGAATGAACAGAAGGAGACCTGTCCCTTACAGAGGGCACCCTAACAGCTTGGCTACCAGTATAATGTGAGAGCACACCATCAGTATGGTGTGATTCAACCTCTGTACCAACTATGCTAGACTGTCTAGTAATGGGCAGGCTGAGAAGTTTCTTTCCTGAACCTTTTCCTGGGGGAGTCCCTGGATCAGATTGAGAACCATTAGCTACTTTTTCTACAGATTGGGAACTTATGGCCTTATCCTGTACTCTAAGCATATTAATTAACAGTTCTAAAGAAGGATTCTTCCCTACACTCAAACCTCTCTCTATGCAGAGACTCCTTGCTCCTTTCCAGCTAAGGTGATCATATGCAAGTTTGGACAGTTCAACTTTTTGGCCTGTGCCAGACATTTTTTAGAGAGAGTTAAAGTGATAGACAAAGAGAAAAAAAAGTTTTCAGAACTTTTTGGAAAGACAGAAAAAAAACTTTTTAAACTTTTAAGAACTTTTTGAAAGTTTAGGAGTACTTTTCAGCACTTAGAAAAGAGTGAAAAGAGGAAATGCAAAACTTTTTGGCTATGTGTATATACACTGACCTTGTTTTGTATATTTTTCTCTTATGAAAAGTACAATGACAAGAGTGGTAAGTAGTCTCAAAGCACTTATCCCACCGCTGCACAACCAATGTAGGAGGCTGGACTGGCTTGTAGTGAGTACCAAGGGGTACTTGCACCTTGCACCAGGCCCAGTTATCCCTTATTAGTGTATAGGGTGTCTAGCAGCTTAGGCTGATAGATAATGGTAGCTTAGCAAAGCAGCTCAGGCTGAACTAGGAGACGTGTGAAGCTACTACAGTACCACTTAGTGTCATATGCACAATATCATAAGAAAACACAATACACAGTTATACTAAAAATAAAGGTACTTTATTTTTATGACAATATGCCAAAGTATCTTAGAGTGTACCCTCAGTGAGAGGATAGGAAATATACACAAGATATATATACACAATAGCAAAAATATGCAGTATAGTCTTAGAAAACAGTGCAAACAATGTATAGTTACAATAGGATGCAATGGGGAAACATAGGGATAGGGGCAACACAAACCATATACTCCAGAAGTGGAATGCGAACCACGAATGGACCCCAAACCTATGTGACCTTGTAGAGGGTCGCTGGGACTATTAGAAAATAGTGAGAGTTAGAAAAATAACCCTCCCCAAGACCCTGAAAAGTGAGTGCAAAGTGCACTAAAGTTCCCCTAAGGACAAAATAGTCGTGTTAGAGGGAAAATGCAAAGAAAACACAAATCAGCAATGCAACACCGATGGATTCCTGACTGAGGGTACCTGTGGAACAAGGGGACCAAGTCCAAAAGTCACAAGCAGCTCGGAGATGGGCAGATGCCCAAGAAATGCCAGCGGTTGGTGCAAAGAAGCTCTTACTAGGCTGAAGAACTGTGAATACTGCAGGAACGACAAGGGCTAGAGACTTCCCCTTTGGAGGATGGATCCCCCACGCCTTGGAGAGTCGTGCAGAAGTGTTTTCCCGCCGGATGGACGCCAACAAGCCTTGCTACATGTAAATCGTGCGTTTGGCGTTTTGGGACGCTGCTGGGGCCCAGGAGGGACCAGGAGATCGCAAATTGGACCTGCAGAGAGAGGGGACGTCGAGCAAGACAAGGAGCCCTCACTGAAGCATGTAGCACCCGGAGAAGTGCCAGAAACAGGCACTACGAGGATGCGTGAAACGGTGCTCGCCGAAGTTGCACAAAGGAGTCCCACGTCGCCGGAGACCAACTTAGAAAGTCGTGCAATGCAGGTTAGAGTGCCGTGGACCCAGGCTTGGCTGTGCACACAGGATTTCCGCCGGAAGAGCACAGGGGCCGGAGAAGCTTGCAAAGTCGCGGTTCCCAGCAATGCAGCCCAGCGAGGTGAGGCAAGGACTTACCTCCACCAAACTCGGGCTGAAGAGTCACTGGACTGTGGGAGTCACTTGGACGGTGTCGCTGGATTCGAGGGACCTCGCTCGTCGTGCTGAGAGGAGACCCAAGGGACCGGAGATGCAGCTTTTTGGTGCCTGCGGTTGCAGGGGGAAGATTCCGTCGACCCACGGGAGATTTCTTCGGAGCTTCTGGTGCAGAGAGGAGGCAGACTACCCCCACAGCATGCACAAGCAGGAAAACAGTCGAGAAGGCGGCAGGATCAGCGTTACAGAGTTGCAGTAGTCGTCTTTGCTACTATGTTGCAGGTTTGCAGGCTTCCAGCGCGGTCAGCGGTCGATTCCTTATCAGAAGGTGAAGAGGGAGATGCAGAGGAACTCGGCTGAGCTCATGCATTCGTTATCTGAAGTTTCCCCAGAGACAGAGACCCTAAATAGCCAGAAAAGAGGGTTTGGCTACCTAGGAGAGAGGAAAGGCTACTAACACCTGAAGGAGCCTATCACAAGGAGTCTCTGACGTCACCTGGTGGCACTGGCCACTCAGAGCAGTCCAGTGTGCCAGCAGCACCTCTGTTTCCAAGATGGCAGAGGTCTGGAGCACACTGGAGGAGCTCTGGACACCTCCCAGGGGAGGTGCAGGTCAGGGGAGTGGTCACTCCCCTTTCCTTTGTCCAGTTTCGCGCCAGAGCAGGGGCTAAGGGGTCCCTGAACCAGTGTAGACTGGCTTATGCAGAATTGGGCACATCTGTGCCCAACAAAGCATTTCCAGAGGCTGGGGGAGGCTACTCCTCCCCTGCCTTCACACCATTTTCCAAAGGGAGAGGGTGTCACACCCTCTCTCAGAGGAAGTTCTTTGTTCTGCCATCCTGGGCCAGGCCTGGCTGGACCCCAGGAGGGCAGCTGCCTGTCTGAGGGGTTGGCAGCAGCAGCAGCTGCAGAGAAACCCCAGGAAGGGCAGTCTGGCAGTACCAGGGTCTGTGCTACAGACCACTGGGATCATGGAATTGTACCAACAATGCCAGGATGGCATAGAGGGGGCAATTCCATGATCATAGACATGTTACATGGCCATATTCGGAGTTACCATGGTGAAGCTACATATAGGTAGTGACCTATATGTAGTGCACGCGTGTAATGGTGTCCCCGCACTCACAAAGTTCAGTGAATTGGCTCTGAACAATGTGGGGGCACCTTGGCTAGTGCCAGGGTGCCCTCACACTAAGTAACTTTGCACCTAACCTTTACCAGGTAAAGGTTAGACATATAGGTGACTTATAAGTTACTTAAGTGCAGTGTAAAATGGCTGTGAAATAACGTGGACGTTATTTCACTCAGGCTGCAGTGGCAGGCCTGTGTAAGATTTGTCAGAGCTCCCTATGGGTGGCAAAAGAAATGCTGCAGCCCATAGGGATCTCCTGGAACCCCAATACCCTGGGTACCTCAGTACCATATACTAGGGAATTATAAGGGTGTTCCAGTAAGCCAATGTAAATTGGTAAAAATAGTCACTAGCCTGTCAGTGACAATTTGGAAAGAAATGAGAGAGCATAACCACTGAGGTTCTGATTAGCAGAGCCTCAGTGAGACAGTTAGTCACTACACAGGTAACACATTCAGGCACACTTATGAGCACTGGGGCCCTGGGTTACCGGGGTCCCAGTGACACATACAACTAAAACAACATATATACAGTGAAAAATGGGGGTAACATGCCAGGCAAGATGGTACTTTCCTACAAAAACCAAGGGTTATATTGAAGCAACCTTAGTCACCATGGATAGGGTGGATGTTGGAACCCTGGCTGTCTTACCTCCCAGCATGGTGGAGTACAGGCATTGAGCTATCATCAACGGGACCAAGATAGATGCTTTGAGCAATGGAGGAGCCAGAATGACCATGGTAGTGGACCGGCTGGTTTTCCCAGAGAAGACTATCCCAGAAACTCTCCATAGGGTAGTCAATGCTGGCAGTGAGGTGAAGTTTCAGCCCCTGGAAATGATCTTCTTTTGTGCAGAGGGGTTACTGGCTTGAAGAAGGTAACTGTGAGCCTTGCCATCCCAGTGGAGTGTCTGTTAGGAAACAACCTGAAAACCTTTGCTTGCTCTGAGGTGAAAGAAAGACTCATGCAGAAATGACGGGTCTCTCTGAATGGGTGTGTGTGGCCAAAAGAGCCCAGACAGCCCATCAGGGACTTCAAGACAGCCTTGAGTGCGGACCAATGTCCCAGGTTCCCACAACCAAGAGGACGGGTCAGAGGATTGGAAAACAAGCCTCAAAACGTTCTATAGCCAAGAAGGTATTTGACCCATAGGGGGAAGATCTGTAGCCTAGAGCAGAAGGACCTACCCTGAGAGAACTGCCAGAGCTCTCTGAGTTGCATGGGGCAGGTGGACCCTCCAAAAAGGATTTCTGCCAAGCGCAGAGAGAGTGCCCAAACCTTGAAGGCCTTCAGCAGCAGTCTGACGTCCAGGAGCAGGGGATACCAGTAGAACTCATATGATCTACTTGGAGGAAGGTGTCTTATACAGTGAGGCTAGGAACCCAAAACCTGATGCAACCAGGGGAGTGGTAGTCTCCCAACAGTACAGGGCCTTCATCACTAACTTCACCCATGAAATCCCCTTGGCTGGACATTATGGGCAGACCAAAACCAGGAACAGGTTGTTCAACCCCTTTTCTTCTGACCCCGGATGTCTGAAAAGGTAAAGGAGTTCTGTTGCTCCTGCACCAACTGCCAAGCCAGCAGAAAGGCAAGTGGGCTACCTTAGACTCCCTTAATTTCAGGACCTGTGGTTGAGATACCTTTTCAGATGGTGGGGATTGAAATTCTCTGTCCTTCTGACCATAAAACTGCTTCTGGGAATAGGTTCATCTTGATGTTGGTGGACCATGCCACTATGTACCTTGGAGCTATAGGATGTTAAATGTGCCTGCAGTGGCCTGGGCACTGCTTGGTATCTTTACCAGGCTAGGGCATTCCTAAATAGGCAATCTAGACAAACTTTTTGTGCACATACTTGAAAGGCTATATGGAAAGAGTGTGGGTGATGTACAGGTTTACCACCCCTTATCACACCATACCAGTGGTTTTGTGAAGAACCTCAACAAGACCTTAAAAGGTATGAATAAGGGTTATCTAAGACACTCCATAGGAAGTGGCATGTCCTACTCCCATGCCTTTTATTTGTCTACAGGGAGGTAATACAAAAGGGAGTTTCACAAAGTCACTGTCACTCATACAGTCAAACTACAATAACCTGCAGATTGCATATCTGTATTTACACCATTAAATAAGCTTGGCAAATACTATATAAATTTAGCAATTACATATACATCATGTTATGCAGCTGCAAATGTTTTCTTTTACATTTCATATTAATAAGTTGAGTTATAATTGTTTGAATATACAGTATGAGTGATGCTGACTTTTAATGTTAGATTGTGGATGGTACTATAGGTCTGACAAATAACTTTGAATGAAACACTCTAAAAATAACTAGAGTATTTCCAATGTTTGTGTAGTTAAATGTGTTGTGTACTAGTGTTGTAATATAATTACCCTAACCTAACTATAACTCAGTTCTAACCTTTTGTGTGAATGTCATTGGTTTTGAAAGTATGAAGTTTGTTACCTTTCTCCCTTTGTAAGTAATTGCAGTAAAACTTATATAAAAATGTAATTTTATGAAGAGTGTTTTTGTTTCTTTGATAGATTTGGGCTACGGTTTCTTAGCACAATGTATTTTCATTATATATTGATTAAAATGTATTTAGAAGTATAGTAATGTCAGCAATTATACATACTGTAAATAGTTGCACTTGTAACCAGGGTATGTATTGTATAGATCCAATAAGTAGCATATGTTTTTCTTCATATTTGCGGAAGTTCAGCGCTACTGTCTCAGGAGTACCCCTGTACTTCGCTATAGTAAGCAAGCTTCTGATAGGCTGGAATAAAAAAAAAATAGCAAATAGAAAACCATATGGTACTTAGGCTCACTATTGTTCTGCTTTTGACCTGATATGAAGTGAAACGGGCTTGCTACTGCTTCTGCTCTATTTTTGGTAAGTTAGAAAAATAGAGTAAGGAGACTTCTGTTGCTCGAGATGCTTTGAGGGAGGAAGAGGAGAACATCTTTATTGAGGAACAGGAATTGGAGTGGCAAAAGAAACTCAAGGAGTGGGTGGTGTGGCAATTCTTAAGCATTCTAGTAGGGGAGAAGAAAGTCAGCACCCGGAGGTGACCTGTTAATATGCCAAAAGGAAATATCCCATGGAGCAGGACAGCAATACTCCCTAGAGACCACAGGTATTTGGTGCATGCAGAAAGAAGGCGAGAGTTGGATTAGAACCCAACTGGAGGAGGGAACCTCTATTGGACCCGAGGACGCTCCACCAGCTGCGCCTTCCACTTCCACCATGGCCACCAAAGTATGCCCAGAATCTGGTACTTCTGCCCCATTTGCCATTCCAACACCTGGCTTTCAAGTTGCAGTAAACCACCTTTGCCAACAGCACAACATTGTTGAGCCCTATGCAGGGACAGTAATGTACTTTTTGTATTGCCAGACAGTTATAGTCACAGAGGAGAGTGACCTAAATATACACTCGGAGCTTGTGATAGCTCAGAGCTGTCCTTCCCCAAAAACCTTTTTTTTTTTTTTTTTTTTGCAGCAGGTTTTTAGTGCCTTGTTGGGTGCGTTTTTTTCTCATGTTATAATTAGTCCTGCTGACCTATTGTTTGTGAAATAAAAACAAAAATAACTATTTTCAAATTCATTTTAATAAAAAACTGGTTATCATCTCAACATATTAACTTACAGGGGGTGGTAGTTATATATAGCAATGAAGAGGAAAGGAGAAGGTAAGTCAACGGTAAGTGACATTATATGGGTAAGTATAGTAAAAGAATAGTATTGTTACTTTCTAAATTACAAATGTAATATCCTTTGTTAATGTAAACTTCTACATTACAAGAGATTTTATGTACTATAATTAACATACAAAGATAATAACACAAAATGTTTTTCTTTAGTGTTGTTCAGATGGTGGTAACAGGGAATTTACTAATTTATGCTATCATGTATCACCCACCAGGGTGCAGATAAGCATTTTCTTTGGTTTAACTTCAGTCACTGTGGAAAAACACAAATTAAATAGATTGTAAAAAAAAAACATTTTAATACTGTGCCTGTTCAACTGTGTGTTGTATTTTCATTTGTAAAGCAATTCCCATAAAGCAAAGCATTTTCTTACCTAAAGCAATAGATTTCTTCACAAGTCATCAGCCGTGTAGGTACTATGTAGTAGTATATGTACTCCATATTTTACAGATGTTGACATTTTCACCTCCAATTACAATTTACGAGTCAGTATAAGAAGGTAACAGTTCATTCAATTTTGTTTTGCTATCTCTGTTTAAATGTTAACCTACTGCCATCACATTCAGTACATCCTGTATTGGTCCTTGAATATGTGGTGTAATTATCAAAATTAATATTTTTATTGGCAAATAATTGCTTGACCAGGAAAAGTGCATTCAGATATTGAAATTTAGGTAGCAGTCAATCAGTAATTACAGTATTCATTTTTGTACTATCTATAGCATCTCTTTGTATCATTACACATAGATACTTATTCATCATAGTTCGACAAAGTGTTGAGACAACCTTTGATCCACTGTTTGAACAAAAGCTAGAGTGTACAGCTTGAAAGATCATTTGTTAAATGATATTAATTTACAATCAGGAATAAGAAGGTATACAAATCTTTCAAATTCTGTGACTGTTGAGAAAACATTTAAGCATTGGAAACATTCATGGTCTCAATAGAAGCTTACAGCAAAAATATCTGTGTGTGGGAAACTCTAATTTACTACTATTTCCAGACATACAAAATTCATGGGCATCCTGTTGCTCATTTTTTGAAAAAATAACAGATCTTGTACAAACATCCACAATATCTCTTACGCCACTTGTGGATTGGCACAATTGTTTGTTCAACTGAAGTATGGAATACAACTTACTTACAGTGTTACAAAGATTCTTATCTGTATTTTCCAAAAGTAAATCTTTCACTAAAGGTAAATATGAAATCAAATTAACTATTGTTCATTTTTCTTTTTTTTTACACATTTCAACATTTTGAAGAGCCTCTTTTTAGTTTTGAAACTGTCTTTCATTTTCATATATATTTTAGGTTTACACACCAATGATCATATTCACATACACAAGAAGTGTCAGCATTAATTTTGGTGTCATCTACATCCATAATATATCGTCCTTTTAATGTTTTCACAAAGGATAATGCACTATATGCCATACCCTCTTTACAAGCTGTTGAGCCAATGTTAATTAATGCATAATCCAAGTTTAAACTTTGAGATTTATATATGTATTGTAACAGAATAAGCTAAATATAAAGGGAACCTTTCTCGTCAAATATACAAGTCTTTCATTAGTAAACATCTTGCTGTGGCTCTTGCAATATGTTTGGGTCTTAATATTGTTAAATTTGACAAATACAAATTCAACCTCTTGATTACTTTTGAATTGTAGTAAGTGTACTATGTGTCCCATAGCATCATTTACAAGTCCTTGCTCTACATCTAAATTGCGTCGTAAAATGACATGGCTATTTTTGCAAAGAAAGAAGTATTTTTCTAATCTGAATGTTCGTAACACCATGTTCAATAATTTTGTAGATTAAGTTTTTGGTATAGGAATATTTGCTCCAGGAGTTTCAAAATAATCTTTACAAGATAAATGTATATTTTTTCCTTTTCTATTGATAACATTTCTATATTTAAATGACTGTTTTCCTTTAGGGCTGGCATCAAACAAACAACAGGTAGTGCTTTCAAAATATGGAAATGCATAACTTCTCCTGGAGTTTTCAAATGTGAGAACAAACTAAGTATACTTCTTATCAGAAGCATTGTTGGGCATTTCAATTCCTAGCCTAATCACTTTTAAAAGTTTCCCATATTCATCTTTTGCTTATTTCATATTTTGTGTAAGTTCACTGTATGAGACATGTAACCAAATATTAATATTAGCTATAGATCCTAATGAGTTTCGAGTTTCTTTAGCTGTCACATTTTGCAAAATTGAGTCCCCTTTATTTGACGTAAGCTGAAGCAGATTGCCAAAAACAGTGATATGTTTACCAGCAAACAGATTCAGTATTTCTGTCATACATAAGTGAACAAAAGCCATCATTAAGTTGCTGACCATACTAGCCTAAAATCAAAATATATAGGCCCATATTTATACTTTTTGCTGCAAAACTGTGCAAACGGAGTTTTGCGTCAAAAAGGTTACCGCCGGATTGTGTCATTCCTGAGCGCAAGCCGGGTGCCATATTTATGGAATGGCGCAAGCTGGCGCTTAGGATCGGCTAGCGTCAAAAGAAAAGATGCTAGCCGGAGGGGTTGGCGGTAGGCGAATATGGTGTTAGGTCACCAGAAATTACGCAAGGCTGGTTAACACCAATATATATGGTGTTAACTAGCCTAGCGTCATATCTTACCGCAATAGCACCCAAAAATGACTCCTGTTTTAGTAAAGACAAGAGTCATGCCCACCACCTTAGCGGCCATGCCCATGGGACCAGTGTCCCCTGGGCATGGCCATTAGACTCAATGACATGCAGGGGGGCCCATGTAAGCGACCCCCAATGGCACAGAAACAGAAAAAAAAAATGTAATACTTACCCATACTTACCTATACTTACTCATGATGGGGTCCCCTATCCTTTGGCGTCCGTCTGGTGTGGGTGTTTCTGGGGCTTGGGATGGGCACCTGTGGGCCCATTCCATGGTGTTTGGCCATGTATATGGGTCCACATGTACCTTAAATCCTGGTCAGACCCAGATGTTAAATAATGACGTTAAGCAAGCTTAGCGTCATTATTTGGGTCCGCCTCCCACCCCTGCATCATTTTTGCACAGGGGATAAATATGGCGCTAAGGGATTAGCATAATTGTTTGGAATGGAACACATGCCTTGCATCTCATTGACGCAAGGTGGGTTCACGCATCCGAAAAATGGTGATAACTCCAATACTTTGATGTTAAGTCTTGAACTCTGGTATTATAATATAGGGTCTGTGGTCAGAAAGGCTTCCTCATGTGATGGAAATGTTCCACTTAATTCTTCCAATTTTCACCGTGGTTTCAAAAGATGTAAGAGTGCCAAAAAATACAATTGTTTGCTTGCAGGATTATCATATGTAAGTTTGCAGTGATTAATTTGTTTAGAATTACATATTTAGCAATCAACAGTTCCATTCACATGGCATTTTCAAATATTAACATCCTTATCCTTAACAACATTATTTCTGTAAGTATAAAATTGAGCCACATCACATAGTGATAACTTTTCCAATAAAGAGCTTCTGTCAGGTTAATAAGTGTCTATTACATTTGTTCTAGCAATGTTCTTGTTTTCAGGATCAAAGTGAGCAAGATATTCAATTTTTGGTAAACTTTTTAAAACTCTTTTCCTGAAGATGCTAAACTAAGCTAAGCCATGGAATAACCTGAGATTCAAGAAAGAAACTTGAAGGCCTTAAATGGTCACACACCTCATAAATGCTAATCTCTCTGTGAGATAGTATTTGACGGATAAATCGATACAGCCTTTTAGACAGCAAATCCCATACTTCCTTCATATCTGTTTTCTCAGCTTTAGTAATATATGAAGTCACATACCAGGCAACAGCAGTTGAATTATCATCAAGAAATTGAATATCAATATTAGCATTCGATATCTACAGTATTAAACGGTTGCAGTCATTTATTCACTATGATAGTGTCCTCTCTTTAAATTATATGTGTTTTTAGAGGACTTTCCTTTCACAACATGCCTAACAGAAGACATAAGATTGTTGACTCTTCCTTTATTTAAAATTAGTCTTGGGAATCCGCAGCGACATTTAGGGCCAGATTTACTCAAAAGTGGCACAGAGCGGTGCTGCACCAAAATTTGTAGCGCTGCATCGCTTTAGCAGCGCAGGGATGCACTGTATTTATTAAAATACGGCACACCCCTGTGTTTCCCTCTGTGTTGGCTCTAAATTTAGCTGCCAACGCAGGCACCTTTGCACCATAGCGCAAGGGTGTCTGCGTTGAGGGGATTGATTGTTTATGTGCAGGAGGGTGTCCCTTCCTTCACATAAACAATCTGCAATGGCGATTTGGCACTTCTATTTGCGTTGCAGAATGTAGCCCACATAGAAGTATAAAATTGTCATTTTTCAATGATTGTTTATGTGAAGGAAGGGACACGTTCCTGCACATAAACATTCATTAATAGCCTTTTGTTCTTCCTATGTGTGCTGCACAATGCAGCACTCATGGAAAAAGCAAAATCGAAGAGGAATACAAGTATTCCTCCTTGTTGTGCCATGCTAATGCCACCCCTGGGGTGGTGTTAGTTTTTGGCGCTGCCAAAGATTTACACCTTCTTGTAAATTTAGGGCAGTGTCAAAAGCAATGGGTGGTGCGGTGTAACGTCCACAGCAACACCTATTGCACGCCCCTCTGACGCAGAAAACTGTGTCAGAGGGGCTCATATTTACAAGGTGGCATTAAGCCTCAAATAGTGGCTTAGCACCGCCTTGTAAACATAGAGCACTGCACAGTGCCACTAGAGCATCACAAAAAGTGATGCTCTAGTGGCACTAGGGCTTTGTAAATCTGGCCCTTAGTGTACTGTTTTGATTTGTTTTAAAATTTTCTTAAACAGTTTTTTTCTGCCTTTGTGATTTTGAAATTTGATAACTTGTTAAATTGTTTTGATTTGTTTTAAAATTTTCTTAAACAGTATTTTTCTGTATGTGTGATTTTGAAATTGAATAACTTGTTAAACAGATTTTTGTTAGTTTCTTTATTTGGGATGTCACAAGTAACACATTGTCAATAAACTGATAATAGATTCCTCTGACTCATATATAAAGATTTTGGTGCATGTTTTTATCCATAGAGCATATGAATGTAAGCTGCACCTGTCTCCTGGTACTCTTTTCTCTAAAATAAATCAACAACCTATCCTAGGGGATTTTTGATTTTATGTGTGGTGTTAGTTTTTAACGCTGCCAAAGATTTACGCCTTCTTGTAAATTTAGGGCAGTGTCAAAAGCAATGGGGGGTGCGGTGGAACATCCACAGCAACGCCTATTGCACGCCCCTCTGATGCAGAAAACTGCATCAGATGGGCCCATAGTTACAAGGTGGCATTAAGCCTCAAAAAGTGGCTTAGCACCGCCTTGTAAACATAGAGCACTGCACAGCGCCACTAGAGCATCACAAAAAGTGATGCTGTGGTGGCACTAGGGCCTTGTAAATCTGGCCCTTAGTGTACTGTTTTGATTTGTTTTAATTTTTTTAAACAGTATTTTTCTTCATTTGTGATTTTGAAATTTAATAACTTGTTAAACAGATTTTTGTTAATTTCTTTATTTGGGATGTCACAAGTAACATATTCAATAAACTGAAAAATAGATTCCTCTGACTCATATCCAGATTTTGGTGCATGTTTTATCCATGAAGCATGTGAATTTGAGGTGCACCTATGGCCTGGTACTCTTTTCTCTAAAATAAATCAACAACCTATCCAATGGGATATTTGATTTTATGTGTTATAAACTTAAGCATAGTTTGGAAATTGTGATAAAAAAATCTGCAAACTTGTGCTGGATCTAAAGAATGTAATTTCCCTGGTATTTCACCACAATGAATGTCAAATTCTTGTTAGCTTCAAGTAGCAGTGTCTAAATCATCCCAGAGGTATTGAGCGCAACTCAAAGTAAAATAACAAGTCGGTAGTCCCAGATTTCTCCATGTACATCTTAATTTTCCATGTCTTCGGAACCAATATTGATTTGTACCTCGCTGACATGCCATAGAATGTATTAGGTTATATGGTAGATTTTCATCATTGCTTTCCACTTTATTTCCTACACATCACCTCAAGACTGACATAATTATAATTACAAGTATAAAGCTGAACTTCTTTTGAAAGGCACTATTACGGTATATTGCAAAACACATGCAAACTGCTGCATAAAAGAATATGATGCCTTCTGGTTTTAGAAAAGTACACAGTAGCCAATCAGAAAATCCTTTGTCATTGCTATGTACTGACGTTGTACCACAGTAATACCATGGTCACAGATATACCTAAAAAATGTTGCACTACCCCACAGAACCATCTACATCACCTACTATGTAATATTGTCAAATTAAAAAAAAATCCAGCTGATGGTTATCATGCTACGCAAAGTAAAAAAGTCTATAGAAAATTAATTTGATTTGAAGCCCATTTTGGATCCCCCCTTTAAATTTGAAACATTGTCAGCAGGTCTAGAACCTTTAGCTGACATTCGCCAAATGAGTGCAAAGTTATTAAGGGACAGAAATAAAAAAAATTGTATATATATATATTTTTTATTTCTATCCCTTAATAACTTTGCACCCATTTGGCAAATGTCAGCAAAAGGTTCTAGACCTGCTGCCAACGTTTCAATCTTGGAGCCCTGAACGTTTTGCATCGTTTCATCAAGGGAGTGCAAATTCAAAAGGGAGATATATATATACATATATATATATATATATATATATATATTGCACTCATCTGGCAACAATTTTTTAACATTTGATTAAAGATATAAATTTTGAAAAGACCTAGGCCAAACCATTCCCCTCAATGTGAGAAATATAATATATTTTCAATTACTAAAACTTTAAAATATGTGTACCTATTTTAATATGTTTATTATATTTGATGTTATTGATATTCCTACCAGGGATATCACCTCAACAGTGCCGAAGGAATAACAGTCAATTCATGCCACTTCCGCTGATGTAAATTCTAGTGATGTCACGTTGTGTATACATTAGAGGGACCTCACAAATTCCCTTTCTGCCTGTGGCCGCAAAACTCCTAAAATCGTCCCTTATACTATACACTTCAAAGGCTGCAAACAATGTACTCTCACAGCAGAGGCATAACGCAAAATGGTGGCGCCTCCATGTAGAAAGTGATGGGGGGACCTAGGGCCATATGTACGAACACATTTTCCCATAGACACAAAATGGGTAAAACCCTTTGATACATCTGGCCCCTAAAGTTTGTTATATCTCACTGATATTCATTAGTCTTGCACTGAATGGGAGCACCCGGACAAGTTAAGGCCCCATTGAAGGTTTGGGAGACCACCTGCACTGCAGGGGCTGCTGGGGACTGCGTTATGCCCCTGTCTCACAGAACGAGTGACTGTATTAAGTGCAAGGTTGCAGTAGTTGATTTTATGCACATGGCATGGAAGTGCCTACATAGCACAGCTTTTGACGAAGGTGTGGCCCGGGAAACAGAAGATAAAGCTATCAAAAAGGAATAGAAGATTGATGGCACTTGTACTATAGATTGAAAAACAGTGCGCATCGCTCTTCTGGGGAAACGCCAGACGTCTGAAGATCAAGCACTGGTTACTGGAAGTGACAATGCGTCGTGTTTGTGAGGAACATTATTAAAAAAAAGTACCTCAGGGGTTGAGCCCTAAGGACATATGGGCTCTGTTGGTTGCATATTTATTGACTATAATGAGATGTGAAAGAATCTGTGATGGGTTAATATGGGTATGTTTTGGATGGTACTTTGGGATGGGGTAGGAAGTAGCCAGTTAGGCATGAAAGGGTAACATATATTTATATGTCAATTGATAATGACAGCAACAAGAAGGGGGAACTTAATCTATTCTATATGTACTCTTTGTACTTCAAATATTGACAAATAAAATACCACCCTCTAAATTGGGTCCCAAAAACAAATCCAGTCATTGCTTATGGCAGTGACTTTTTGCAGTGGGGCAGAATGATTTAGAACTTCAACACTCGTTAAATTGTAATAAAAATGGTTTAAAAATGAAACAAAAAAAACATGTTTTTTTTGTTTGGTCTCCCACAAAGTTACATCGAAGGGAGATGGATCCTGCTCATAGAAAAATAAATCTTACTATTATTTGGATATCTTCAAATCATATAATCTGTTCTGTCCCTCTTAATTGTCTTCTCTATCGCTGAAGTAAAACAGTTTTTATGAAATATAATATGATTTCTTATTGCACAATTTGAATGTTTTTAAAATTAAGGTCAGTGAAATTTTGGATACTGCCTGTTATGTAGGGAAATTAAATAATGAATTTAAATAACATCAGGCCTCTCTTTAGAAAAGTTTACTTAGATTGTGGCAAGATAATCCTCAAGAGATTTTGGGGCATATTTATGCGCCACATTAATGTCATTATTTTTTACGTTAATGAGGCCCAATGAGGCCAAAATCCCAGCGTCACTCTGTAAACCTTTGCGCTACATTATGCCTGTGCAAGGCATAATGTATGCATAGGGGGCGTTCCCCCGTTAGGAGGGCCGAAAAATGGCGCAAGCAAATCTATGAGATTTCCCTGCACCATTTTTAGTCACTTTTAACGCCTGCTCTGAGCAGGCGTTAAAAGGGGGCTTCCATTCTTTAGAGTGAGCCCCTCTGTACTCTGCAGGAGTAGCACCAACAGTTTGGCTCTACTCCTGCAAAGTATATCAATAGAGTCACTTTGAATTACGCTATTGCCCCTACCCTGTGCCATGGTGCACCATATTTTAAATACAGCACACACATGATGGCGGTAGGGGGTCGCTAAGGGACGCAGGGAAAATCTCCATAAATCTTCCATAAATCTGCCCCTTTGTGCTTAGAATTTGGTAACATATCCAATGGCAAATTATCTGAAGAAGCGGTTCTTCTTTGCTTCCACAATACATTTGGTACAAACACCTACAGATTGGTGTCTTCCCAGGCACACCTAAGTTACGGCATCATTGACACGAGCCCTTGCTGTGGCTGAATTGGGACCGAGCTGAGTCCCCTACATCCTAGGGTGCCCAACAAGATGGCTGTGCTCCATTGCTTCGACCAGCTCTGCTCCTAGGGTACTGCAGTTGGTTCATAGGTAGTAACAGCATGTGTCACCATAGACTTACGGTGCTATCCAGTGGGGTGCAGCAGAACCTGGGCCCTTTGGTGACGGCTCACTGTACTATGCCTTAGCTGCGGACATCATGCAATAAAAAGAGGTCAGTTGGGTGTGTCGCAGCTTTATTATCTGGCTATACCTGTCTACCTGCGCAATGTCCTTGTGATGGATGGGGGAGTGGATCGCTCATTGGTGGAATTGCCTGGCCCCCATCAGTGAGTTGAGGGTACGTCCTGGTTGTTTATCCCCCGGTGGTGCTGCACTTAACAACGCAATCCCAGTCTCCTGGCCCCTTCGGGCAGCCATCTTGCTGCATCTAGCGTCACAGACGTTACACAGGATCGGAAGGAATCAAAACTTGTGACGAAGGACTGCCTCTGACTCCTCAGTACCTGATTTTGAACACAATTGTGTTTGCCTTTACCCTAACAATTGGCACATGTTGACCATGGTTAAGCCCAAACCCAAATCACAGGGACTGCAGCTGACTGGCTCCTGCCCCGATCACCTACAGATGGAGGGGGAAGTGGGCAAGGAGTCCACGCCACCCAACATGGAAGACACCCTCAATAGGATCTTCGGGGCAATCGAAGATACCAAACTGACTTTGAGCCAAGAAATAGGCAGTGTATCTGCCGAATTAGGCCATCTACATACAGATCATCACAAACTGTCTGATGGGGTGAAGGAAGTGGAGACGATACTGGAGCACCTACAGCCAACCCATCACACAATGCAGTCCCAAATTACTTAATTTACTGAGCGAATCCAAAGTCTCGGACATCGAGCTGAAGGTCGCTGCCGGCGTAACAATATGCATATTGTTGGGCTTCCAGAGGGAGTGGAGGGGTCGGATTCGGTGACCTACCTGGAGTTATGCCTGCGATCGCTCATGGACGTGCAGCCCCTTATGCTGTTCTTCGCACTGGAGAGGGCACACCGTGTCCCGGCCCTCCAACTGGCACCAGGGAGACAACCTAGGTCGATGGTGGATAAACTTCTGCATTATAGAGGCTGCAGAGGGCAAGTGAAGCGGGCCCATTTGAAATAGGAGGTGGACGGGCTGCTCTGTGTCCCGATTTCACAGCAGCGGTCAAGACCAGGTGCCCCACCTTCACGGCTGTGAGGCGGCCTTTGCGTGAAGAAGAATCTAAAGATTATGATGTTAGGTCGCACTCACTTCTGCCAAGAACCGAGTTGAAGCATGGACATGGCTCGAGATGTACTTCCAAAGGTGGTGCACTGCGAACTGTGTAAGAGACAGTGTACAGAAGGACAAGCCAGTATGATAATGTAAATCAACAAAAATAAACTATTTAATATTAGGTGAACAGTCCAAAATATTGATTTTACACAACCAGGTGGGAGGTGTAAATTGTGTCCATAAGTTGTACAGAACAAAAGCTTTTTATCTATTGTGACACAAAATAACTGACTGGTTACCAAGAGAGGACTGCAATGCGCCACGAAAGTTAAGGGTGAAAATGAAAAATGACAGTGGGAAAGAGAGTAAGATAATAATAATAATGATAGAGAAGAGAGTAGTGAAAAGAGAAAAAAGCGTGGGGGCGGGTGGGGAATATGACGACAGAAGGAACCCAAAAATAATAATGTGTATACGATGGGTACATTTAGCCGAACGAAGAGCATGTACATATCAGTAAATAGAAAAATATATGTCATAGGCAATATAAAAATGAAAACAATCAGTTGAAAAACTTGAATGAAACATAAAATTCACAATAATACAAGGTGAGCCACAATTCTAAAACCATCAGCGTGAAATACAACAAAGGAAGTATTAACCAATATATAAGAGAATACAACCAAATAACAGGGGGAAAGTAAAATTACAAAGAAAACGAACACATTATAGAAAGTAATGAAATTCGTGATCTGTGTTGTGGCCCAGTTCTACCGCTTGTAGGCGACAGATCCAGGCTGCCTCTTTCTGGCGCAAAGTAATTTCTCTATTACCTCCTCTTGGATGGGAGGGAACATGTTCAATACCATGGAACCAAATAGTTAAATCATTAGGATGAGCTAGTATCATATGTGAAGCAAGTGGGTATGTGAAGTCATGTTTTGTTATTGCTCGTACATGTTCCTGTATTCTAAGTTTCAAAGGGCGTATGGTACTGCCCACGTAGACCTTGTTGCATGCACAACCCGAAATATAAACAACAAATTTGGTGTTACAATTGATGAACTGATAAATGGTGAATCTTCTCATGTTGTGATAGCCAAAGTCCTTGATTTTGTCACAACCAAAAATACAGACATTGCAGGAATGACAAGTATAGAAATCCCTAGGTTTCACTGGAAGCCAAGTGGCGGGACTGGGGCAAGCAATGTAGCTGGGACACAAATGGTCTCTAAGAGTTAAACCTCTACGGCAGGTGATCCTAGGTTTATTAGGTATTGTTCCTTTAAGGCCCGGGACATCAGTTAATAAGGGCCAATGACGTTTAAGAATTTAAAAAATACCTTGACTGTGGGCCGTGTATCGAGTCACAAAGGATAAGGAATCCTTCCTAGTCTTCTTACACCCCTGTGTTTTAATGACCAACGTATCTTTCCTCTGAGTTTCATGATACGACGAACAGACTATGTGAGACTATTGGCATCATAGCCCTTTTTAATAAACCGATGTTGTGTATGCTGGATTTGTGTCCAGAAAATATCATTAGTGCTGCAGTTCCGTCTGACGCGTACCATTTCCCCGTACGGGATGTTATGGATAACCGAAGCAGGGTGGGCACTTGTAGAATGGAGGAGGCTGTTACATGCAGTGGATTTTCTAAAAAGTGCACTCTGTATGCTGTTGTGTGCTATGAAAAATCTGATATCCCAAAAATCTATGGTATTTTTGTGATACTGTAAGCTGAGTTGTACATTATAAGGGTTATTATTGAGAAAGGCATGGTACTCATTAAGCTGATACATAGTCCCATTCCAAATGATAATGATATCGTCAATGTAACGCCCCCAGAACACAATAGAGTCAGTCCAGGGCGAGGCCAGTTTACCCCAGGCGTGTATTTTTTCATACCAGCCCATGAATAGGCAGGCATATGATGGGGAAAATTTTGAACCCATCGCCGTCCCCTGTGTCTGTTGATACCACTCATCATCATGCAAAAAATAATTCCTTGACAGAATAATGTCAATCATCTGGAGGAGCATCTGATTATGTGCAAAACAGTCAGCGGTCCTGTTGTTAAGAAACATGGTGACTGCTTGAATCCCAAAGGATTTGCGTATGCAAGTGTACAGACTATGCACATCCATAGTTACAAAAATTAGCTCTTCAGACCAAGTAAAGGCATCAAATTTATTAAGGATATCTTTGCTTCATGTTTGCGAGCAAAAGTGTATATTCTACCCAACTTGTAATCTAAATCGTCACGTTTAATTTTCCGTTGTTTTTTATCCCTTAGGTACATCTGGTAATCGTCAATAATTTTTTCAAGAATTTCATAATTCTTTTTCACCAGGTCTTTTTCGGTGATGTCATCGATCTCTTTTTCTAATGTCTCAATGTCACTCTAAAGCTTGGCAACTTTCTTATCAGTATGCTGAATTAGTATACGCATCATGTTAAAGAATGCATTCTGTAGATTTGCCTCCCATTCTTTTAGTGAGTCTTCATCCAAATCCTCATATGTAGGAAAAATCAAATTTCTGAGACATCTTGGTATTTTATGATTGTCCAAATATTTTTGTAATGTGATCCCGTCCCATCATCTAGCCAATTCTTGTTTTTTAAGCCTCTCCAACTTCTGAAATTTGGCTTTAAGACTGTGGGGGTCATTCCAAGTTTGGCGGGCGGCGGTTGCCGCCCGCCAAACTTCCCCCGTCAAAAGACCGCGGGGGACATTTTTGACTTTCCCGCTGGGCCGGCGGGCGCCCACCAAGGGAGTGCCCGCCGGCCCAGAGGGAAAGGCCCTGCAACACAGGAGCCGGCTCCGAATGGAGCCGGCGGTGTTGCAGGGGTGCGACGGGTGCAGTTGCACCCGTCGCGATTTTCACTGTCTGCTATGCAGACAGTGAAAATCATGCTGGGGCCCTGTTAGGGGGCCCCTGCACTGCCCATGCCAGTGGCATGGGCAGTGCAGGGGCCCCCAGGGGCCCCACGACACCCGTTCCCGCAGCGCCGCCATGGAGGATTCTCCCAGCCGGGGGAAATCCGGCGGGAAACCGCCGGACCCGGCTGGGCGACCGCGGCTTTACAGTCACGGTCGGAATACAAAATGAAGCACCGCCAGCCTGTTGGCGGTGCTTCTGTGGTCATCCACCCTGGCGGTCGATGACCGCCAGGGTTGGAATGACCCTCTGTGTGTCTTAAGTGTTGGTACATTAGAAAAACTAGTGTTGGGTGTTGAACTAAACAGGTCCCTGGCTAGTTCCTCACGTTTATCCTTGAAACGTGACATGATATTAGGAGTGGGGAGCGCGTAGAAGCCTTGAGGTACTAAACCGACACACCAAAAATATGCAGTAAGCTCATCGACAACGCACTATCCCTATTCATACCATATAGTACAGGAATATAGGTCGAAAACACAAACGCTGTTGTCGATGAGCTTACTGCATATTTATGGCTCGAGATGTATCGTGCAGGAACTGATAAGAGTGCAGAGTGGTGATACCAAGACACCTCAGGACTCAGGAGACTCTTCAAAAAAACAGAGTAATGAAACTCACTCAGCAGCAAACATGCCAGGGTAAGAGGGTGGCCATGCAGGCAGCAGCGTCTCTGGCGAAGATGGGTCTCCCAGTCAAAGAGCTTGAGGCTGAGCTGGACACCCTGGATATGGGAGAGTCCACTGACACCGACTCAGTGGTTAGCGTGTTGGAGGGTCTCCCCCATGTGACACCCCAAACAGCAGAAGGCATCGCCTAATGTGTATGGGCTCTGCCTAAGTCTATGGCTGGCTACTAGACTAATGATACAGGCCAACCCGCTCACTGGAAGGCGACCCTAATGCTCTTGCAGTCCGCCCCGATCATCTAACAGTTACTCTAGCTGGATGATGACAATGGACATTTATATACTGGTTTCTGTGGTTTGGGCAGCCAGTCGTTGCTCTGCTGCTCTTGGGGAGGGGAGTTGGGGTTTGTTTGTTTTGAATATTTCTGCCCTTAACACATTTTGGAGACACAAAATATTTTTGGAACATACCCTGGGGTGGTACAGAGGAGCATGGATTCTGCCACTCGATGTACACATTGGTCGATATGGCTGCCATACATTTTGCTCTTAAAATACTGTCCTGGAATATCCAGGGTTTGGGCTCTATGGACAAACACCAAAAGATTCTCTCTTATATGAAACACAGGGGGGGTACAGATTGCCATCCTGCAGGAATCACACCTCACTCAAGTAGAAGTTGAACATCTTAACAGACATTGGTGTGGGCAGTTGTATGCAACTACATACTCAGCTTTTGCAAGAGGGGCAACAATCTGGGTGCGATCAGCTATGGTGACACATGCAGAATACCTTGGTCAGACTATATCTTATCATGGCCCGAAATTAATCTCCTTACAGACCACAAAGGCCCACCCGCCTGTTCCAACTTGGGGTTTGCAGTCCAATGCACTGGGTGATGACGTCTTCTGGAAGGCACTGACAACTAGGTTGACTGAGTATTTATCATTCAACTTGAGGACAGCATCCAGTCGGGGAACCTCGTGGGAGAACCTAATAGTTGTACTGCATGAGCACTGCTTGAGGCAAACTGTGGGAATTAGGCGGGACTTAGAACGAGACATTACACGATTAGAGGCTATTCTCCACCAGCTTGACAATGAACTCGACAGCACTTCAGGGGCACAGACGAGACTGCTAGAGACTCAGGAGCTCTACAGTTCTGCGCTGGAGCGTCTTTGCTGTCACAATAATAAAAACTATATTGCCAGAGTGCATTGTGAAGAAGGGAAGGTGGGGAGGTTGCTGGCCTGGTTGGTCCAGCCATGGAGCGGGGGAACACCAATTACCTGATTGACCACAACGGAGGGGCTATACTTTACTGACCCACTCAAATAAGCACTACAGTTATGACCTACTACATGTCCCTATACTGTCCCCTGCAGGTGGATATGTCTGATAAGATGAGGGGCTTTCTGGCTGCTCTCCCCTGGGATGTTCTTTCTAAGACAGATAAAGATGCATTGGGGGCACAGCTGACGATGGCGGAGATTAAAGCAGCCTTAAAAGCTTTGGCGTCAAGTGAGACCCCAGGTGCTGGAGGCTAACCGCCAGAGTTTTATAGATTGTGTATCGCCACCTTGGCACCTAAGTTAACAGAGATGTATGCCGAGGCCTACGCGAGGAAGTACTTACCGGCCTCAACCCAGGAAGCCATGGTGGTCCTGTTGCCTAAGTCCATGCAGCTGGATGTGAAGATTACAGATATTCGGCCACTGTCCATGTTGAACTCGGATTTTAAGATACTCAGTAAGACCTTAGCCACTAGGGGCCAGATGTAGGAAGGCATTAGCGCCTCGCAAACGGCAAAACACGCCGTTTGCGAGGCGCTAATGCCCTCACGCGATGCAGAAACACATATTGCGAGTCGGTACCGACTCGCAAAATGTGTTTCAGACTCGCAAATAGGAAGGGGTGTTCCCTTCCTATTTGCGAGTCGCACCGCGATGTAGAGTTGATTTGTGACCGCGAAAGCGGTCGCAAATCAACTCGCAGTTACCATCCACTTGAAGTGGATGGTAACTCATTCGCAAACGGAAATGCTCACAATGATTTTATTTCAGAGCAGGCAGTGGTCCTATGGACCACTGCCTACTCTGAAAAAAAACGAAACTAAAAGGTTTCGGTATTTGTTCTATTTGCAGCTCGTTTTCCTTTAAGGAAAACGGGCTGCAAAGAGAAAAAAAAAAAACTGCTTTATTGAAAAGCAGTCACGGACATGGTGGTCTGCTGTCTCCAGCAGGCCACCATCCCCGTGAGTGCCTAGACTCTCTATGGGGTTGCAAACTGCGACCCACCTCATAAATATTTATGAGGTGGGTCTTTGCGACCCCATAGCGAGTCGCAGAAGGTGTCTGAGACACCTTTCTGCATTTCCTTTTGCGAGGTGCAAATTGCGAGTCGCTGGGACTCGCAATTTGCACCTCGCAAAAGGAAACCTACTTACATCTGGCCCTAGATTATTCTCACATGTGTACTCTGATGCATGGTGACCAAAACGGTTTTATACCTACCCGAGGTACCTCCCATAACCTCTGTAGGGTCTACTCCTTGCTTTACAATAACACCCACCCCCAGACCCAACGGCAATAATAGTGTCAGTGGATCTTGAAAAGGCCTTTGACACCGTGGGCTGGGACTTCCTGGGGCCTACCATG
The DNA here is from genome assembly GCF_031143425.1 of Pleurodeles waltl. Taxonomy (NCBI): domain Eukaryota; kingdom Metazoa; phylum Chordata; class Amphibia; order Caudata; family Salamandridae; genus Pleurodeles; species Pleurodeles waltl. The sequence continues at coordinate 393,381,006 of NC_090448.1, forward strand.
TCACAAATGTGACTGGGGAACACTTGGGGTGGTTGGGTCAAGTTGCCTTACACGCGCCTCACAGCGAGGGTTAAGTCAGGTAAGAGGATCTCAAGAAGCTACAACATATACAGAGGTACCTGCAGAAGTGTCCGTTATTCGCCACTGCTGTTCACTGTATCCATCAAACCTTTGGAGGCACGACTCAGAGAAGCGGGCCGGGAATGTTGAATACACCGGAAGGGGCAGCGCCACATATTCTCCTTATACGCGGATGACCACCTTATAAATCTTCTGGATGGGGCATCAACCCTGCTGCAGGTGCTTGGCCTGCTGGATGACTTTAGCGCCTGCTCAAGACCCTGCCTGAACCGCAGGAAGACATATGTTTTTTCTAGGCTCTTCTGCATTCCTCGCCTCGACTCCTGCCAAGACGATGTTACTTGGGCACCTCACTCATTTCGCTGTCTTGGAATTCAGATCTACCATTACCTCAGTGACCTATGGTAGGGTAATTGTCCCCTTTTGGCATTCCCTTTGCTTGCACACCATAATGTACAGCTCCCTCACTAAGATGGCTAGCTCCCCAGACTACTCTATAATTTTGTTAATTTACCCATTCCGCTCCCAACCTCTTGGTTTTGGTCGCTGGATGTACTCCTCAGAGTGGCCATCGTCTTGGCCACTCTTTTCCTGCCCTCTGAGGTAGGGGTGCTTGGAGTACCTGATTTTGAGTTCTATTTCCTGGCGGGCCAACTTCAATGGCCTACACAATGGCTCGGCGGGGTAGATTTATTGGCGATAGCCCCCGAAGAGAGCAATCTAAACCGGACCAGACTCCTAGGTAAGATACTGAAACCCCACCCACGGGGTCCCAAACCAGGTATGCTACTACTTCTGGCCCTTGCCAACTGGCGAAGAACGCTTAGGAAAACAAAGACTACGGTCCCTTAGGTGCCGGCAACTCCTCTGTGGGAATCCCTCATGGCGACCCATACTCATGCGTCATAATGGGACAGCTTTGTCACTGAACGAGTGCAGGAATACAAACACTAAGCGAAATGCACTGTCAGGGTATGTTGATCCCGTTCGACGACCTGGTAGAACAAACCGGACTACCTCACTGTCAATTCTCACGGTTGCGAGGGCTATACAGGACCTCTGGGGTGATACAGTAGGGGAAAGTACCACACATGGGGTCCTTCAGACCATGCTGTCTTATGGAGGGGTCTCCCACCTCATCTCATGGCTCTACAGAGCACTGATTTGGAGACAGTTCTGAATAAGACCCTCACTGACACTGAATGGAGCAGGGTTTTAGCATACACGCCCAAAGTATCCCAAAATACACAACTAAAATATACTCAATATAATTATACCTGCAGGACTTATCTTATCCCACGTTGGCTTAGGCTTAGGCTTATATACGGCGGTGAGGTGTTGGGCTGCCCTCGCTGCCTCATGCAGGGTGCCGACTTCAGCCATATGACCTGGGGATGTACGAGACTTCAGGAATTCTGGGATGGAGTTATAATAAAAATCAATAGTGTGCTGCATAGGCATCTTGAGAATACTGTAGCGATTTGCTTTTTAGGCTTGTTCAGCAGACTGCGCCCCAAAATGTTGGGAACATGTTTGTGGACCTGGCCTTGGTATTAGCTAAGCTGAGGCTATCTCTGACTTGGAAGCAAAAAAAAGGGACCCAGTTTGACCACATCGCTGACGGATGTGACACGATGGGCCACAGCAGAGGAGAGGGCCCTGAGGAGGGAGGAGAGTAAAGGGATCAGGCGCAGGCCGATAGCCCCATTGTGGGCAGAGGTAGTTGATAACTGGGAGATTCTAAGCTTGAGGGAAGAGTCGTACACAGGAAGCACCATAGGGAGCGGCACCAGAGTGACTCCTGGTCCGCAGTCATCGATGTCCTAAATGATGGGTTGCATGCCTTGGGGACATAGTTGACTGATCGGCTGTGTACTCAGCGCCTCCTGCACCCTTTGACTACCCCCCCATGGTTCTCATAACAGATATGGCATAGTTCGTACACCACAACTATGGTACTGACTCTTTGATTACTTAGAAGTGACCACCTCAAGGGTGAGTTTACAGTTTTAAGTTTGTTTAATTCCTTACACTTGGCGCAATTAAGTCGGCTGTTATACTAGTCCGTAACATTTTCTTATATGATCAACACTACCCCAACCACATCCTGGCCTTAGAATCCACTGTACCAGTCAGCAGGCACTCTTTCTAACTGAACTATTATATATAGGATACACATTTGGGAACTACAGTAGAATATCTTCAGTGATCTACTTTATAACAAGTACACACCCAAGGTATGTACCTATGTATAACTGTAATCAATATCTAAGTGCAATGATTGGTAAATAAGTGATGTGATCTAACTTGTTTCTTTGAAATGACAATAAAATAAAAGTGTTAAAAAAACAAGGTTGTGCTGTGGGGATGGTCAAGGCTTACTTGGTGGCTTGGTCAGCATTCCACTGCCTTTCAGGCTAACCTTCCTATTCAAGTTGCCTACTGTTTCACGTTTCTTACAAAGTCTTACAAACATGTTTCCCCTAACTCCTTTTAGTTTGCCCCAGTGAAAACGTAATTTCGTTTCAGCGTTCCTGAAGGTTCTTTTGTTGAACCTCTAATTGTTATATAAGCATGTTGACTTTCAAGATACTACTTTTGGGTACCATTACTTTGGTGTGATGTGACAATGTGTCAGTGAGTTCCAGGCACTGGTTGTTTATTCATTTTTATGTCCGTTTTTCCTGACAAGTTGGTCCTACGGGCCAGAGCTGTTTTTCTGCCGAAGATTGTCTCACTTAGTTCAACCCATTACCTTACCTACTTTTTACCCTCCTCCACACCCCTTTCAATGAAGAAGAGAAGCTCCATAGGCTAGATCCAAAAAGAGAGGGTAGTTTTTACAAAGAACAATCAAATGATTTTCATAGTGATGATCAGGACTTGGTGGGCTACATGGGTAAGAGAAAAGAAAGATTGGTTCAAAAGAGGAAATTATCAAGATGGATTATTTTATGCATTAAGATTTGTTAATGGCTGGCACATAAAAAACCACCTGAAATGAGCCCATTCTACCAGGCTGAAATCTTCTACCTCTGTACTGGCAAGAGGAGTATCACTTGCAGAGACACGTAGAGCTGCCACATGGGCATTTCTGCACACATTTGGAAAACACTGGTGGTTAGATACAGAGATATGGTGTGATGGTCATTTCCCTGTTCTATCCTACAAGTCTTCTTGATTTAACCATCCTTCAGGTTCCTCCACCAAGTACGACATGGATTGGTAATCTGTTCACAAGGTGAGGGATCTGCAGGTAGAAGTATCCCTGCAAAGAAAAGTTACTTACCTTTGGTAGCGATCTTTCTGGTGGATACTGTGCATGCAAATTCCTCAACATTCACCGCAGGCAAGAGACCTTTGATGAAAGTTTGACTCCAAGGTCCACCTCCCTCTTACCCTCATGAATCTCTAAACAGGACACTACTAAAGAAATGCGAACATAGAGACCAAATGGGTCGATATGTATGGCATGCATGAGTATGGTGAATGGAAGTTTTACAATTGAATGCACACAAATAGGATACTAACAGGATCCTTGTGAGGTCATGATAAAAGCCAATTAGCCCAGTGAGGCATTGGTGTGATGGCTGAAACATGCTGACACTGGGATACAGAGTATACTAATTTCCTTACTGCATCCCCACTGTTTTTAACTTTGTTAGGGTGCCCTTTGAAAAGAAAATTTACCCTCAGGACACCCTAGACTATTTTAAATCTAGGATTCGACCCAATAACCAAAGAGCTCCTTTGGCTACCATGGCTTAGCCAGTTCAGATACATTAGGTATCTGGACCATGACTCTATGATTAGGCATTCCACTTAGAATCCCAGTGGGCAAGAGTCCTTTTAATACCATAGGGTGATCCACTTGGGCTGATATGGAGAGACAGGCTAAGCACAGTAGGGGCTCCCTCCTGTTGTTTTTGTATGGTTAGATATTTGGGAAGATGAGAGAACCATTTATCACTTCTCACACCTTCCTTCTTGGAATATAGCAAAATGACAAAGGCTCGAACTGTTGTTTAATAGGTTGAACAGATGGTTGGATATTATCAGTATCCCATCATGGTTAGCCCATGACCAGATTCTCAAAGCATCTTGACAGAGAAGGTAAGATACCATTTCCCCTTGGTAGTTGATATACCACATCACATTGTTATTGGCTATCATGGTCTGAACAAACTGACCACAAATGAAAGGGGGAAAGTGTTGTGATCTTGGGAGGTCTCTGACATCATTGGATCAATGATGTCAGAGAATAGAATGGAGATGTTCATGGGATTCTGTGGGAAGATGGTTGGGAGTGAAGGAAGAAGCAAGAAGCAGCAGGCACTGTTGTGGATGCTGTATTAATAAAGACTTACCATACGACTTCCGGATCCTTGGATTTACTTCGTAACAGTGGCGACGAGAGTCTACAGCATCCACCGAACCTGGCGTGTGATATACTGACGGCTGGAGTTTTTATTAGCGCTGTAGCGAGAAGGAGCGCTGTGATGACGTGGAAGTACTCCACCATTGTAATGTAGGAGCTGATATTCAAATACTTCTCCGTAATCTGAAGTGTTGAGTGCTGCGTGTCGAGTCACGCTGTGTTCATTGAAATTGCTGAACTGTGGCTGAGCTCCCGGTGAGAGAAGGTATTTGGCGGCACGTCTTTTCTTTTGGGAATGTTTCGAGCTGTTCTGGCAGCAGTAGTTTAAGCGCATGTTTGAAGTTGTGCGCTATTTTAAGGGAGAGAAGAAAAGGGAAAAGAAGAACTAACGGGATACCTTACACGCGCGCATTTTCAAGCCACGCGCGCATTTTCAAACCCCGTGCGAACGTGCGCATTTCAAAACGCTCGTGCGGATGTGCGCGTCTGGTTGTAGCAGCATTCCATAAGACTTTGTTCTGAGGAGACCATCTTCAGGACCAACAGAACACTGCGCGAGTCTTCCCAACAGTTGTCTTCAACCTTGATACATTACGAGATTGACACGAACGGTGGATCTCGCGTGGTTACAGTTTTATGGTGTCTAGTCTGCTAACTCATTTTTTTTCTTGGCACAAAAAACACATGTACTCATATGTTGTTCTTGGAAATGTTATATTTTATTGAAATGGAGAGTTAGACAACATACTGTCTGTATACTGTTCTTGATTTAAGTATTTTTGAGGATTGTTTACATTTCAGAGCATATTTCCTACACTATGGCCCTCATTCTGACCCTGGCGGTCGGTGATAAAGCGGCGGCCAACCCGCCAACAGGCCGGCGGTCCAAAATATGCAATTCTGACCCTGGCGGGAACCGCCAACACAGCCCGCCGCATTAACACTCCGCCCGCCACGGCGGAACAAACAAACAGCGCGGCGGTCCCCGCCAACAGCCAGGCGGCAGACAATGTACCGCCCACCCTATCACGACCCACCAATCCGCCACCTTTTCCGGGGCGGGAGCACCGCCGATAAAAACACGGCGGAAACAGACTACGAACGGGAAAACGCTCACCTCTAAATACTCCACGCGAGATTCCGGCAGTATGGAACCCGAGTTGCAGGTCATCCCCGCACTCCTATACCTGCTCCTGTACCAGGAGCACGCCCGGCGGCGCGGAAGACATCGGTGAGTACTGCACCTACGACACAGGGGAGGGAAAAGATTACCGGCACACACCCACCCACCCACACCCACTACAACACACACATCAATGCATTCCCACAGATCACTGTCACAACCCACAAACCCCCCCCTCCGAAATAATGCAAAGACCAAAAGAAGAGATCTTAAACGGGCAGATATATTGAAAAATGGACAGCAGTAATCCCAATAAATAAATAAACTATGTACAAAATATATACAGCTACTAAATGTAGTCCAACCACTGTCCGTGGACCACAGGTGTCCTGAGCAAAGGGGCAAGGCCCAGTCCCACGACAAGAACTCCACGGAGAGAACACTGCAGGGGCATCAGAAAGAAAAAAGGACAGGCACCTCAGGGGGAAGGGAAGGGGGGGCACCTCAGCCACTTGAGTACACGACGCCAGATCCACGAGGGGACTCCATGACCACTGGCCCATCCTGGGGAGAGCAAAGCCACAGTCCATACAGTCCATACAGTGGGTGGCCTGCCCACTGGGCCATCCTGGGGAGAGCAAAGCCACAGTCCAAACAGTCCATACAGTGGGTGGCCTGCCCACTGGGCCATCCTGGGGAGAGCAAAGCCACAGTCCAAACAGTCCATACAGTGGGTGGCCTGCCCACTGGGCCATCCTGGGGAGTGCAAAGCCACAGTCCATACAGTCCATACAGTGGGTGGCCTGCCCACTGGGCCATCCTGGGGAGAGCAAAGCCACAGTCCAAACAGTCCATACAGTGGGTGGCCTGCCCACTGGGCCATCCTGGGGAGAGCAAAGCCACAGTCCAAACAGTCCATACAGTGGGTGGCCTGCCCACTGGGCCATCCTGGGGAGAGCAAAGCCACAGTCCAAACAGTCCATACAGTGGGTGGCCTGCCCACTGGGCCATCCTGGGGAGAGCAAAGCCACAGTCCATACAGTCCATACAGTGGGTGGCCTGCCCACTGGGCCATCCTGGGGAGTGCAAAGCCACAGTCCAAACAGTCCATAACAGACTCCACTGCCACTGGAGGAGGCATGTTGGCCAGAGGACATCCTGCAGCCCTGCCCGAGACAGATCCTGCCCTGCCACGTCTGCCAAAGGGCCAGCGGTTCCTGCCTGGAAGGGCCCAGTTCAGCGGTTCTTGCCTTGAAGGGCCCAGTTCAGCGGTTCTTGAGACGGCGGTCCCCAGCGGAGCGGTGCTGGAGACGGCGGGGCCCAGTTCAGCGGTTCTTGCCTTGAAGGGCCCAGTTCAGCGGTTCTTGCCTTGAAGGGCCCAGTTCAGCGGTTCTTGCCTTGAAGGGCCCAGTTCAGCGGTTCTTGAGACGGCGGTCCCCAGCGGAGCGGTGCTGGAGACGGCGGGGCCCAGTTCAGCGGTTCTTGCCTTGAAGGGCCCAGTTCAGCGGTTCTTGCCTTGAAGGGCCCAGTTCAGCGGTTCTTGCCTTGAAGGGCCCAGTTCAGCGGTTCTTGAGACGGCGGTCCCCAGCGGAGCGGTGCTGTAGACGGCGGGGCCCAGTTCAGCGGTTCTTGCCTTGAAGGGCCCAGTTCAGCGGTTCTTGCCTTGAAGGGCCCAGTTCAGCGGTTCTTGAGACGGCGGTCCCCAGCGGAGCGGTGCTGTAGACGGCGGGCCCAGTTCAGCAGTTCTTGCCTTGAAGGGCCCAGTTCAGCGGTTCTTGCCTTGAAGGGCCCAGTTCAGCGGTTCTTGAGACGGCGGTCCCCAGCGGAGCGGTGCTGGAGACGGCGGGGCCCAGTTCAGCGGTTCTTGCCTTGAAGGGCCCAGTTCAGCGGTTCTTGAGACGGCGGTCCCCAGCGGAGCGGTGCTGGAGACGGCGGACATTCTATGGCCAACTGCTCATTGCCTGGTGGTGCCCTCCTGGGCAGCGGGGATGGTGCTCCTTCAATGCCCACCTGGGCTGTGGGTGGTGGGGCCCTCCTGGCCAGCTGGGCTGGGTCCTCCCTGGGCAGCGGCTATGGGGGTGGTGGGCTCTCCCGGGGCAGCTGTGCCGGTTCCTCCCGGGGCAGCGGCTATGGGGGTTGCGGGCTCCTCCTGGGCAGCTGTGACGGGTCCTCCATGGGCAGCAGGCCTGCTGCCTGACTTCTCCGCCTTGCTGCCCTTGCCCTCCTTAGTCGGGAGTCTGTGGCCCTTTCCTCCCTTTGGAGCTGTGGCTGTTGACGGTGGCTGGCTAGTGTCCTGGGGGGATATCGAATCCGGGCTCCGGCGGCGGCCCTTCCGCCTTCTGCTCCTCTTCCCAGGGGGTGGGCTGGCTGTCCCCTTGCTGCTGGGCGAAGATCCAGACCTGCGGGCTGGTGGGCTCCAATACCCCTGCACCCTTGTCAAGGGGGCTGCAGGGCTGGTGGTGGCTGAGGTGCTCTTTTTACCCCGACGAGAAGAAGGGGGGGGCTCAGGGTCAGGAAAGAAGGTAGCAGTAGAGAGATAGATTTTCTTGGGACAATGGATAGTGGTAGGTACAGTGGGTATGGGAGTGGAGGGAGAGGATGTGGTTGTAGGCGAGACAAGTTTGCTGTCTTTGGGTGCAGGTGCAGGAGCGGGAGGCTGTCGTGAGGTGGATGGCTGTTGGGTGGGAGGGTGGCTGCGTTTGTGTGGTGTGGAAGAGGGGGTGACAGACACAGTGGGAGAGGACACAGGGGACGTGTAAATGGCAGTGGGGGTGGTGACTGCACGTGTGCGGACTGTAGTGGAGGGTATGCTGGTGATGGAAACACTGGCTGATGGTGAGGTGAATGAAGGTGTGAGTGTAGACGTCACAGGGAGGGAGGAGGGAGACGAGGAGGTGGGGGTCACAGAGGTGGTAGTGACTGTTGGCATGTCTGCATCGGAACGTTGCTTGTGTGAATGTCTGCGTGATCTGTGGTGCTTATGTTTGGATGAGCTGCTCTTGGGTGTTGAGGTGTGTGCAGGCTGGTCTGATGGTGTGGGTGGGACAGGCAGAGGAACAGGAGACTGGGAGGAGGGAGTTAGTAGAGGGAGGCAGGAGACAGGGACAATGACTGCCGTCAGTGCTGAGGCCAGAGCCTGGAACAATCGCTGATGGGCAGCCTGACCCGAATGAATGCCCTCCAGGTACGCATTGCTGCGATGAACCTCCCTCTCCACCCCCTGGATGGCATTCAAAAGGGTAGTCTGCCCAACAATGAGCGTTCGGAGGAGGTCAATGACCTCCTCACTGAGGGCAGCGGGGGTAACAGGGGCAGGGCCTGAGGTGCCTGGGGCGAAGGAGATGCCCGGCTTCCTGGCAGAGCGGGCACGGGGCGAACGCTGAGGGGCTGCTGGGAGGGCGGAGATGGTGCGCTGGGTGGCGGCTGTACCTGTAATGGCGGGGGGCACGGATGGTGCCACCCCCGCAAGGGAGCTCCCTTCCGAGGACGTGTCCGTGTCGCTGCAGGGTCCAGTCGTCCCCGTTGTGGAGCTCCCCTCGCCCTCCGTCTCACTGGTCCAGTCAGACTCTGTGGCATGGCCCTCCTGGGCCATGTGAGATGCAGCTCCCTCCTGCCCCATGCCACTTCTCCTCCGCCTGATGATGCTGATGCACACAAGCACAGAAAGACAAACAAAAAGGGGGGGGGAGAGAGAAATAAAGAGATTTTGAGTACATGGATCACCGGTGCAGTTAGCGGACATGACAGACACAGATGCCCCCTGCACTAAGTTGCGCACTTGGGGTCCGCTACGCATTCCGTGGAACATGCCCTACACGCCTAGAGTTGACAACTGCACCCATGGATGACACGGCCCAGGGATGGCTGTACTGACACACTACTGAGGGTGGTGGCTGGGGACACAGGGGCTTACGGGGGTGCCCAGCCTACAGATATAGCCCTGGCCTAGGGGGACCCCCAGCCCTCCTCCCCCACCCAGACACCTCCACTGCGCGACAACAGAGTAGATAATGCTTGTACTCACCCCCTTGTGTCTGCTGTGCTGCCCTCACGCGCCCATCCAAATCAGGGTAGGCCACCGCCAGGATCCGGAACATCAGGGGGGTCAGTTGACGGCAGGCACCCCGTCTACGTTGGGAGGCCATCCCCAGCAGAGACTCGGCGGTCTTCTTGGTCCCGCGGCGGATGTCCTCCCACCTCTTGCGGCAGTGGGTGCCCCGTCGATGGTGGACCCCCAGGGTCCGGACTTCCTTGGCGATGGCACGCCAAATCCCGATCTTCTCATGGGCGCGGACCTATGTGACACGTACAGGCAGGGAGAAATACCACGTTCAAGTTTGTCTGCATTTTCGTTGCCAGTGGCCCAACGCCCCCCCATCCCCGCCAGGCCCGCCGCCAGGCCCAACATGCCCCCCATCCCCGCCAGGCCCCCTTCCAGGCCCCCCGCCAGCCCCAACATGCCCCCCATCCCCGCCAGGCCCCCCGCCAGGCCCCCGCCAGCCCCAACATGCCCCCCATCCCCGCCAGGCCCCCCGCCAGCCCCAACATGCCCCCCATCCCCGCCAGGCCCCCCTCCAGGCCCCCCGCCAGCCCCAACATGCCCCCCATCCCCGCCAGGCCCCCCGCCAGCCCCAACATGCCCCCCATCCCCGCCAGGCCCCCCGTCAGGCCCAACATGCCCCCCATCCCCGCCAGGCCCCCCGCCAGGCCCAACATGCCCCCCATCCCCGCCAGGCCCCCCGCCAGGCCCCCCGCCAGCCCCAACATGCCCCCCATCCCCGCCAGGCCCCCCGCCAGGCCCAACATGCCCCCCAACCCCGCCAGGCCCCCCGCCAGGCCCAACATGCCCCCCATCCCCGCCAGGCCCCCCGCCAGCCCCAACATGCCCCCCATCCCCGCCAGGCCCCCCTCCAGGCCCCCCGCCAGCCCCAACATGCTCCCCATCCCCGCCAGGCCCCCCGCCAGGCCCCCCGCCAGCCCCAACATGCCCCCCATCCCCGCCAGGCCCCCCGCCAGGCCCCCCGCCAGCCCCAACATGCCCCCCATCCCCGCCAGGCCCCCCGCCAGGCCCCCCGCCAGGCCCAACATGCCCCCCATCCCCGCCAGGCCCCCCGCCAGGCCCAACATGCCCCCCATCCCCGCCAGGCCCCCCGCCAGGCCCCCCGCCAGCCCCAACATGCCCCCCATCCCCACCAGGCCCCCCGCCAGGCCCAACATGCCCCCCATCCCCGCCAGGCCCCCCGCCAGCCCCAACATGCCCCCCATCCCCGCCAGGCCCCCAAGCCAGCCAGTGGCCCCAAATCCATATTGAATTAAACTCACTTGTTGGTCTGGAGGACCGTAGAGTAGCGCATACTGGGGGAGGACCCCATCCACAAGTTTCTCCAACTCCTCTCCAGTGAAGGCAGGGGCCCTTTCCCCAGTCGCAGCAGCCATTGTCCCTTCCAGACCGAGGTCACAGCAACACTTGCAGTATAGGTCCTCTCCTGTGAAAGTTCAAGTCGCAAGTGGATAAGTAGATAGAAAATGGCGGTCACGTCCGCGGCGGTGCGTACCGCGGTGGTGCGTACCGCCACCGCCGGCGCCCTTCGCCATTGGCTCCTGAAACCCATAGGCTTCAATGTTAACCAATGCGGCTTCGCGCCGCGGTCTTCGACCGCCGACCGCCGCGGTGTGCCACGCCAGCGCATTGACCTCACATCCCATTGTCACACTTCACAGGTCAGGCAGCCGCCATTTCGAGGGTCCACATGGCTCAATTTCAACTGCGTCACACAGGCCTAGGCCTTGCATAGCCACTCAGACACGCCATTCACTGCATAGAGAATCGTTTACTGTGCAAGCTGTGAGTACGTACCTGTGGGTTGCTTGACTGTGTGCTCCATGTTGTCCTTCCTAGGCACCGTCCGCTGGGTTTGGCAAGGAGACGGATGAATCCTCGCGTGTACCGACCGCTGGTGGACCTGTCGACAATGGAAGAACGCCACATTATCCTGACCTACCGGCTTGACCGTGCCACTATACATGAACTGTGTGCCCAGCTGGAGCCCGACCTGATGTCCCCCATCCGCCAACCCACAGGGATTCCCCCTCTGGTGCAGGTCCTGTCAGTACTCCATTTCTTGGCAAGTGGGTCATTTCAGACAACAGTGGGAATTGCTTCTGGGATGTCTCAGCCCATGTTTTCGAAGGTGTTATCCAGAGTGTTGTCTGCCCTGATGAAATACGTGAGGAGCTACATCATTTTCCCTGAGGTGGGCGAATTGGCTACAGTGAAGGGTGATTTCTACGCCCTTGGACATATTCCCAACGTCATTGGTGCCATTGATGGGACCCATGTGGCTTTGGTTCCCCCAAGAGACAGGGAGCAGGTGTACAGGAACAGAAAAAGTTACCATTCCATGAACATCCAGGTGGTGTGTTTGGCTGACCAGTACATCTCGCATGTAAATGCCAAATTCCCAGGGTCAGTGCATGACGCCTACATCCTGAGGAATAGCAGCATCCCTTACGTGATGGAACAGCTAGAGAGACACCGTGTATGGCTATTGGGGGACTCTGGGTACCCCAACCTGTCGTGGCTACTGACCCCAGTAAGGAATCCCCGGACCAGGGCAGAGGAACTGTACAATGAGGCCCATGGGCGTACTAGGAGGGTGATCGAATGCACCTTTGGCCTCCTAAAGGCCAGGTTTAGGTGCCTGCATATGACAGGTGGATCCCTAATGTACTCACCTAAGAAGGTGTGTCACATCATCGTGGCCTGCTGCATGCTTCACAACCTGGCTTTGCGCCGCCAGGTGCCTTTCCTGCAGGAGGATGGTCGAGACGGTGGTGTTGTGGCAGCTGTGGAACCTGTGGAGAGTGACGAGGAGGAAGACGACGGGGCTGAAACAGACAACAGGGACAGAATCATTGAACAGTACTTCCAATAGGACACAGGTAACAATTCAAACATAATTTAGTAAATGTGAACTACTCTCCTGCATCTCTGCTGCCTGTCTATTTGCCCCAGTGTATGATGACTGAGTTGTGGCTTTTCCCTCCCTATTTCAGATCTGGGGTCCCCACTACGAGTCCTGTGCTTCGTTTCCCCATGGCTTACAGCTTTGTGGCAGCTGTTTGTTGACTTCACTATGTACAAGGACATATTTGCACTGTCATGTCAATTACAATATTTTGAAATCACAGCCAAACTCCAGATAGTTTTGTGCAAAATAGGTGTTTATTTCAGTGCTCAAAATGGGATGGGTGGTTTCAAGTGGGTGGGGGCTATGGTGAAGGAATGTCCATGGCAGAGTCCAGAGTAACAGTCACACAGGTGCATTGTCCAGAGGCCTGTGGAGAGATGGAGCATGGGCAGTTCAAGGATGGACAGGGTGACAATGTGGGACAGTGGGATGACATCAGGTGGTATCCTTTGCTGGCGGGGGGTCTTGACATCCTACTCTGTCTTCTTGCGAGATCTCAGGGCCCTCTTGCGGGGTGGTTCTTCTCCTGCAGGAGGTGGGGGTCTGGTGGGCTGCTGTTGTGCGGGGGCCTCCTGTCCACTAGCGCCGGCGGAGGTGGTTGGCTGTTCTTGGTCCAGGCTAGTGGCAGGGGCCCTTTGTTGTTGTTGAGTGTCCGTCCTGGTGTTGATGAGGTCCTGCAGCAGCCCTACCATGGTAACCAGGGTGGAGGTGAGGGCTCTGATGTCCTCCCTGTACCCCCGATAGTGTTCCTCCTGCAGTACCTGGATCTCCTGGAACCGGGCCAGTACCGTCGCCATCGTCTCCTGGGAGCGGTTGTATGCTCCCATGATGGTGGTGAGGGCCTCGTAGAGAGTGGGTTCCCTGGGCCCGTCCCCCCCCTGTCGCACAGCTGCCCTCCGAGTTGCCCTGTTTCCCTGGGCCTCTGCCCCCTGGCCGGTGTGCCCACTACCACTGCCCCCAGGTCCCTGTTGTTGTTGGGGTGGTGGGTTATCCTGGGTACCCTGTAGTGGTAGACACACCGCAGATTGACGCGCCCTGGAGACAGAGGCATGGGCCCGCTGGGTGGGAGCTGTGCTGGAGTTCCCAGAGGGGTTTGGGTCTGTAGTGGCCTGTGCCTGTGTGAGGGGAACCGACTGTCCAGAGGTCCCCGATGGTCCGGGCTGGTCATCAGTGTCCAGGTCGACAGAGCTGCTGTCATCGCTGACGGCCTCTTGGGTGGGGGGTGTGGAGAATTCTGGGCCCTCCGTGGCGGTGTGTTGACGGTCGGGTCCTGCAGGGGTATAGAGGTATGGTTATAGTTTCAATGTGTGGCATATGGGTGTATCTGTGGGTTCCCGTGTCCCCAAGTGCTGGCATTCGTGTGTGGGGGCTTTGGTGAGGGTGGCTTGTGGGGGGGATGTGTATATGCATTGGGCATGCTTTGGTGATGGGTGTCCATGTTTAGTGGACGCATGCAGGCCTAGGTTTTGGGATGTGTGGGTTGTGATGGTGAGACATTGGCAGGGAATAGGTGTGCTGGGGGTGGGGGTGAGGATGGTGGTGGGGGTGAGGATGGTGGTGGGGGTGAGGGTGGGGGTGAGGATGGGGGTGAGGGTGAGGGTGTGGTTCGAGGATGGGGGTGAGGGTTGGGGTATGATTTGGCATGCAGGTGGGGGGGAAGCAGTAGTGAAGCTTCAACTTACCAGTATACATTCCTCCGCCGACTCCTGTGAGGCCGTCAGGATGCAGGATGTTCAAGACTTCCTCCTCCCATGTTGTAAATTGTGGGGGTTGAGGTGGGGGTCCTCCGCCAGTCTTCTGCACGGCGATGTTGTGCCTGGATACCATGGAACGCACCTTCCCCCGTAGGTCGTTCTATCGCTTCCTGATGTCTTCCCGATTTCTGGGGTGCTGTCCCACAGCGTTGACCCTGTCGACAATCCTCTGCCATAGCTCCGTCCTCCGGGCAATGCTGGTGTATTGGACCTGTGTGCCGAAGAGCTGGGGCTCTACCCGAACGATTTCCTCCACCATGACCCTGAGTTCTTCGTCTGAGAAGCGGGGGTGTCTTTGGGGTGCCATGGAGTGGTGTGTATGATGTGTGGGGTGGAGTATGTGTAGTTAAGTGTGTTGAGTGTGGTGGTGTGTGTTGTTTTGTGTGTGGATATTGTGTGGGTGATGGTGTAGTGTGCCTCTGTGTGATGGTATTCTGTGATCGCTGATGTGTCTCTCAGTGCTTCTTTCTGAATTTTTGGTCGTAGGGGTTTGTGGGTGATGTGGGTGTGTGTTTTATATTGTATTGTGTGTGTGGGAGTGGTGTGTGTATGTGTATCAGGTGTGTGGAATTCAAATCGTCCAATGTGGCTGAGTTTTGTTCGTTTGTGTGTATTCTGACCGCGGCGGTGTGTACCGCCAATGGAAAACCGCGTTTGAAAGACCGCCGCGTGGATTCGTGGGTCGTAATGGCATGGGCGTATTTCTGTTGGCGTGACGGTGGAGGTTTGGTCACCTCCACTTTTCCGCCGACCGCTGGTCTGGCGGTCTGTTGTGGCTGTCGGATTTTCGGAGGTTTGGCTGCTGCGGGTCAGAATGACCGTGGCGGGTTACCGCGACCGCGGCGGAATTATGGAGGATTTCTGACCGGCGGTAGGCGCCTTTTACCGCCGAGGTCAGAATGACCACCTATGTCTCATATGGCTACTCTCAGTTTGTCTCAACCACCACAATTTTTATCTGAACGTGGGGAACCTATTCTACCGTGGAAAAAATGGATGAATCTTTTTGAATCTTATCTGATTGGCATTGGCGGAGAAAAATTTTCGCCAGCAAGAAAACAAGGAATTCTTCTGCATAATTTAGGTATTGAAGGGAGGAATATCTATGACAGTCTTGATCCTATTACGATTGGTACTGCAGATGGTGATCCTAGGGATGTGTATGATATGTCAGTCATGATGTTGAAGAAACATTTTGATACTCGAATAAATGTAGTCATGGAAAGACATAAATTCTTTATGAGAACACAAGCTAGAGATGAAAGAGTGGGAAATTATATTGCCTCTCTTAAAACACTTGCACAGACCTGTGAATTTTCTGGTTTAACTGATTCTCTTATCAGAGATCAACTGGTAAGATGTACCAATAATCCAAGTGTGCAAGAAAAGCTATTAGCAAAAAATCCCTCTCTAGAAGAAGCTGTTGCTATTGTGGAGAGTTTGGAGCATGCCGCTTCCTGGGTTAAAGAAATGAAAAACACCACTGCGAACTGTTTTACTGACCCCTCTGCTAATCCGGCAGAAGGTAGAGTTTCCACTCAAGAAGGGTTACAGGAGAAGAAATCAGCGGCAAGTTATCTGAGAGGGGGCAGCGAGATGCTCAAAGAGTCCAAGCTTAAATGTTACAAATGTGGGAGTTCTGGACATTTGGCAAATAATCCAAGATGTTTTGCTAGGAATGTCAACTGCAGGAATTGTGGGAAGAAAGGACATTTAGCAAAAGTGTGCAAAAATCAGAAGACAAATATGATAGATGAAACAATATCGAGTCAACAGTTGATCTTAAATGTGAAGTGTCCTGATACTCAGAATTTCTCTATAAGTAGTGATAACAAGTTAGTCATGCCAAAATGTGATATAGAGATTGATGGTAAAATCATTCCTGTCCTTGCAGATTCGGGCTCTCCTTTTACCTTAATAGGTGATAAAAACTGGGAGACAATTTTTGGTAATGATCACATTGAACTTTTCCCTCCTGATATTAACCCCATAGGCTATGGTGGACAGCGAATTGATTTATTTGGCTATTCATTGATGACAATTAAATTCAAGGGGCGTGACACTGTAGGGAAAATTTATGTGGCCAAACGAGGAGATAACTTGTTGGGGTGGAGACATCAAAAAGATCTGGGCATTATTCTCAATCCAAATTCCCCCGAACAAGTTCTTTCCATATCTCATATAGGAGGTGAGGCTTCAATTGTGAATGAATTTCCTGAGGTGTTCAGTGACAGATTAGGACTATTGGCAGATTTCAAGCATAAAATCATTTTGAAATCTTCTGCTAAACCTGTAGTACATAAAGTAAGGAAAGTACCTCATTTGATGTTATCTCCATTGCTGGGTGAGCTTAATAGATTACAGAGTTTGGGAGTTATAGAAGAGATTGAAGCTTCAGAATGGTTGGCTCCCATTGTTCTAGTTCCCAAGGACAATGGTTCTAAAATTAGAATGTGTGTGGATTTGAGAGGTCTAAACCAGTGCATATGGGTAGATCGCCAACCTTTGCCAAATATCAATGAAACCTTAACCATGCTCTCACAAGCCAAGGTATTTAGGGGGTCATTCTGACCTCGGCGGTAAAAGGCCCTTACCGCCGGTCAGAACTCCGCCATACTACCGCCGCGGCCGCGGTAAACCGCCACGGTCATTCTGACCACCAACTGTGAATCCGCCAAAAACCCGACATCCAAGGAAGGCCGCCTCATCAGCGGGCCGCGGAAAACTGGAGATGACCAAACCTCCACCGTCACGCCAACACCAACACGCCCATGCCATTCTGACCCACCAATCCACGCGGCGGTCTTTCAACCGCGGTATTCCATTGGCGGTACACACCGCCGCGGTCAAAATACACACACAGCTCCAAAACACAGACACATTGGACAAATAGAAATACACACACCTGACACACATACAAACAACACTCCCACACATCCAATCAACTATAAAACACACACCCACATCACCCACAAACACCTACGACCGAAGATCAGAGACGAAGGAGAGAGAGACACATCACAGAATAGAGAGCTACATCACACAGAGGCACACTACACCATCACACACACCACATAGAAGCACAAAGCACCACACACCAACACACTCTTCACCATATACACCACCCCACACCTCATCCACACCACCCCATGGCACCCCAAAGGCACCCACGCTTTTCGGACCAAGAACTCCGGGTCATGGTGGAGGAAATCCTAAGAGTTGAACCCCAGCTCTTCAGCTCACAGGTGCAGCACACCACTATAGCCAGGAAGGCGGAGCTATGGCAGCGGATTGTGGACAGGGTAAACGCGGTGGGACAGCATCCCAGAAATCGAGACGACATCCGCAAACGCTGGAACGACTTACGGGGAAAGGTGCGCTCGATGGTCTTGCGACACAACATCGCAGTGCAGAAGACTGGCGGGGGACCCCCACCCACTCCACCCGAATTCACAGCATGGGAGCAAGAGGTACTAAACATCCTGCATCCTGATGGCCTCGCTGGAGTACACGGAGGAATGGACTCTGGTAAGTACAATCTCAACTACTTCACCCCCCCCAGCATGCTAACCCCCACCACCACCCTCACCCCCAACCCCCCATCACACATCCTCCCTGAGAATGTCTCTCCAGCACAACCCACCCAACACCAACCCCTGCATGCCACCACAAACTATGGACACCCATCACCTAAGCATGGCCACTGCACATACCCCCCACCCAAACACCCCCACAACACCTCCCCCAAGGGAATGACAGCACTGGGGGACAAGGGCACCCATAAATCGCACACAATAGCACACACAGAAACAATAACCATACTCTCTTACCCCATGCAGGACCCGAACGCCAACACACCGGCCAGGAGGGTCCAGAAATGTCCATCCCCCCCCCGGAAGAGGCCCCCAGTGATCACAGCAGCTCTGTCGACCTGGAACCTGATGACCAGCCCGGACCATCGGGGACCTCTGGACAGTCGGTTCCCCACACACAGGCCACAGCAGACCCAACCCCCTCTGGGAACAACAGCACAGCTCCCACCCAGCGGGCCCATGCCTCTGTCTCTAGGACAGGTCAATCAGCGGTGTGTCTGCCACTACAGGGCACCCAGGCTAACCCACCACCCCAACAACAACAGGGACCTGGGGGCAGTGGTAGTGGGCACACCGTCCAGGGGACAGAGGCCGGGGGAAACAGGGCAACTCGGAGGGCTGCTGTGCGACAGGGGGGGGAGGAGAGGCCCAGGGAACCGACTCTCCAAGAGGCCCTCACCACCATCATGGCAGCCTACCACCACTCCCAAGAGACGATGGCGACGGTACTGGTCAGGTTCCAGGAGATCCAGGCACAGCAGGAGGAACGCTACATGGGGTTCACCAATCATCTCACCAACATCTCTACCGCTATGGGGAGCATAGTCCAGGCCCTCAACCGGATAGAAGACACGTTGCGGGATCATGTGGCACCACACAGG
The DNA here is from genome assembly GCF_031143425.1 of Pleurodeles waltl. Lineage (NCBI taxonomy): Eukaryota > Metazoa > Chordata > Amphibia > Caudata > Salamandridae > Pleurodeles > Pleurodeles waltl. Next base: position 393,399,787 of record NC_090448.1, read on the forward strand.
GCCCCTGTCACTAGCCCGGACCAGGAACAGCCTACCACCTCCGCCGGCGCTAGTGGACAGGAGGCCCCACCACAACGACAGGCCACCAGAACCCCACCTCCTGCTGAAGAACAACCACCCCGCAAGAGGAGCCTGAGATCCAAAAAAAAGACAGAGTAGGATGTCAAGACCCCCGCCAGCATGAGATACCCCCTGAAGTCATCCCACTGTCCCACATTGCCACCCTGTCCAACCTTGAACTGCCCCTGCTCCATCCTTCCACAGGCATATGGACAATGCACCTGTGAGACTGAGAACTGGACTCTGCCATGGACATTACTCCACCCCCACCCATCACCGTGTTAATATCATGTACCATTATCTAGCACCAAAAATAAATCACTCAATGCACTGAAATCATGCTGGAGTCAGGCTGTATTATTTACAAATGTATAACACATTACCGATCAATTATGTTCTGTTAACTTTGTGCTGAACACATACCGAGATCAATAAGCATTAGTCCATGGGCTAACCAAGCAGAAGTCACGCAGTGGGTCATACAGCACTGAAAAGGGAAGGGAAAATCAAACATCAGTTTTAAAGAACTGGGGGGTCATAGACAAAGTTGAGAAGCTGGAGGCATTCAGGAAAATTAAAATGGCGTGTGTGATTCTTACCTGTGTGCTACTGAAAATACTGTTGGATAACTCTGTCCCTGTTGTCTGTGTCGTCCTCTGAGTCTTCCTCCTCTTCACTCTCCACAGGCTCCACAGCTGCTTCAACACCACCATCTGGACCATCCTCCTGCAGGAAAGGCACCTGACGTCGCAATGCCAGATTGTGAAGCATACAGCAGGCCACGATGATCTGGCACACCTTCTTTGGTGAGAACATCAGGGATCCCCCTGTCATATGCAGGCACCTAAACCTGGCCTTCAGGAGGCCAAAGGTCCTTTCTATGATCCTCCTAGTTCGCCCATGGGCCTCATTGTACCGTTCCTCAGCCCTGGTCCGGGGATTCCTCACTGGGGTCAATAGCCAAGGCAGGTTGGGGTAACCAGAGTCACCTATTAGCCACACACGTTGTCTCTGTAGCTGTTCCATCACATAAGGGATGCTGCTATTACGCATCACATATGCGTCATGCACTGAACCAGGGAACATGGCATTCACATGGGAGATGTACTGGTCAGCCAAACAGACCACCTGGACGTTCATAGAATGGTAACTTTTCCTGTTTCTGTACACCTGCTCATCGTCTTTTGGGGGGACTAAGGCTACATGGGTCCCATCAATGGCACCAATTATGTTGGGAATATGTCCAAGGGCATAAAAATCACCCTTCACAGTGGGCAAATCAACCTCCTCAGGGAATATAATGTAACTCCGCATGTGTTTCGTCAGGGCAGACAACACTCTAGACAAAACTTTAGAAAACATTGGCTGAGACATTCCAGATGACATGGTCACTGTTGTCTGGAATGAGCCACTTGCAAGAAAATGGAGGACTGACAGCACCTGCACCAGAGGGGGAATTCCTGTGGGTTGGCGGATGGGGGACATCAGGGCTGGCTCCAGCTGGGCACACAGTTCATGGATAGTGGCACGGTCAAGCCGGTATCGTAGTATGATGTGGCGTTCTTCCATTGTCGACAGGTCCACCAGCGGTCGGTACACGCGAGGATTCATCCTTCTCCTCGCAAGTCCCAGCGGACGGTGCCTAGGAAGGACAACATGGAGCACAGAGTCAAGCTAATCACTGGTACGTTCACCACAGCTTGCATAGCACACGGTTATCTATGTATTGAAAGGCGTGTATGTGTGGCAATGCCAGGCCTAGGCCTGTGTGTCGCAGTAGAAATTATGCCATGTGGGCCCTTGAAATGGCGGCTGCCTGACCTGTGAAGTGGGACAATGGGATGTGAGGTCACTGCGCTGGCGGAGCACACCGTGGCGGTAGGCGGTCGAAGACCGCTATACGGAGCCGCATTGGATAACATTGAAGCCTATGGGTTTCAGGAGCCAATGACGATGTGCGCCGGCGGTCGCGGTACGCACCGCCGCGGGCGTGACCGCCATTTTATATCTGCTTAATCACTCGAGACCTGATCATCCACAGGAGAGGACCTATACTGCAAGTGCTGCTGTGAACTCGGTCTGGAAGAGACAATGGCTGCTGCGACTGGGGAAAGGGCCCCTGCCTTCACGTCTGAAGAGTTGGAGAAGCTCGTGGATGGGGTCCTCCCCCAGTATGCGTTACTCTACGGTCCTCCAGACCAACAGGTGAGTACACCGGGTGCACATGGAATGGGCGATGCCTGTGGGGAGTGGGGTGGATGTAAGTTGGTGGGGTGGGGGGCGAATGAGGAGTGCAACGCACGACAGATGAGAGCATGTGCTATATTGCAAGGTTGGGGAGGGGGGGCCAATCACATCTAACATGCAGTAAGTTGATTAATGTTTCCTTCCCACCCTGTACATGTCACATAGGTCAGCGCCCATCAGAAAGTCGAGATTTGGCGTGCCATCGCCAAGGAAGTCCGGGCCCTGGGGGTCCACGTCAGACGGGGCACCCACTGCCGCAAGAGGTGGGAAGACATCCGCCGCGGAACCAGGAAGACCGCCGAGTCACTGCTGGGGATGGCCTCCCAACCTAGGAGGGGTGCCAGTCGTACCCTGACCCCCCTGATGTCCCGGATCCTGGCGGTGGCCTACCCTGATTTGGATGGGCGCTTGAGAGCATCACAGCAGACACAAGGGGGTGAGTATCAGCACATTCAGCTATCTTTCTGCGCAGTGGAGGCGTCTGGGTGGGGGAGGAGGGTTGTGGGTGACATTAGGCCAGGGCGCTTTCTGTAGTGTAGTCCTCTCCCTTAGGCATGGCCCTGTGCTCCCGGCCCCCACCTCTGTAGGGTGACAAGTACAGCTATTGATGGTCCAGCCTCACACATGTGCGCGTTTGTCGTCTCTTGACCTGTTGTCCGAGTCAGAAGTACTGAGTAGTGTACCCCGAATGCGCGGCTTAGTGCATGCGGCTCCTGTGTCTGTCCTCTCCGCCAACGGTGTTGACATTGCATGCACTCAACCAGGTCTTCTTTTTATCCCTCCACCCTTCTTCTTCATCTTCTTGTGCATGTGTGCATTAGCATCATCAGGCGGAGGAGATTTGGCATCGGAGCACGAGGGAGCTGCAAGCCACAAGGGCCCAGTGGGCCCAGGAACAGACACCGAGGGCACCAGTGAGCCGGAGGGCGAGGGGAGCACCACAACGGGGACCGGTGGTGAGAGCAGCGACACAGACACGTCCTCGGATGGGTGCTCCCTAGCGGTGGCGGCAACATCCGAACCCCCCGCCTCTACAGGTACAGCCGCCACCCAGCGCACCAGCCCCGCCCTCCCTGCAGCCCCTCAGCCTACGCTCCGTGCCCGCTCGCCCAGGAAGGCGGGCGTCTCCTTCGCCCCAGGCACCTCAGCCCCTGCCCCTTTCACCCCTGCTGCCCTCAGTGCTGAGCTCATTGACCTTGTGAGGACGCTCATTGTTGGGCAGACTACCCTTTTGAATGCCATCCAGGGGGTAGAAAGGGAGGTGCATCGGAGCAATGCCTACCTGGAGGGCATTCATTCGGGTCAGGCTGCCCATCAACGATCGTTCACTGCTTTGACCTCAGCACTGACGGCAGCCATTGTCCCTGTTTCCAGCCTCCCTCTTCTGACTGCCTCTACCCTGTCTCTGTCTCCTGTTCCTCAGCCTATCCCATCCACACCATCTGACCAGCCTGCACACACCTCAACACCCAAGGGCAGCTCATCCAGACACAAGCACCACAGATCCCACAAACACTCACCCAAGCAACACCCAGATGCAGACATTCCAACAGTCACTACCACCCCTGTGTCCCCCTCCTCCTCGTCTCCCTCCTCCCTCCCTGTGACGTCTACACTCACACCTGCATGCACACCAACATCAGCCAGTGCTTCCATCACCACCACACCCTCCTGTACAGTCCGCACGCGTGCAGTCACCACCCCCACTGCCATTTACACGTCCCCTGTGTCCTCTCCCACTGTGTCTGTCACCACCCCTTCCAAGACACACAAACGCAGACAGCCACCCACCCAACAGACATCCACCTCACGACAGCCTGCAGCACCTGCACCTTCACCCAATGACAGCACACCTGACTCTCCTACAACCACATCCTCTTCCTCCACTCCCATCACCACTTCTCCTACCCTTTACCTTGAGCCTAAAAAACTTTTCCTGGCTAATCTTAACCTCTTTCCCTCCGATGACCTACCCCCTCCATCTGCAAAGAGTCCCAAGAGCACCACAGCCACCACCAGCCCAGCTTCGGGTGTCCCTGTTGTGCATGGGTTCTGGAGTCCACCCTTTGCCAGCAGTGACACCTCCATCAGCAGCAAGGACACATCCAGCCCCCCCCCCCGGCAAGAGGACCAGGAAACACAAGGGCCGCTGTGCGAGGACTGACACGGCTGCCCCCAAGGAGCAGAGTTCGCCCACTTCACCAGCCACAACGTCTAGGGGAGGCAAGGGCCCGAGAGCCCCATCTAAGGAGCGTAAGGGCAGCAGGGCGGAGAAGTCAGCCAGCAGGAGCGCGGAGCAGGTGGGCCCCACATGCCACATCCCAGCTGTAAAGGAGGACACCAAAGGGCCCAGGACTCCGTCACCGAAGGGTCCAGAAACATCACGGTCGGAGGGCGACTGAGCAGGGAGTCCAGCCCAGGTCTGGCTCCCTTGAACCTACTGGATGTGCACCGCTGAACAGGGCCCTGCCGTGAAGATAGGCACCGCTGAACAGGGCCCGCCGTGCAGAAGAGCACCACTGAACAGGGCCCGCCGTGAAGATAGGCACCGCTGAACAGGGCCCGCCGTGCAGAAGAGCACCGCTGAACAGGGCCCCGCCGTGCAGAAGAGCACCGCTGAACAGGGCCCCGCCGTGCAGAAGAGCACCGCTGAACAGGGCCCGCCGTGCAGAAGAGCACCGCTGAACAGGGCCCCGCCGTGAAGATAGGCACCGCTGAACAGGGCCCCGCCGTGAAGATAGGCACCGCTGAACAGGGCCCCGCCGTGCAGAAGAGCACCGCTGAACAGGGCCCCGCCGTGCAGAAGAGCACCGCTGAACAGGGCCCCGCCGTGCAGAAGAGCACCGCTGAACAGGGCCCGCCGTGCAGAAGAGCACCGCTGAACAGGGCCCCGCCGTGAAGATAGGCACCGCTGAACAGGGCCCCGACGTGAAGATAGGCACCGCTGAACAGGGCCCCGCCGTGCAGAAGAGCACCGCTGAACAGGGCCCCGCCGTGAAGATAGGCACCGCTGAACAGGGCCCCGCCGTGCAGAAGAGCACCGCTGAACAGGGCCCGCCGTGCAGAAGAGCACCGCTGAACAGGGCCCCGCCGTGCAGAAGAGCACCGCTGAACAGGGCCCGCCGTGCAGAAGAGCACCGCTGAACAGGGCCCCGCCGTGCAGAAGAGCACCGCTAAACAGGGCCCCGCCGTGAAGATAGGCACCGCTGAACAGGGCCCCGCCGTGCAGAAGAGCACCGCTGAACAGGGCCCGCCGTGAAGATAGGCACTGCTGAACAGGGCCCCGCCGTGCAGAAGAGCACCACTGAACAGGGCCCGCCGTGCAGAAGAGCACCGCTGAACAGGGCCCGCCGTGAAGATAGGCACCGCTGAACAGGGCCCCGCCGTGAAGATAGGCACCGCTGAACAGGGCCCTGCCGTGCAGAAGAGCACCGCTGAACAGGGCCCCGCCGTGAAGATAGGCACCGCTGAACAGGGCCCCGCCGTGCAGAAGAGCACCGCTCCGCTGGGCCCCGCCGTCTCAAGCACCGCTCCGCTGGGCCCTTCCTGTCAAGCACCGCTCCGCTGGGCCCCGCCGTCTCAAGCACCGCTCCGCTGGGCCCTTCCTGTCAAGCACCGCTCCGCTGGGCCCTTCATCTCAAGCACCGCTCCGCTGGGCCCTTCCTGTCAAGCACCGCTCCGCTGGGCCCCGCCGTCTCAAGCACCGCTCCGCTGGGCCCTTCCTGTCAAGCACCGCTCCGCTGGGCCCCGCCGTCTCAAGCACCGCTCCGCTGGGCCCTTCCTGTCAAGCACCGCTCCGCTGGGCCCCGCCGTCTCAAGCACCGCTCCGCTGGGCCCCGCCGTCTCAAGCACCGCTCCGCTGGGCCCTTCATCTCAAGCACGCTCCGCTGGGCCCTTCCTGTCAAGCACCGCTCCGCTGGGCCCGCCGTCTCATGCACCGCTCCGCTGGGCCCTTCCTGTCAAGCACCGCTCCGCTGGGCCCTTCATCTCAAGCACCGCTCCGCTGAGCCCTTCCTGTCAAGCACCGCTCCGCTGGGCCCTTCATCTCAAGCACCGCTCCGCTGGGCCCTTCCTGTCAAGCACCGCTCCGCTGGGCCCCGCCGTCTCAAGCACCGCTCCGCTGGGCCCTTCCTGTCAAGCACCGCTCCGCTGGGCCCCACCGTCTCAAGCACCGCTCCGCTGGGCCCCGCCGTCTCAAGCACCGCTCCGCTGGGCCCTTCATCTCAAGCACCGCTCCGCTGGGCCCTTCCTGTCAAGCACCGCTCCGCTGGGCCCCGCCGTCTCAAGCACTGCTCCGCTGGGCCCCGCCGTCTCAAGCACCGCTCCGCTGGGCCCTTCCTGTCAAGCACCGCTCCGCTGGGCCCTTCATCTCAAGCACCGCTCCGCTGGGCCCTTCCTGTCAAGCACTGTTTATGGTTCACTCTGCCCACCATGCCTCCTCCTTGACCAGTGGAGACTGTCATCCACCTGATGGACTGTGGCTTTGCACTCCCCAGGATGGCAGAGTGGGCAACCCACCCACTGTAGAGACTTGAGAGACTGTGGCTTTGCACTCCCCAGGATGGCAGAGTGAGCAACCCACCCACTGTAGAGACTTGAGAGACTGTGGCTTTGCACTCCCCAGGATGGCAGAGTGGGCAACCCACCCACTGTAGAGACTTGAGAGACTGTGGCTTTGCACTCCCCAGGATGGCACAGTGGGCATGGTGGCCCCTTCGTGGATCTGGCGTCGTGGACTCATGTGGCTGTGGTGCCCCCCCCTTCCCTTCCCCCTGAGGTGCCTGTAGTATTTTCATCAGATGCCCCTGCAGTGTTCTCTCCAAAGGACTCAGGTCTCCTGTGTGGGCTTTGCCTTGTGTCGCTACACTGTAGCCCACGGACTGTTCTATTTAACTTTGATGTAGAGGACTAATTGCCTCGGTTCTCCATGGCAGTGTGTATAGTATTATTTTGTTATGGATATTTAGCATAGTTGACTGATACATATCAGAGTCTATTTTTTATATAAAATTTTTCTTCACAATTTATTATGTCTTTGCATTTTTCAGGGGGGTTTGGGTGGTGTCACTGTGCATTGTTGCTCTGCATTGGTGTGTACATAGTTTGGGGGGGTGGGGGTCGCATATGTGTGTGCCCGTAACCTTTCCTCCTCCCCCCTCCCGTGTGTCGTAGGTGCAGTACTCACCGTTGTCGTCTGCGCCGGCGTTCGTACTCGTGGTAGATGAGAAGGTAGACGAGAGCAGGTAGGATGTTTAATTCGGGTTCCATGCTGTCCTCCGTACTTGTGGAGTGTGTTTTGGTGAGCGTTTTCCCGTCCGTAGTCTGTTTCCGCTGTGTTTTTATCGGCGGTGCTCCCGCCCCGGAAAAGGTGGCGGATTGGTGAGTTGTAATACTGTGGGCGGTACATTGTCTGCCGCCTGCCTGTTGGCGGTGACCGCCGCGCTGTTTGTCTGTACCACCGTGGCGGTCGGAGTGTTAATGTGGCGGGCTGTGTTGGCGGTTGCCGCCAGGGTCAGAATTCCATTTTTTGGACCGCCGGCCTGTTGGCGGGTTGGCCGCCGCTTTATCACCGACTGCCAGGGTTAGAATCACCCCCATAGTGTGTTAGATTTATCTGCGGCTTATCATCAAATTTTACTTCATGAGGACTCAAGACACTTAACTTCTTTTGTTACGCCTTTGGGAGCTTTTAGATTTATTAGAATGCCATTTGGTTTAGCGTCAGCAGCTGCGTGTTTCCAAAGAATAATGAAAGAAGTGCTTAAGGGTTTGAGTTCTGTCCTATTCTTTCAAGATGATATGTTAATTTATAGTGAAAATGAAGAGGAGCATAATATTGCTCTCAGAGCAGTTCTGAGGAGATTAAAAGAAAAAGGATTGACCTTAAAGAAAGAAAAGTGCAAGTTCAAGGTTGGAACAGTTTCTTATTTAGGACACACTATTTCTGGTGATGGTATTAAACCTAAAGTGTCATTGGCCAAATCTATCATATCAATGCCCACTCCTTCGGACAGAGATCAAGTGTGCTCATTTCTTGGTCTAGCAGAATATTACTCAAAGTTTATTAGAAATTTTGCGAGTGTAGTGCAACCTTTAAGAGCCATGCTAAAGAAAGGTGTGGTTTTTGTGTGGTCCTCAGAGTGTGAAGAGGCTTTTAACATTGTTAAATCCAGAATTGGTGAAATGCCTACACTGGGCCATTTTGATACTAGGAGGAAAACTTTGTTGTCCACGGATGCTAGCCTGAAGGGTTTAGGTGCGGTTCTTTCACAATTAGTTGATGGTGAAGAGAAAGTAGTGGCCTTTGCCTCTCGTTCTCCTACCTTTGGGGGTTGCCGTTTGTAATTAGAAGTGATCACAGACCTTTAGTGCAGATATTTTCATGCCGTAATATTGAAAACACAACTCCACGCATCAAGCGTTGGGTTGAAGGTCTAATGGAATATAATTTCCATGTGGAGTACCTACCAGGGAAAGATAACATTCCGGCAGATTTCCTTTCTAGATTACCTTTGGCGGACCACACTACGGATGATCAAATTCCAGTTTTGTGGATTAAAGAACCAGCTATTGATAAGGAAAGTTGGGAGTTAGAATGTGAACGAGACACAGTTCGCATGCTGGTTTCAGAATATGTTGTGAGGGGTTGGCCTGATTTATGCAACTGTCCAGATGATGTTAAAGCATTTTGCAATGTCAAAGATGAATTGAGTATTGTTGGAAATGATCTGTACAGATGTGATAGGTTGGTTCCTCCAGTTGGGTTGTATGAGAGGCTGATCAATTTAGCGCATGAGGGACATTTAGGCAGGAATGTAACCAAGGCTAGTGTTAGAGAATGCTATTGGTGGCCAGGCCTTGATAGACATGTTGAGGCAGTTGTAAAAAATTGTATGTATTGTGCAAGGAGTGATAAATCCAAAAGTGTAAGAACTGCTCCTTTATCCCCGATCCGTGTTCCTGATGAACCATGGTGCAAACTTGGTTTAGATATTGTGGGACCGTTTGAAGCTTTACCTCATAATGAGAGATTTGCAATTGTGTTAGTTGATTATATGTCCAAATGGGTCACTGCAAGTTGTGTGAGTGCCATCACCACTAAAGTTGTTATAGAGTTCCTAACTGATGTTTTTGCATGTGAGGGTATTCCAAAGGTGATAGTCACTGATAATGGTGTACAATTTACTTCATTGGAAATGAAGAATTTTCTCAACAATCTAGCTATCTCTCACTTTCGCACTGCCTTATATTCCCCCCAAGCCAATGGATTGGTTGAAAAGATGAACCAGTTGGTGGTAGCTAGTGCACAGACTGCCATGGACAATTGTATACCTTTAAAAAATGTCCTCAGGGAGAAATTATGGGCCCACAGAAATGCCCCTAATGCTGTTTTGGGTATGTCTCCTTTTAGAATATTGAGAGGTAGAATGGCGGGTTCTAAACTTAATCCCTTGTGGTTGTTGGCTGATAAGGAGGTTAAGGTTTCACCAAATGGTAATGATGCTATACGACACAGAGTTGTTGCGAATCAAGCAAAATATAAGGAAGCATTTGATGTAAAACATGGTGCTCATCAAAGATGGTGGCATGTAGGTGACATGGTGTACGTTAAGAAACCTTTCTGGTCAAAGAAAGGGGCGTTTAAGTTTATGGGACCGAAGAAAATTGTGCAAGTGAGGAAGAATGTTGTTGTTCTGGAAGGGGGTGATGTGTGGAGCATGTCGCGCTTAGCCAAATGTGTGAATGACAGACCAATGACTGAGGGAAGGTACAGGGAGGAAAATGTTGGTGGATCTGATCCTGATCCTGGAGAGAAGATTAGAAGGAGTGTAAGGAATAAAACAACTCCCAGATACTTAGAAGATTTTACACATTAAGGAAGCTATGTCAGTAACATTGTGTGTGTGTAATTGCATATTCTTCATGTGCTGATCATTTATGGTTATTCTATTTTCATTTTAGTTGCCTTAGCTAAAGATACGTTTTTGACAATGAGCCATCATTTTTGTTTTCCCTGTTATGTGTTGCATTGCATTGATTTTCTGTTCTTTCTTTGTATTCCTTTTATCACTGTGTTGTAGTGTTATTATATATATAACGAAGTTAAGTTATTTTTATGTTTCTATGGGGAGGAGATGTGTTGTGATCTTGGGAGGTCTCTGACATCATTGGATCAATGATGTCAGAGAATAGAATGGAGATGTTCAGGGGATTCTGTGGGAAGACGATTGGGAGTGAAGGAAGAAGCAAGAAGCAGCAGGCACTGTTGTGGATGCTGTATTAATAAAGACTTACCATACGACTTCCGGATCCTTGGATTTACTTCGTAACAGAAAGGCCTTGAGAGCTAGCTGTATTGCCATGAAACTTATCATGTTGATATGAAAAACCTGCTCTTCTGGAAAACTGACCTTTGATCTCCATATCCTCCTGATGTGCTCCTCCATCGTGGGGTGGAGGCATCTGTCACTATTACGGTCATTGTTGTGGGAGGACGGAAAGACAATCCAAAAGTTAGGTTGTTGTTCACTTCGCACCAAGTGAGATTCACAGACTTAGCCCAAGAGATGACTATGGTGTCTGCCAGGTCTCCCTTGTTGGAACCACTACATCCGAAGGCACCACTAAAGAGTCCTCATCAGCTAGCATGCATGCTTAACCAGCAAGATGCAATAAACCAGCAGACCTAGCAGACATTAGATCTAAAGGACCGGAATCTGAGCTTCTCCTGGAAACAACAGAACTATAAACTGAATGTCTTGAATCCTCGGAGTGGGTGGAGAAGCTGTATCCAGTACTGCCCCTAAGAAATGGCAAGTCTACATTTCTGACAACTGAGCTTTTAGCAGTAAATTGCCTAGATAAGGGAATTCCAGGATACCCGATCTGAAATGAGCTGTTACCACCACCTTTACCATCACCTTTTTAAAGACTCAAGGTGCAGTAGTTAGACTGTAAGGAAGTACCACAAGCTGGCAGTGAGTACGGCCTACTACAAAATGTAGGTACTTCCAGTGTAACTGCAAGACCGGTATGTATACATACGTGCCCTGCAAGTCTAGCAACATGCTGCAATCTAATTTTTCTAGTGCCAAAGTGCATGAATCAGGCAGAGCATTCTGAACTTCTCCTTGTAGAGAACAAAGTTCAAGATCCTGAAGTCAAAAATTGGATGGAGACTGCCATCCTTCTTGGGGATCACAAAGTACTTTGAGTAGTAACCAGAAGAGCCATTTACTGCTCTAAAATATGTATATGTTGTTCAATCTGACAAGACTAGGATATGGGAAGGTAACTGAAGGAAAGGTTGCATATTCCATTTTTTTTACTATTTGTAGGACAAACCGATTTCATGTTGTGGCCTTCCAAGACTGAATAATATTGGATAGTCTGCCCCCCATTGGTTGCTTTTGAGCTGACAAGACCAGACTAGAGCAGCTTTCCTTGCTGATCGGGTGGAGGAAGAAGAGGAAGAGACAGGCTGTTTAGCTGATCATCCTCCAGCTTTCCCACAACTTCTGTACTGTCTGTAGAGGGAAATACTGTCCTATTCTTTAGGAGATTGTCTCTGCCAGAAACCAATCCCCATGTATATCCTCTGAAATTTTCAAAATTGATGACAACTATTTTGGGGAATTTGTAAACATAATAAATGAGCTATTGCTTTGCTGGTTTAAAATATTTCAAGGGTAGAGTCTACCTTTTCTCACATAGGACCATGTCCGCTGCATGGGACAAACTAAGCGTAGGAGATGACATATTATCTCTACATGCAGTAGGCCACCTTGACTGAAGGAATGAATAGACAACTTATTGGTGGTATCAAACACTGGGGGCAACCAAGGCTAATTTTTACTTGCACAGGCGCAACAGGAGGCAGTGTGCAAGAAGGTCCATGCTTGATGTCAGAGGCCATCTTGAGTCCCTTTGGAGAATGAGAATTCCAGTGAGACACAGTACTGACAGGTCATGGCTTCTCTTTTTTCATGAAGTAAAGTGTGGACATTCTGCTTCCCCTTCCAAAACAGGATCTTCTATGGGATTCAAATCGGTGTCAAACAAAGCATGGAACATTTCTGCGCTCCTGAACAAAATATGGAGAGTTTCTGCTCTCCCTTGTTGACTCTCTTCTCTGCTAGACATGTGAGGCAGACCTGGGGGAGTATAGAAAGGTTAATAGGTGTTCTAGGCTTGACCTTTTGTCACCAGCGTCAGATTCACCTCTATCTGCGCCAGGTTCAGAACAGTCTAATGTTGTCAAAGGAGCCAAAAGCATCGCTCGGCTGACTATGCTGCCAGCTGTGAAATAGGCTGTGCTGTTAAAGTCTTGGACATAAAAGGGGTGAATGAAGCCAATGGGAGACTCATAGGAGGGAGTTCAAAAGGGCTTTCCAGAGGGGACTTTGATCCTTTTAAAAATGTCAGTTAGAACACTGAAGTCATCACTGGAGTAAGGACCCCTGGCTATGGAGGAGGAGCACCAAAACCTGGACTTGGATCATGTGGCACAGCCAACAGCTCTGGAACACTTTCTGTCTGCTTTAACAGCAATGGATCTGGCAGGATCACCACTAACTCTGCACCAAAGAAGAGTCTAAGGGTTGAGGAGAAACCTTGCTTCGCTTAGCTAATTTTTCTCCATATTTCCTCTTCTTATACTTGTGCTTCCTCGAAGTTTTGAGAGGAGGACAAACAGGAAATTAGATCTTCATCTATCCTTTTTGGCTCTAGCCATAACGTGCTTCACCCCCCCTATCTTTAATGGCCTTTAGGTAAATGATTTTACAGGGGTCACACAAATGTGTGTCATGATCTGAGCATATACACCATAGGCAAAAACTTTGAGGGTCAGTGATGGACATCTGACCCTCACAGACTCTGAAGGGCTTAAAGACTGATTCCTTGGGTGGAGACATATTTATTTTTTAAAAATATTTTCTGTCAGAAATAAGATGAGCGCACTAAGTATCTACGCTGGAACAAGGGAACTACCGTTAGAATGTCAGTTGGGAACCTTATACTTTCACCAACGTCACCACGATTACATGGCTTCCTCTAGCAGCATGGATGAGTTAATGCAGAAAAGTTCAGAGTCCAGGATGGAATCAGGGAATGTTCACAAGGTGAGGAATACGCAGGTAGAAGAATCCATCAGAATGTATTCAGTAGTATCTGACTGCCTGATCCAATCGCGGTCTGTGAGCCAACACCGCAGAACTTTTGCAGTTCCCTCTGACTTGGGGACCAGGTCGGACAGATTGTTCTGGTGCTGTGCCCAATGGAACTTCAGATCCTACTACAGAGCCTACATATGCCAAAGGGCATGTTTTATTAGCAGGATACAAGAGGCCATAAGACCCAGCAGCCTCAGAATCAGTCTAATCAAAATCCAGGAAATGTGAAACATCTGAATCATAGCCAAATATTCTGGTCTCATTGTTCCAGAGGATAAGCCCAAAACTGCAATGTATCCAGAATAGCTTCAATCAAAATGAAGCATCTGAGAAGGAGTCAGGTGTGACTTCTGCATTTTGTTAGTGAACCCCCAGTGCATGCAGGAGTTCCACTGTAGTCTGCCGGTGGGAGACAACTGCCTGGTGCAACCTTGCATTCAACAGCCAGAGGTCAAGATAGGAGAAGACAGGAACCACTGACATTCGCAGATGTGTTGCAACCACCACTATCACCTTGGTGAACACCCAAGGGGCTCTGGTAAGGACAAAGAGGATCACAGCAAACTGATAATGCATTTAGCCTACTGTGAACTACAGGTAATGCCTGTGGGCAGGCAGAAAGGGGATATCGAAGTGGGCATCCTGCAAATCCAGCGCTCCATCCAGACTTCCAGGTCAAATTCAAAGCTTAGTTAAGAGGGTATAGGTCGAGCATAGGACTGAGGCCTCCTTCCTTTTCCGGCACCAGAAAGTAGCAAGAATAGCAACCACAACCTACTTTTGATGCCAGCACCGTGTTGATAGCTCATTTGGCCACTACTCCCTGTTGCAAAAGCAAAATGAGATTCTCCATCAGCAGATCAGTGGACGGAGGCAAAGATGGCGGGGTCTGTTGGAAGGGAGTGTATTGGCCCACTGGACATTATTACAAAGTGATCAATTGGAGCAGGTGGTGCTGAATCCTGCCAACAACCTGGTGCTCATGACAGTATGAGGGCAAACTAAAGAAGCTTCGGCTCTGGTTCCCATGAGGCTTGTGGGAATCATGTCTGCAGCCATAACAGGACACTGTTTCCTGCTGGCTGTGGTGGCTAGGAGGGAAAGGACAAGGTTGATATAGCCATGGAAAGGGCAGAAGGCGGAATGCAGCTGTGCAGGGACATGGTGCGCCCCAAAAACCTAGAGGTGTCACTACTGTCTTTAAAATGCTCAAACCCGAGTCCCCCTTGTCGACAAAAAGGCAAGCCCACCCGGACATCCCCCGAAAAGCCAGTTGTCCTCAACTGGGTGTGATATTGGAGCACCATCGTGGAAGTAATGGCTCTGCCCGCATCTGATCGTAAATTTTGCCCCATCACTCCCGTCAGCAATAGCTTGTAGGAGCATGGCTTGGGCTTTCTGAGTCCACAGTGCTGGGCTGGTGGAAGAGAAAATCCTCTTTGCAAAGGTATCCAGCCTCTTTGATTCCCCTATTAGGTGAGGTGGTAGGGAGCACGCCGGGATTTCTCCTAGAGGTTGATGCCTGGACCACCAGGCTCCCAGGGGTGGGATACTGGAAGAGAAAAGCTAGGTCCCCAGGTGCAGAGCAATGGTGGCAGGAGATAGTCCTGTGCACAGGCCTCAAGCAGGGCATCAGTGAGGGCTTCATTAAAAGGGAGTAGTAGCTTTGAGGGGGATACCCCAGGCTGAAGCACCTCTGTCAAAACATTTGTCTTAACCTCATCCATGAAGGGCCAGGACCTCAGCTGCCCTCCAGACCACTCCCTTATAGTTGCTAGGAGAGGAGAGAGAAGACCAGTGTCTGGTGTGGTGTTCAGACCACTGGCATGACCCATATCCTCATACCAGGTGTCATCGGCCATGGACTTTGCTAGGTGGTCCGAATAACCGTGGGGATCCTCAGATCTACTCCATTTGTGTTCTTCAAAGTGCCCTTCCATGAAAAAGGGCTCCATCTCCAATTCATCATTGGAGGCCTGGTCAGCACCGGAACCAACATTGTGCGACGACGGTCCGACTCTGTATCGGAGTAAGGAATCACTATGGGTTTGGCTTCGCTAATGGGCATCAATGTCACAGGAACAGTGCCACTGGAACGGTCCCTGGAGGAGGTTGTGATGACGGCATTGATCTGGATCCACCCACAGCTCCTGAGAGCCTGACTGACATCAAGGGCCAGCCCCACAGCAGAGCCCCAGTCAGGATCTCTCCAGAACCCATGGGTGCTGAATGTACTTCAGAGGGGTTTGACTACCCAAAAATGAGGCTCACCACATCTTTAAAATTCTCACAGTTCGGCAGAGGTCACTCTGGAATGAGAAACTTGGGGAAGTGCAGAGTGGAACCAGTGTCAGACGTGGGCTCCACAGGGAAAACCTGAGAGCAGGGACCTGGATTTGTGGATTTGTTACCACACCTCATGCCGTCTGATGAATAGGACCGACTCGAAGAAGTTGAAGAGCACGTCGACATCTTGGACTTCTTCGTGTGGGACTTACCTAAAGAAGTCTGGGATCACGATGATGACTGGCGTGAGGATCTCCCTTGTAAGCGGGACCTGGAGCGGTATGGAGTTGTGTGGTGAGCAACCAGAAGCTTCATAAACAGTTCGTGGATGCCCTTCGGGCTATGGTCCTGTTATTCAGACAGGCCATGAAGTAATTGTCTCTTTCCAGACACTACAGAAATACCAAGTGGGGGTCTGTCACAGACATTTGCCTGTCACAGGCACCACAAGGTTTCAAACCAGTCATTTTCTTCAGGTACATAGCCCAACAAATAGGCAGAATAAAGGCACATTGGTCGAATCTGAGAAAAAGGTGAAAAATTACTGAGTGAGCTTGATCTGGATCCATGCTGATGGAGTGGAGGTCAGCTTGCTGGGAAGGCATCCATGAAGGCACCATGCACGTCACTTCTGGCACAGATGATGTCACACGGAGCCGAACAATGCCACCTACTAGTGCGCAAGTGGACTGCTAAATACTTTTACGGATCCAGTCTGACACTTGGGAATATGCTATAATAAGAATTCTGCTGCTAGAAATCTCTATCAAATCAAACCTTTTCCTCTTGCTCAATGATTCTGAATCTCCATCCCTGATCTTAGACTAAACCTGGATTCCCTTGCTTCCTAATAAGACCAAGAAATGCAGCTCTTTAGACTCAATCTACCTGATTAATTCCTCTTCCATTGTCTCTGGTACTAGTATTTCTGTGGTGACAAACTAACTGTAAGAGGCAGATGTCTCTATTTCAAAAACCCAGAAAAGACTCAAGGTCCTTCTCATCCTACGGACCGATCACACGTATTAACATTGATGCAAAACGTGTTTCTAGAATTCTAGTTGATAGATTGGATCTCATTTAACCCCAGTATATTCAGCTGGACTGACTGGAATTTGAACAGTGTGAAGCGAAACACAAAAAATCAGATGGGTTATCCACAGGGGGAGAAGAGGGATAGAAAGAAGGTCCCAGCAGCATGGCTCTTTTTAGATGCCAAGAAAGTATTTCACCTGTTCAACTAGGATTCATCATCTGGTTAAGTGAACAAGATAAAAAAGAAATACGCAGGAGGAGGGTCTTCGTCAGCTAGATAGACCCTTTAGTGTAAATTGATGTGAACTGACACTTCTTTCTCCACTGCTGTAGTTCCTGCAGAATGTAAACGGGGAATTTTCAAGCCTATTTTGAAAACACAGGTCTTGACCACGGTGTAATGGGCAATTTCAGACCATAAACACTTCTCCCAGCTGTGGCCTAGATCTTTGCTGTGCGCTAGATCCTTGAAAAACCCATAACCAATCCTCATTCTACCTTGAAACACATAAAATATTAGATGACTGCTAAGTGGGCCTTAGATCTAATAGAAGCACCACATTTGCTCTGGTTCCTGACACAGCCAATCTTTTGCTGCTGATTGTAACATTTCCAGTGCTTTAATCTTATTGGACTTTGAAACAGTAGAGCACAATATCTTGATCACCAGATTTGCACAGCATGGCAATAAAGGTGCAGCCCTGGATTGTATGTTGGAACTGCACATGCATTTAGCACGCATGCCTTAACAACGTGGACTGAACCACAAATGCATCTTTGTAATGCATTCCTTTACCACACAAATCATTACAACTACTTGCCTTAGGAAAAACACTGGAATTTGGAATAGTATAATTTACTATTTCAGCTCCAGTCTGGCAACAGAAGGGAAAGTGTTGGACTTAAAGTCCAACATCAGTCCAACAACACTTTTCTGAAGGCAAGTCGTTGTAATGACTTGCGTGGTGAAGAAATGCGTTGTAAAGACGGATTTGTGATTTGGAATACGTTGTTAAGGCACAGCCTGGTTTGAAACGCATTATAAAGAATGTGTCCGACAGCTCTGACATTGCTGATTTTTTCCTCATTTTCAGCATACACCCCAAAAACTTGGTTTCCCCAAGGTTCTAAGTTTCACCTCATATATTTAACATTTATGTCTTTCCCCTAGCTCGCTTAACCAGGAACTTTGGCTGTGATTTTTTCATCTATGCTTTCTGGCTAATTGCCGTTCTGCAGAACATCAGTCTATTACCGACTGCCTGTGTAGCATTAAAAAATGGATGGACTTGAACATGCTCAAGTTGAACATGGATAAAACTGAGATCCCAGGTGGTGATCCTTTAACTTGGTCCCACTCACTTTGGCCACCTGCTCTTGGCCCTTTCCCCCAACCTAAGGCCACTGTCAAGGACTAGGGGCCTCTTTTAGCAGGCCCTAGCGGCACACTGCTCCACTGAGGCGTCGTTCATTTTGACGCTCCGGTGGTGCAGTGTGCCAGCCCATATATACAAGGCTACGCGAAGCCACCTTGCATGGCTTTTCATGGTTGTGTAAATATGGACCCCTTTCACGCATAACACTGCATGAAAGGGGCGTTCCATGGGTGTTACTTGGGGTATTCCCTCACAACATCCATGGAACCCAAAGGAATCTGATGCATTCCCAGATTTACAAATCTGTGAATGTGTCAGATTCCTACTCCACCTCAGGGGTGGCGTAAAAGTGACGCAACGGAGAGAAATATCTTTATTTCTCCCGGTTTTCCTCTGCATTCTGCAGCACACATAGAAAAAAGAAAACACCTCTTATGATTGTTTTTGTGCAGGAATTATCCCCACAACGCAGGCACCCTCGCACATGAGGGGAGGACAGAAATGTGCTGCATCTTGTAGATACAGTGCATTTCTGCCCTTTACCAGTGGCGCAGGGTGCTGCACTTCAGGGAGAAAAGTATTTAAGGTGAAAGGGGTGACTACTTTTTTGTGTTGCAGACTACGGTGACGACTTTGTTTTAGTTCATTGTTTTAAACATTTGGAGGGTTTCATAACTTTGCTAAAATATTATATTGCATTGTAGAACATATTTGTGTGCTCTAAGTAACATATTCGTAATGAATATGGATTCCTCATTGATCCTTGCCCCTCCAACACAAGTTTTTACAAAACCCTGAAACTCCAGTTATGGTGTGGGAAGATTGGAGAGAATCTTTTGAGACATACTTGGAAGCAGTTGGGGGGGAGACGTTTGTAACATCATGCAAATTAGCATTGTTAAAACATAATTTGCATGAAAGTTTTAAAAGCATTACCCAAACCAACTTGGGCTACTTCATTTAACCTAGAGGGTGAAAGGGTTGAAGGGTACGCTTGTGATCTCTGTAGGGGATTTGGTGAAGATATGTAACTTTAGGACTTTTGGAGACATTACTGGTACCCCAAAATTAAGGATTGGACACATTTCGAAGTTCATTAATGTGGATCTTGTTGTCATTATGGGACCTATATGACACAATTTATGTTGTCTTTACTGGAGGATTACCAGCAAATTCGAACTTTGAGACTTTTGTAGACATTACTGGAACCCCAAAAACAAGGATTGGACACTCATTATGAAGTTCATCAATGTGGATCTTGTTGTCATTAAGGGAATTATATGACACAGTTTATTTGGTCTTTACTGGAGGATTACCAGAAAATTTGAAGATATTTGAATAGCCCCAATGAAGTCTTACCAATTACTTTCACTTGACAAAACACGTGTTGGCTGGAACAGTGGCTGGAACTGTGATTGACTGGAACTGTATCTACAGAAACATCAGAAGAGAGCTCCTCAAGCATGAAATGAAACAAGATGGAAGTGGAAAATTTGTAAAAGGATGATATTGACTTTATTTCACTTGTGCCTTGGATTTCTAACCCTTTTGTCAATCCCTGGATTGGGTTTTTTTGGGAGTTAGGTGGACCTCCCCTCTTAGGAGCACTGTACTTGTTTACTTATATTTATGACTGTCGTGTGAATCTGTGAGCGCCATTTCCTATAAAAAGACCCTTTAATTTGTTCTGTCAAAATTCAAGAGATGTTGTTATAACTGAAGGATCCATCACTGCAAAATACTATAAACATAGCAAGGTGCATAGAAAACACATCTAGATATGTCCAAGAATTTAGTAATGATCAACTTAAGGACAAAAACGATCTCAACAAAGTGAATGTGGCATATAAAACTAAAAAGGATTCTGATAATTCTAATAAAGTTCCAATATCTAAAGACAAAACTGGTGTTTTATAGATGTGGGACTGTTAAACACATCAGATACAGAAAGCTGCCTTGCTGCAAAAGTAAAATGTTTTAAATGTAAAAAAATTGGACATTTTTCACAAATGTGTAAATCAGAAGAACAAGGGTGGGAACGGTCAGTGAATATTGTCAAGGAATATGGTGGTGAATATGGTATTAGTAATATATATGACAAGGTGGGAGAAATAAAAAAAGAGTACTGTCCACCAAAATGTACAATGAAGACCAATGATTCTAGTTTACCAGTTTGGGCAGACTTGTATTCCCCTTACCCTATAATAAGCTAACAAATGTGGGAAGAAGTGGGGAAATGCAAATTGCTTCCACCTGACATTAAACCAGAAGGGTACTGTGAAGTTAAGCTTCCGCTGCTGGGATACTTCATTGTAAATTATCTTACAAAGACAGAACTATGAATGGAAGGGTGTATGTGGTGGACAAGGGAAAGCCATTTTGGGATTGAGACAGCAGAAAGCATTAGGGATAATCCTGGATCCTAGTCACCCTGAACAAGTATTGCTTACAGATGAAGCAGGAAGGGCAAAACAGAGTGTGTAATATCCCAAACTATTACAAACAAACTGGGATGCTTAGAGAAGTTTAAGCATCATATAGTTTTGAGGGCAGGGATCGTACCAAAGGTACATAAAATGAGAAATCTACCATCTGCTCTTATACCGCAACTTGAGAAGGAACTAGATCGTTATTGAACCAATAAATTCTATGTCAGGACCGGAAGCTCACATAATGGTTCTCTTTCTATGCTTTTAGTTAACAGCAGCCAATGAAAGTGATGAAAAACAAAAAACTACATTTCCTAAAGTCTATACATCACGTGATGCCAATAGAGGAGGAGGACTATAAAGTGCAGCCTCACAGAGATCAACTCCTCTTTCTTTGCTGCTTTGCAGCCAGTTAAGTGCATTCCTATTACATTGTTCGTATTTCCTTGCAGCGTTTTTCTAGCTGTGCAATATAATATTGGGAGCGGTTTTGCCCTCCCTGGGGCGACCATTCGGCTCTCACCCCCTTATTCAGTGGAGTGGGAGCAGGAGAGTGAGGACGCGCGCGTCTCCGCGCAGACCTCTTTTCATTTCCGGTTTCAGTTTCTATTTTTAGCGCTCACGCTGCCGAGCATCTTTGGTCATTCGGATTCAGCTTCTGAACTCGTTGAGTTATATATTTAGCGCGCTTGTAATTTGGAGCGCTTTGCTTTGACACGAAGAGACACATGTTCTTTCGTCTCTTGGCCGGATTAAGTGCTTTTCTCCCCATTTACACCCCGGTGCTTGTACACTGAGGTTGCAAAAAATATAATTGGTATTCAGGCTGGGCCTGTGAATATTTTGTCTGTTTGCTTCCAGGGCAGCTCCCATCACACCGTACATTTATTTCTTCTGCCCTGCATATATATATCTATTTCTGCTCCCCTGGAGCCCCTCTGCTGTGTTACAGCATGGCTGGTTATGGAGACCAGGCTGAGGACAAATATTATTTTGAGGAACCTGCTGGTTCCTTTGTACAGGACTTGGTGTATGCCCTGGACGCTGGGGTGCGTCATACAGTTAACCAAACCTTGGCACAGGCTATCAAACCAATTAAGCATCACCTTCTTGGTTTTGCGGAGCAACAGGGCTGGGTGGCCCCTTCAGGCATTCAGTCTGTTCTGGAACCCCCCCTTTCTGCTGATACCCAATCCATTAAGCAGAGTCATAACCCGCATTCGGCGGACTGAGAGACCCTTATCAGGGCCATGGCCAAGGAGCATGATTATTATACATCGATACAAAAGAAAGCCACGAGTGACCCGGCTTCTTCTTCTTCCGATCATTCATCTGAGCAGGGGGATGACCCTCCCCGTAAATGCAAGAAGAAGTCTCATCATCAAGAAGCTCCTACTCCTAGAGGCTTGACCTTTGAACCGGAAGACATTGTTCACCCCCGTTCGTCGCTGTGGTTGCCACTTCCTGAGGTATCGGATTATGTGGAATCCCACATCAGACATAGTTTTGATAAGGAGGTTCGCTCCAGACTGCAGTCTGAATGCCCCAGTCCGGATTTCCCTTCCAAGGTGACAGAGACCCCAGAATTGGAACCTACATTACTCATTTTTCTTTAAAAATCTGCCAAGGATCTTAAGAAAGGTATAGATCGCGCCTGGCGTGGGTGTCAGGACAAACTTTTGGACGTTTCTGGCCCACTGACAAAAATTGTAGAGCTGGCTTTTCAAGCCAAAGAATTAGGAGAGGCAATTAACCCTGATATTTTGGCTGGTTGGGCTCAGAGAGCGCTTTGCTTCCTAGGCAATGCAAATTGTGCCATATCTTTGGAGTGTCGTCGTTCCATTTTGATGAAGTTAGACCTCAAGTTGGCAGATCTAGCTACCTCCGAGTCAGGCACTGTAGCGCAGGGTTTGCGGTTTGGTTCTCCTTTTATCAAGGAACTTTCAAAATTTGTAGCGACTTATGCAAGCTTGGACAAAGCCCAGGGTTCGATTAGACATGTGATGCGTCCACTTTTTTGAGGGGCTGGATGCTACAGAGGGCGTGCCTTCGGCCGCTTCAACCAGCAAGGCTCTCAACGTGGGTATTACCACCAAGGAAGAGGCGGCTTTCAGGAGTATGACTCCTCCTCTTTAACCTTCTACCCATCACGACCGAGAGTGGCCCGTTACAGGTTCCGCAGAGAGAGATCCAAAGGCCACCAATCTTTCTCCCAGGAGTCAGGATCCACAGGTGAGCTTGATTGCAAGTTCGGATGTAATGTTGGGGGGCAGAACTAAGAGTTTTCTGCAAGCATGGTATCAAATTACTTCTGATGCTTGGGTCTTGGAGACCGTGCAGGAGTTCAAGCTAGAGTTTTACGACTCCCTGTCCCAACAATGCCTTCCCTGTATAACATATTTTTCCCTTCAAGAGCGCAGTTTCATCTCCACAGAGGTTTCTGCTCTGAATGCCCCAGTCCGGATTTCCCGCATATAAGCGGAGATTGCCAAGGATTTTTGGCACTTCTGTCTACAACACAGGATCTCGGTTATTGCGGAATATCTACCAGGGAGCAGCAATCTCGTTGCGGACTGGCATTCTCGGCATCTGACAGATTACAGCGATTGGAGACTTCATCCCAAGGTATTCCGGGCACTCTATGCCCGGTGGGGCCCGTTTTCAATAGATTTATTTGCATCCCACTTCAACCGACAGTTCAAACGTTTTGTCAGTTGGAGGCCGGACCCAGAAGCATCAGCCACAGATGCTTTTCTTAAGAACTGGTCTCAGGAGTGGGGGTACGCTTTTCCACCCTTCTTGATGATCCCCAGAGTGTTAGCGCAGATCAGGCGTCAACAAGCGGATCTGGTTCTAGTGACACCTCTGTGGAGGTCTCAGGCCTGGTTTCCACTGGCTATGGAGTTGAGTTGCAATCATCCAATAGTACTTCCTTTCAGGAGGAACCTACTCCAGGACCCTTTGTGCCTTCCTTATCCATTGGTTCTGTCGGGTCAGTTGTCCCTGGTGGTGTGGCGTCTTTCAGGGAAAGATGGAGTATCCCAGGACTTTCGCAGGAATCTCCCGATTTCATTGCGGGTTCCTGGTCCTCCAGTACACACAAAAGATACGCTTCTGCTTGGAAACAATGGAGTACTTGGTGTCGGGGTGCAAGTCCTTCTTCAGCAGATTGCAGTCTAGTCCTAAATTTTTTATCTTCTTTAGCTGCGTCAGGTCTAGCTTATCGATCAATTAATAATTATTGATCTGCTATATCAGCGGATCATTTACCTATTGAGGGCAAACCTTTTGGAGAGCTTCTCATTGTTTGTAAATTGTTGAGGGGCATCAGATTGGCTTATCCACCTCGTCCTCGTTACTCTACTTTGTGGGATGTAAACATTGTTCTACATTTTTTGGAATCATGGCAGTCCAATAGATTTCTGTCTAGAAAGCAACATTCGACCAAACTCAAGATGTTGTTATGTTTAATCTTTTGTAAGAGAGTCTCGGATGTTAGAGCTCTGGACTTGGCAGGCAGGGTTTTTTTCCCGAAGGAGTGACTTTTTCCATTTCTCAAAGGACTAAGGCCCATATTCATACTTTTTTAGCGCCGCATTTGCGTCATTTTGTGACGTAAAAGCAATGCAAAACAATTGTATTTTGTAAGTTTGCGCCGATTTTGCGTCAAAAAAAGACACAAATGCGGCGCTAAAAAAGTATAAATATGGGCATAAATGTAATCTGAAATCGGTGTCTTATCCTAGTTTTGTGGCTAATCCCAAACTGTGTGTGGTGCAGTGTCTCAGAGCTTATGAGGTGAGTACAGAAGAGTTTTGTTCTGATATGGGGGGTCAATTACTCATTTCTTTGGTTAAACCTTATCACCCTGTTTCATCAGCCACTCTGGCTAGATGGATGCGATGGTTATTGAGTGAAGCAGGCATTGATGTATCTAAATTTGGTGCTCACTCCTCCAGAGGTGCTGTGGCATTGAAATCTTTTGCTTTGGGTTCACGTTTAGAAGACATTTTAAGGGCAGCAGATTGGTCTTCTCCATCTACATTTAAAGAATTTTACTGTAAACCTATTGTTGATATTGCTTCGGTGGTGGTGAATCAGCTTTGAACAAGCATAATCTGAGCCTCCAGTCCTGACATAGAATAAAATTAATTCTAGCATTCGCGTTAGAATTTTTCAATTCTATGAAGGACACGGAGGCGAGGATTATCCCACCGCACTGTTGATATATTATATTATTATTATTATTGTGCATTATGGTAATGTGAGGTTTTTTATGTACATGATTATTGTATTTCAGTGCTTTCCCACCCTCATTGGTAGTATGTTTAAGGATCATTTCATGATGTTCAGTTTTTATGGTCCGTTTTTTTCTCTTTTTCTAGGAAATGAACAGAAGTAATTTCTCACGTCGTTCTTTCATTATCAGTTTCCCGGATGGATGAGATTTTCTTCTGCTGGTACTCCATGTTGTTCCTTGATAGGAGTTTTCAAGATTCATGTTTAAGACAGGAACTGTTATATCTGTTGCGATTGTTTTAGCAAAGAAAGAGGAGTTGATCTCCGTGAGGCTGCACTTTATAGGAGTCCTCCTCTATGGTCATCACGTGATATAGAGACTTTAGGAAATGTAGATTTTTGTTTAGGATCATTTTCATTGGCTGCTGTTAAATAAAAGCATAGAAAGAGAAGCATAATCCTCGCCTCTGTGTCCTTAATAGAATTAAAAAACTCTTGATGCGAATGCTAGAACAAAAATGTTGTCACTTGAATGGCTCAGTCCTATTGTTTTAGCATGTAAATCTAATGGTAAATTGCGCAAGTGTGTTGATTTAAGAGATCTCATTTGTAACCTTTGGGTTGACTGCCACACATTACCACATATAAATGAAATGATCTCTGGTAGTAAGAATGCTAAGTATTTTTCTTCAATAGATCTATCTAATGCATAACACCAAATCCTGTTGCCTTCTGAATCTAGACATCTCACATTATTTATAACACCTGAGGGTGCATTTGAATTTATATGTGTGCCATTTGGCTTACCATCTGCAGTTTCTCAAATGCATTTCAAATGTAGTAGTTTTCCAAGAAGATATTTTAGTTTGGGGCGCAGGAATGGAAAGTCACGATGGCATTCTGAATTTTGTGCTACAGAAAGTGCAAGAAGCGGGGTGGACTGTGAATGTAGCTATATGCAAGCTAGGAGTCATGCAAATAGATGATTTGGGACACACATTGTCTGGGTAAGGAGTGAAACCATACAAAATGTATTTGAAGCTATAGAATGTGCGCCATCACCATCTGACAAGGAGCAATTGCGCTCTTTTCTCTGTCTTGCTGAGTATTATTCAAAAATTCAAAGTTTGTGCAACATTTTGTTGATAAAGTACAAGTTTTAAGAAAATTGATGAAACAAGTAGTGAAATTTGAAAAAACATGTGAATGTCAACAAGCATTCAAAGAAATTAAAATGGAGATTATAAGGGCTGTAACATTAAAACCATTCAAATCATGTGATTGAATTATTGTAGTAGTTGATGCTAGTGTCTCTGGTTTGGGGGCAGTATTAATGCAGAGGAAAGGTGGACAGGAGCAAGTTGTAGTGTTTGCCTCATGAACACTTAAGCAGGCAGAAGCTACATACTCAGTCATAGAGAGAGAAGCACTGGCATGCTGGTGGGGTGCAAGTTATTTTAAAACATATATGTGGGGAACCAATCTTGAATAGATAACCGATCATAAGCTGTTGATATGTTCACCACTAACAGAGCAGGTAGAGCAATGCCAAGGACAGGAAAGTGGCTATGCCATTTACAAGAATATAACTTTGTACTTACGTTTGTCCCAGAGAGTAAGAACATAAATGCAGACTGTTTCGTCCGATTACCGTTGCAAATGCAATATAAGGACAAAGAAATTGAGGATGGTGAAGAATGGTTGGTTGCCAGTATCAATTAATCATGTGGTGGAGCCATAAATGAAATAAGATAGGAGCAAGCAATTTTGGAGGATGATGTCATGAAACAATTATTGACATGTTTGTCCAGTACCACAGGTCAGGTGGAGTGGATGAGAAAGGAGTATAGCGAGGGCAGAATGATGTGGTCAGAGTTGCCAGTAATAAATACAATTTACAGATGATGTGGAAGGTTGGTGGTACCCTTGGGTTTGAGAACCAGATTGTTAGAATTACAGCATGGAGGGCACAGCTGCATGTCTAGTATGGAGAGGAGAGCCCTCATTGACTTTTGGTGGTTGGTATGGACAAAGAGATAGAAAGGTATGTTCAGAATTGTGTGGCATGTATGTGTAGCGACAAATCCCACAGGTCACAGAAATCCTCAATCATGTCCACCAAACTGCCAGAAAAACCATGGCAGAGAGTAGCGATGGACATTTGTGGACCATTCGGTGCGAGAGGAATAGAAAATAAATAAGCCATTATGTTAGTGGATTACTTTTAAAAATGGCCTAAAATAGCCTTCATGAGAGAAATAAGGGCTTGCAACATAATAGATTTTTGTGAAGTGTTCTGGAGAGAGGGATATCCTGAGTGTATAGTCACCGACAATGGACCTCAATTTACAGTACATGAATTTGTGATATATATGAAAGAGACTGGAACATAACATCACAGAACAGCAGTCTATCATCCTAGAGAAAATGGTCTTGTTGAGAGATTCAACTGTGTTGAAAGAATGTGTGCAACTGGCCGATGAGTGTGGGAAAGAGTGCAAGAATGCAGTTAAGGAAATGTTGTGGAGTTATTGCAACACATCACACATAGCCACAAAAGAAGCCCCATTCAATATATTAAAAGGCAGACCAGTTAGCACCAAAGTGACACCTGCGTGGATGAACAAATCAAACAAGAATGATGTTAGAAAACAAGATATTAAACAAAGAGTAAAGAAATATTAAGAAAAATATGCGCATAAACGCAATGGCAAATCATAAAACAATACACACACAAATTTGTAAGAGGTGATTGGGTAAGGACTTTTCAAACAGGTAATCAAAAGTCAGGACTGTCCAAATGGTCCAAGCCTAAGCAGATCAAGAGGGTAGTAGGTAACAACATGTGGTTGGATGATGGTAAAAAGTGGAATACTCAGATGGTAACTTTGAGTAATGACCTGGAACACAATATTTGGCTAAGGGAACATAGTGAAATTGTCTGTAAACCTAATACTGTGCCAGAAGTGAAAAACAACAAGGTTTTACTGATCAAAACAAAACCATTTTGGGAAAAACAACTATTTATGTGCATGAGAAGTTTTTTTATTTATATATGTTCTAGCTTAGTGTTTTTAGAATGAAGTAAATGTATTCAGTTTATTAATGAAAAGAGGAGATGTGCTATATCTAAGCAACTGTGCCTTAGCAACTGGAGGCTTCTCCACTGGATACAAGATTGTGGATTCGAGAGGCAGAGTGCAGGCAGTTGCTGAGCAGAGGGGACTTGCTGGGCCTGTTGTGCTGAACTTGAATAAACGAGTTACCTTCTACTTATGTGCCTTACCGAGTTACAAGGTATTGATCCATATAACCAGTACACATACTCAAATCACCAGCTCCTTATGACTATTGGTAAAGTCCAGTTTTCACAGACTCCTCATGAGCAGATGATCCAACCTCCAAAAAGGACACCACTTGTTGACTGTTTCTGGAGAACTTGGGTTTTCGAGATGCACAATCACTATGTTTAGTCTCTCTTAGGCCCATATTTATACTTTTTGACGCAAATCAGCGCCAGGGCAGATTTGCGTCAAAAAGTTTACCGCCAGCTAACGCCATTCCAACGCGCCTGCCGGGAGGCTTATTTATGGAATGATGTTAGCCGGCGCTGCGGCCTGGTTTGCGTCAAAATAAATGACTCTAACTGGGCAGCGGAGGCAAAGGGAAGACTGAGGGTTGTGCACCAAAGAATGGTACAAGTCAGATTAGAGTAAAAAATATTGGCGCTAACCTGACTAGCGCCATTTTTTGACACACAAACCCTATGGAAATGACTCCTGTCTTAGGAAAGACAGGAGTCATGCCCCCCTGCCTAATGGCCATACCAAGGGGACTTCTTTCCCCTGGGCATGGCCATTGGGCACAGTGGCATGAAGGGGGGCTCATGTTAGGCCCCCCCATGCCACTCTAAAAAAAATTATACTTACCTGCACTCACCATGGGTGGGTCCCCCCATCCATGGGTGTCCTCCAGGGGTGGGCTAGGGTGGCAGGGGGTGTCCCTGGGTGCAGGGAAGGGCACCTTTGGACTTCTTCCATGGTCTCCCACCATGTAAAAGAGCCCACATGTCCTTAAATGGCTGCCTTGACCCAAGCGTTAATTTTCGATGCAAATTGGGATTTACGTCATTTACTGGCTAGTAGGTTGGAAGCACAAGTTTAAAAGTAGTTGCAGCAATGATAGCAAAATTTATCAAAGTACTTCTCAATTGCAATGCACACAGCAACTACATGTGATTACATTATAGCATAACTTCAAAGCAAAGAATAAAAGTCAAAATTGCATCACCTTAGGGCCTATCACTGCTTGTCATCTTTCTCCTATCTTCAAGTTGATGACTCCTGTTCAACTGCGAGAAAGAGACTTTCCACCCAAACGGGAGCCAGGCAGCTGATGTTCACTCCTGACTGAAGTCCTTGAAGATCTCCCCTCGCTGCTGCCCAGGGCCACCGTAAAAAAGCTTGGCCCCTTCCTCTCAGAACTGGGAAAATAAAACAAGCCATTGGAGATTGGCCAGATCTCCTAAGCCTCTCCTCTTCCCAAGGCTGAGCAGAAAGGAAAGCACCAAATATATGCTCTCTTTGAAAAACACAGCTTGGTCTACCATGTGGAGAAACAGAGCTTGGAAAAACACAGCTCATCTGCAATGTCTCAACTGCAATGTCTGACTCCACGTTAAAGCCAATAGGCAGCTACCCTAAATACCAAATGTAAAAAATAGCTGTATAACGTGACCAGGGCTGGCTGTGTCACACTGCTTTATTATAGCTAGTGGGGCGGGAAAGATGGCAGGGTAAGAGGCAACACTGAGGGAATAAGAGTGTGGGGGGCCACACATACAACGTCTATATGAAAAAAGTGCAGCGACGCGGACAGCGGTGCCTGTACCATATTGCTTTTTTTTGTATATTGCAGGGCAGGAGGGAGGACAGGGGTGAGTGGCACCACACATGGAAAGAGGGAGGTCAACAAGGAGGGAGCGATGCAAGACAGAGGTAGGGGCAGAGGAAAGCAACACAACATGTAGGGAAGGGGGGTAGGCAACATGGGCGGAGGGAGGCAGAGGCATGGACAGCAGGAGGATGGCGAGAGAGGGCAAATAACACGGAGAGCAGATACAAGCAAACAACAACTCAGAAAGCAGTGGGGGCAAGCAACAACATGGACAGTGGTAGGGTCAAGCAACACCACTGACAGCATGTGGGTTTAGATGACAACACACAGACAGCGGGAGGATTGTGGGAGGAGCAGGCAACAACACAGATGGTGGTTAGGACCAAGCAACAACACACTGGGTGGGGGCAAGCAACAGCACAGAGAGTGGGAGCGGGTAACAACATAGACAGCAGGGACAAACAGAAATGTTGACAGCAGGAGGGCCGAAGCAACATAACAGACAGTGGGTGGGGGCAAGCAACAACACGGACAGGGCGAAAAAGAAGCTATAAGTGAGCGAACTCCCAAACACATGCACTCTAAGAAGCCAAAATCTAAATCAGGCTGTAAATATGTGCATGCAACTTAGATCAGTAAACAAAAAAAATGAAATATAACTGGCAAAAAGGTGCCTTTTGGACAGTGGAGTGATCCAGCCGCAAACAAGAGCTGTCGGGCCCCAATCAAGAGGTTTAATTGAAAAAATATTTAACTGACCACGACAAGTGGAGGAGCAATGGAACAGCAAGTCTAAGCGAAGGAACAAAGGAGTGGGTAGGAGCGAGTGGGCAATGGAGGGGCGCAAAAGCAATTTAAAGCGGAGAGGACCACCAGTTAATACAGCTGCTGGCCTGTCTAAAAAAGTACAATTAAATCAAAACTAACATTTCTGGGTTGCAAAGGATAAGGTAGCAACAGAGGAGAGAGATCAAGGGGTGGGTGAAGTGGAAGCGAAGGGGGAGGGACAGGTAGTTAAGGTGGGGCAAGCAGCACACAGAGAGAAGGTAAGCATATTGTAGGACAATGGCTCCCTGTTGCAGTTACCCCCCACTTTTTGGCTGATACTGATGCTGACTTTACTGAGAAGTGTGCTGAGACCCTGCTAACCAGGCCCCAGCACCAGTGTCCTTCCACTAAAAATGTACCATTGTTCCCACAATTGGCACACCCCTGGCACACAGATAAGTCCTTTGTAAAAGGTACCAGTGGTACCTAGGGCACTGTGACCAGGGAAGGTCCCTAAGGGCTGCAGCAGGTGTTGTGCCACCCTGAGGGACCCCTCACCTAACACATGCACACTGCCATTGCAGATTGTGTGTGTTGGTGGGGAGAAAAAGGCAAAGTCAACATGGCATCCCCCTCAGGATGGCATGCACACAAAATACTGCCTGTGGCATAGTTAAGTCACACCTCTAGCAGGCCTTACAGCCCTAACGCAGGGTGCACTATACCACAGGTGAGGGCATAGCTGCATGAGCACTATGCCCCTACAGTGTCTAAGTCCATTCTTAGACATTGCAAGTACAGGGTGGCCATTTTAAGTATATGGTCTGGGTGTTTGTCAAAATGAACTCCACAGCTCCATAATGGCTACACTGAATACTGTGGAGTTTGGTATCAAACATGTCAGAATAATAAACGCACACTGATGCCAGTGCTGGATTTATTACAAAATGCACACAGAGGGTACCTTAGAGATGCCCCCTCTATTTTACCCAATCCTTCAGTGCAGGACTGACTGGTCTGTGCCAGCCTGCCACTGAGACGAGTTTCTGACCCATGTGGTGAGAGCCTTTGTGCTCTCTGAGGCCAGAAACAAAGCCTGCACTGGGTTGAGGTGCTTAACACCTCCCCCCTGCAGGATCTGCAACACCTAGCAGTGAGCCTCAAAGGCTCAGGCTTCGTGTTACAATGCCACAGGGCACTCCAGCTAGTTGAGAAGCCTGCCCCCTGGACACTGTCCCCACTTTTGGCTGCAAGTCCAGAGATGATGAGAAAAACAAGGAGGAGTCACCTACCAGTCAAGACAGCCCCTAAGGTGCCCTGAGCTGAGGTGACCCCTGCCTTTAGAAATCCTCAATCTTGGTTTTGGAGGATTCCCCCTATAGGAAAAGGGATGTGCCCCCCTCCCCTCAGGGAGGAGGCACAAAGAGGGTGTAGCCACTCTCCAGGACGGTAGCCCCCGCAGAGACGACGGAGACACCAACTGACTTGGCCCCAGCCCTACCGGCCTGTCTCCAGACTCAAAGAACTTGCACAGCGACGCATCCAGCGGGACCAGCGACCTCTGAGGACTCAGAGGACTGCCCTGCACCTAAAGGACCAAGAAACTCCAGAGAACAGCAGCACTGTTCAGAAACTGCAACAACTTTGCAACTTTGAAACAACTTTAAAGAGACTCTCACTTCCTGCCAGAAGCGTGAGTCTTCACCCTCTGCACCCGACGGCCCCTGGCTCAGGTCCAGGATAACGAACACTGCAGAGAGGACTCCAGGCGCATCCAACGACATGGACAACCTGAGTCGACCCCCCTGTGCCCCCACAGCGAAGCCTGCAGAGAGAATCCAGAGGCTCCTCCTGACCGTAACTTCCTTTAACAAAGGAACCTGACACCTGGACCAAGCACTTCATCCTAGCCCAGTCAGTGGCTGGCCCAGGAAGCCCCCCTGTGCCATGCCTGCATCGCCTAAGTGACCCCTGGGTCCCTCCGTTGCTTTCTATAGCAAACCCGAAGCGTACTTTGCTCACCGCACCCGGCCGCCCCTGTGCCACTGAGGGTGTGTTTTGTGAGCTTGTGTGCCCCCCCAGTGCTCTACAAACCCCCCTGGTCTGCTCCCAAGGACACAGATACTTACCTGTAAGCAGACTAGAACCAGAGCACCCCTGTTCTTCATAGGCACCTATGTGTTTTGGGCCCTCCTTTGACCTCTGCACCTGACCGGCCCTGTGTTGCTGGTGCTATGGCTTTGGGTTTGCCTTGAACCCCCAACGGTGGGCTGCCTATGCCCAGGAGACTGACTGTGTAAGTGCTTTACTTACCTGAGAAACCTAACCAAACTTACCTCCCCCAGGAACTGTTGGTTTTTGCACTGTGTCCACTTTTAGAATAACTTATTGCCATTTTAACCAAAACTGTGTGTAGTTCTGTTTTAAATCAAAGTTCTATACTTACCTGTGTGAAGTACCTTGCATTTTATGTACTTACGTCAAATCTTGAATCTTGTGGTTCTAAAATAAATTAAGAAAATATATTTTTCAATATAAAACCTATTGGCCTGGAGTTGAGTCTTTGAGTGTGTGTTCCTCATTTGTTGCCTCTATGTGTACATCAAATGCTTAACACTACCCTCTGATAAGCCTACTGCTCCACCACACTACCACAAAATAGAGCATTAGTATTATCTAATTTTGCCACTATCAACCTCTAAGGGGAACCCTTGGACCAGTGGCGTAGCGTGGGTTGTCAGCACCCGGGGCAAGGCAAGTAATTTGCGCCCCCTAACCCGTGGATTTTAGCACTCGCGAGTGCGAGCGCTCCCCCCCCCAGATGTTGCGCCCGGTGCGGCCGGCCCCCACTGCACCCCCCATGCTACGCCACTGCCTTGGACTCCGTGCACGCTATCTCTCACTTTTGATAGTATATACAGAGCCAACTTCCTACATTGGTGGATCAGGGGTGGGGTCTAAGACTTTGCATTTGCTGGACTACTCAGCCAATACCTGGTCACACGACTAAAATTCCAAAAATTGTCATTAGAAATTGATCTTTGCAATTTGACTATTTTTCAAAAATGTTTAAAGTCCTGCTAGGGCCTTGTGCAAGTCCCTGTTAACATTTCTTTTGAAGTTTAAAAGTTTGGATTTAAGTTCTAGAAGTAGTTTTTAGATTCTTAAAAAAGTAATCCCAACTTTTAGAATTATAATGAGTCACACAGGTGACAGGTGAGACAGTGAGACACCTTACTTGCTTCTAGGGATGTCAGAGTTAAGGTCTCCCTGAAAGACAAAAAAGATAAAGACTGGGTCCAACCCTACCAAGGTAAAGCTCCAGGAGCTCTTGGCAGAGTTCACAAGGGACCACCCCTCTGAGTTGGAGGATACTCCTTCAGATGGGGAAATTAGTGAACCGGAGGAAGAACTCCCCCCTCCTGTCCTAAATAGGGAAGAAAGGGTTCCCCTAACCCTGACTCCACAAATCATAGTCAGAGTGCCTGGTTCTTCTACAGGGGAGTCCAGTGCCTCTGTCAGCATTGAGGACAGCCTCAATGAAGAGGACATCCTGTTAGCCAGGATGGCCAAGAGATTGGCTTTGGAGAAGCAGCTGCTAGCCATAGAAAGGGAAAGAAAAGAGATGGGCTTAAGGCCCATCAATGGTGGCAGCAACTTAAATAGGGTCAGAGAGAATATTGACATCCTAAAAATCCCCAAAGGGATTATAACTAAATATGAAGATGGTGATGACATCACCAAGTGGTTCACAGCTTTTGAGAGGGCTTGTGTAACCTGAAAAGTAAGCAGATCTCACTGGGGAGCTCTCCTTTGGGAAATGTTCACTGGAAAGTGTTGGGATAGACTCCTCACACTCTCTGGTAAAGATGCAGAATCTTATGACCTCATGAAGGCTACCCTGATTGAGGGCTTTGGATTCTCAACTGAGGAGTATAGCATTAGGTTCAGAGGGGCTCAGAAAACGTCAAGCCACACCTGGGTTGATTTTGTAGACTACTCAGTGAAAACACTGGATGGTTGGGTGACTGGAAATGAAGTGCAGGACTATAATGGACTTTATAATTTGTTTATGAAGGAACACATTTTAAGTAACTGCTTCAATGAAAATTTGCATCAATATCTGGTAGACCTAGGTCCAATTTCTCCCCAAGAATTGGGAAAGAAGGCAGACCAGGGGGTCAAGACTAGGGTAACCAAACCTTCTACTGGGGGTGACCAGAAGAAAGGGGTTACAAAGCCTCCCCAGGAGAAAGTGGGTGACACTAGAAATGAAGAAAAAGAGTCCTCTATAGGCCCCCAAAAACTTGTCCAGGTGGGTGGGCCCCAAGACACAACCCAAAACAAAGGTGGGTACCAAGGTAAGAACTGGGATGCCACTAAGGCATGGTGCCAAAACTGTAGATAGACAGGGCACCACACCAATGACACTTCTTGTCCCAAAAACAACCCCCCTAGCAAACTCCCAGGGGTGACCAGTGTAGCCATTTGGGATGACTCCTCAGATGAGGAGATTGTCATAGCCTTCAACTGGAAAAAGGGCCCAACAGGTGAGTTGGAGATTCCAGAGGGAAGTAGACACGTCCACCACCTACTGGTGAAAGGAATCCCAGCCACTGCCCTGAGAGACACTGTGCCAGTCACACTATCATGTATGACAGGCTGGTGTTCTCAAACCAGTACATCCCTGGTGAGACTGCCAGAGTAAGAGTTAGCCCAGACAAGGTCACTGATAGGCCTGTGGCTTTTGTGCCCCTAGAAGTGGGTGGGACTTTTAGCTGGAGAAGGGTGGTAGTCAGTACAGACCTCTCCCTTGATTGTCTCCTTGGAAATGACTACCCAGAAGTTAGTCAGAGTCCAGGAGAGGAGCTGGTCCAGTGGCAGTCCTCTCCCAATGATTCTGGAGGTGCTGCCCCTGCAGTAACTGCAAGTACGCCCCAGAAGAAAAAGAAAAGAAAACAGTGCAGGAAGGGTGGACAACCTTTAGCCAAGGTTCCAACAAGCCAAGGAGATTCTGCTCTAGTATGGGAGAACTCCAAAAGTGGCCCTGGTAAAGTCCAACCTGACCAACAAGAAGTCCTGGCTAGTCAGGCATTTGTTAAGCATGAGTGGGTGGCTCCTCAGCTAACAGAAGAAAGAGTGGAAGAAGGGAGGCGGGGCGAGCCAACATGGCCGACAGGACGTAGAGCCCGGAGGCTCCGCGACCACCTGCTCCAACGACCCCCGGTTTTGGCGTGTCTGGGGGGAGCCGCGGAGCACACGAGCCCCTGGTGATGCAGTGAGCCCAGAAACGTGGCAGGCTCGCCGCGGGGGCTCCCCTAAAAAGATTATTGCCCACATTCCAGCGGGCGGGCGGGAGCATGTCTCGGCCGTGAAGGAGATCTGACGGCTGCGCACACGGGGGAGTCCCCGGCGAGGTGAGGGGTCTCCCCGGGTGGACTGTAGGAACACAGACGGAGGCGGTGCAGCTGGAGGTGGGGAGCCCCCTTATTTTGAGTTTCTTCCTGAGCGGCCGCGTGAATGACGGCATGCGGACGCTTTTGCAGCTCGGGATCACTGGAGCTGCTGTAGGAGTGGTGCGGAGGAGGCCCAAGGTGGTGTTTGGGCCCGGAGTGACAGTGGGGGGTCCCAGCTGGACAGGCTGGGTGCCCCACCATATGGTCCCTTGGGAGGGGAGCGGGCAGGCCCCGACATCTGGACTAAGGAGACTATGAAGCCTTTTTTTTTTCTTTTTGGTTTGTTTTTTTCATTGGGGACTGCCTGTCCTTGATACCTGACCTCAAGATGGCGAATGCTGCCCACTTTTCTGGAAATTTCTGGAGGCTGGCCTGCCAGGTGCAGGAGTTGGAGGATTGATCTGCTGGTCATGTTTATGGGTGCACATTGGTGCTTATGCCTGTCCACTGGCTCTCTTTTTTATGAGGTGTTTTTTTTTTTTTTTATGGTGAGAGCTTCGTCCCGGCAGGCTTTGACTGGCCTCTCCAGAAGGAATGGTGTTTATCATAGGCCTGGGGATCTTTGGGGGGAGTGTGAGCTGCTAGGCGCTTATGCCTCAGAGGAAACCACAATCTACTAAGGTCTCTGACTTTTTTTTTGCTGGCCAAAGGGGAGGCTCCTGTGTCGCAGGGACCTGGCAACATGGGACTCACTAAGGATGAGCTCCTGGCCTCTCTCCGCACCTATAAGGCGGAATTGCAAGAGGAGCTCACGGCAGATTTGAGGTCAGTTCTGGAGGCGCTACAGTCGGATGTTACTGGCCGCCTTACCTCTCTCCAGGGGGACGTGGATTCGGTGGGGACCCGCACATTGGACCTGGAAACCCTGGTCAAAGAGCTAAAACAGCAAATTAAACCGATGCAACAGGAGGCTGCGCAACTTCAATCGCAACTCCAGCAATCGCTTCTTAAATGTGAAGACTTGGAAAATCGGTCTCGGTGAGACAACATCAGAGTGAGGGGGCTGGAGGAGGATAGCGAGGGTCCCGACTTGGAAGCATTCATGGTGGGCCTTTTCTTGCAACTTTTAGGTGATGACCATCCCGAGGTGCAGATCGAAAGGGTGCACAGAGTGGGGGCCTGCCCCGCCAATGGAACTAGGAGGCCAAGGTATGTATTGGTGAAGCTGAGTTTCTTTAAAGATAAAAAGCGCTTACTCGAAAGGGTGCGACGCCTCGATGTGGTGTCTTTTCAAGGTGCTAAATGTAGACTGTTCCAGGATATTGCACCAGCCACACTGCAACGACAACTGCGGTTTTGTGGGACACAGATAAGTTGAATGCGTGGAATATACGGTATCGGTGGACCTTTCCATTTGGCATTGCCTTTGAACTTAACAAAAAGCCGTACCATTTTGTGGAAAGTGGAGAGGCGGCGGCAGTGTTGGGTTTATTGGAAAAAGGTGTCGACAATGCCGGCGCGAGGCCGGAGGCGGTGCATCCCCGGGAGACTTCCACTTTGTCTCGAGGGGGAGATGTTTGGAGGCTGCTGAGGAGGAGAGCCTCCAGGGAGTAGCCTGGGTCCCTCGTTGTGGGGGGCTCTGGGCTGAGATGATCTCCACTAGCCGAGAGGGGCAGCGCTAGCCTATTTCCACGATGGAGTCATATGGGTTCCGGGGGGGTCTGGCAGTTTGATATTGGACGCAGCCTCTCTGTGTCGGTGCCCTTGTCGCTCCCTCTGGGTCAAGGTGGAGATCCTATATCCCAAACTTCATGTGAACTGTGAACTTTGGTTGGAGGTGGGGGGGGGGGGAGGATGGGTTTCCCCGCTAGCCCATGGACACCTTGTGGAGTTTTCTGCTGACTTGTGAGACTCTCGTAGGCGCTCTGATGTTCAGTTTTGTAGATTTCAGTTTGGTGTTTGCTTATTTTTTTTTTGTCCCGATTCCTTTTGGTGCACTGGAGAAGGGTGCGGGGGTGGGGGGGGATGCTGGAGTACTGGAGTTTTGAGAGGACCTGATTGGTTAGGCGTGAGCAGAAGTGATCATCCCCTAGCTTCTTTGATATAATGGTCCGCTTTTTAACCTGGAATGTAAAGGGGCTGAATTCGCCAAATAAGCAATCACTATTGCTGAAATTCTTTGATGATCACCAGTATGATATAGTAGCTTTACAGGAAACACATCTTAAGAAAGGTGATGCCCATAGGTTGCAGCATAGATACTACCCACAAATATTTACGGCTTCCGCGACTACAAGGCACAGTGGGGTAGCCCTGATGTTTCACAGGTCGATGTGTTTTCAGCTCTCAGAGTCACAATTGGACAAAGGGGGCAGGTACCTGTTGGTTAAGGGGACACTGGGGTACAGGTCTGTACGATAACTACCCTCTATGCACCTAATAGTGGCCAATCCCCATTCCTTTTGCTCTTTTTGGATGTACTTGGGGGTTTTGCAGAGGGTGAGATGATGCTCATGGGGGATTTTAATCTGATTTGGGATACCTCACAAGATACAACGCATCCTCAGAGACCACCTGCTAGCAGCTTTACCAAATCTGTGAAAACAGCCTTTCATAGGTTGGGGCTCTTTGACGCTTGGCGCACCTACCACCCTACTGCAAAGGACTATTCCTTTTTTTTCCCATTCTCATAGGTCTTATTCGCTGATTGATTATGTTTTCATAAGTTTGCCTCTGCGGCAGCTACTTAGGGCTGCCACTATACACTTGATAGTTCTCTCTGATCATGCCCCGGTGGAGGTGAGCTTGGAGTGGACTAGACCACATACTGGGAGTGGGCGCTGGTATCTCCCACATGTACTAACTAGAGATAATATGACTACAGACAAGCTTAGGAGAGCTATTAAGGAGTTCTTTCAGAATAATTGCCTAGGTGATCCCCCTCTTCCTGTCATTTGGGATGCCTTTAAGGCTACCATCAGGGGCATTTGTATATCCCTAGCGACCTCATTGTCTCGGCTACAGGCTGAAGAGCGATTGGGATTGGAGGAGGCACTATGGGAAGCTGAGGGGCACATAAGCTTTCTCCCACTTGGTGGAGTCAGAGGAAGGAAACCTCCATAAAGAGTAAACTACAGTCTATTTATATGAATAGGGAAGAGCTGACTCTGCTTCGGCTCCGGAGGTCCCACTATGACGGGGGGAACAAAATTGGCCCCCTCTTGGCGAGGCAACTATGGGTTAGGCAATCTAAGGGCTATATTGCACAAATACGAGACAACACCGGGGTCTTCTACTCAGAAGAGGAGAAAGCCTGAGTGTTTAGGTACTTCTATACTCGCTTGTATACCTCGGGCAATCCTAGTGTGGCAGCCCAGGAGAGTTACCTGCGACATATTCAAATTCCGCAACTTACTTTGGAGGCTAATGAACTCTTGGAGGCGCTGATCACTCTAGAGGAAGTGAGAGAGGCTATTGACTCCCTCCCCCTGCATAAGGCTCCGGGCCTGATGGTTTCACGGCGCACTTTTATAGAACCTTCGGGGTTGAGCTTGTCCCTCATTTAACTGCGTTATTAAATTTCATACGATCTGAGCATACGCTCTCCTCTACTATGAGGGAAACTCTGATTTCACTGATTCCTAAGGAGGGGAAGGATCCCCAATTGTGTGCATCCTACCGGCCCATTGCCCTACTTAATCTTGATGCCAAGTTGTATACTAAAATACTGGTATGGCGACTGGAGGGAGTGTTGCCGGATTTGGTTCATCCAGATCAGTCTGGTTTTATCAAAGGTCGGCAAACCCATGACAATGTTAGAAGGGCTATTCATCTGATGGAGAAGGTAGGGAAGAAGCGGGTCCCAGCTATAATATTGGCGCTAGACACGGAGAAGGCTTTCGACCGGATGGAATGGTCCTTTTTAGTGGCCACTCTTCGGCGCTTTGGGTTTGGAGATAAGTTCATCGCTATGGTGATGAGTAACTATTCGGGCCCTCGGTCACGGATCTGTGTTAATGGAGTGAGCTCTGAATTCTTTGACTTGTCCAGGGGGACCCGGCAGGGTTGCCCCCTCTCTCTATTGCTTTTTGCGCTAAGTGCGGAACCCTTGGCAGCGCAGATAAGGGCTGACCCGAGTATTCAGGGCACTCAATCTGGTTTGGATCAAGACAAGATTTTTCTGTTTGCCGATGATGTTCTTCTTTATATCACTAATCCGCACCAAACTCTTTCCGCGATCTTGGCAGAACTGCATCTCTTTGTGCAGGTAGCTGGCTTTAAAGTGAATACAGGGAAATCTTATATCCTTAATTTAAAGGTACCGATGGCAGAAATTAGTGTGGTAGCCTCCTCTTCACCATTCGCTCTGGCTAAGAAAGATATTTTGTACCTGGGGATCCGGCTCACTCCTAGAGTGTCAGACCTCTTTAAGGCAAATTTCTTGCCCCTCCTTAAGACATTGGGTACTGATTTCAAGAGATTGTCCATGCTGTGACACTCTTGGCTGGGCTGCATTAAAACGATTAAGATGACGGTCCTTCCGCGGCTGTTACATCTGTTCCAAAGTTTACCTATTGATGTCCCCCAGGATTATTTTACTGAACTGCGCCAGGTGTGCACTCAGTTTATTTGGTGGAACATGAGAGCTCGGCTCTCGAACAAAGTGCTAATGCGTCCCAGGGATAAAGGGGGGCTTGCTCTCCCAGATTTTTTATTATATTATACAGCGGCCCAGCTCCGGGTTATCGCGGAGTGGTCCCTTCGGGAATCAGATAAACTGTTGCTGCATATGGATAGGGCGGTGACGGGGCGAACCTTGTGGGATTGTGGGATGTGATGTGGAAACCTAGGGAGGATCGTCTGAAAAATGCATATCTCAGTACCCCCATGGCTACTACTCCTAAGGTGTGGAATAAGGTGACTCGAGCCCTCCACCTCACGACCTTCCCTTCACCACATACCCTGATTCATTATAATGCGGCCTTCCCTCCTGGAGCCACAATGGGACCCTTTGATAGGTGGAGGGAGGGGGGATGTCTTACTATTGTGGATCTCTTCCATGGGGATCAGTTGCGCACCTTTGAAAATTACTGTAGGGACTTTCATCTCCATAGCTCCGAGAGCTTCCATTACAGTCAGTTAACTCATTGGGTTACTCAGCCCCGAGTGAGAGCGGCAGCCACCAGGGAGCTTCTTCCTATTGAGAGGTTTTATCAAAGGTCGGCAAACCCATGACAATGTTAGAAGGGCTATTCATCTGATGGAGAAGGTAGGGAAGAAGCGGGTCCCAGCTATAATATTGGCGCTAGACACGGAGAAGGCTTTCGACCGGATGGAATGGTCCTTTTTAGTGGCCACTCTTCGGCGCTTTGGGTTTGGAGATAAGTTCATCGCTATGGTGATGAGTAACTATTCGGGCCCTCGGTCACGGATCTGTGTTAATGGAGTGAGCTCTGAATTCTTTGACTTGTCCAGGGGGACCCGGCAGGGTTGCCCCCTCTCTCTATTGCTTTTCGCGCTAAGTGTGGAACCCTTGGCAGCGCAGATAAGGGCTGACCCGAGTTTTCAGGGCACTCAATCTGGTTTGGATCAACACAAGATTTTTCTGTTTGCCGATGATGTTCTTCTTTATATCACTAATCCGCGCCAAACTCTTTCCGCGATCTTGGCAGAACTGCATCTCTTTGCGCAGGTAGCTGGCTTTAAAGTGAATACAGGGAAATCCTATATCCTTAATTTAAAGGTACCGATGGCAGAAATTAGTGTGGTAGACTCCTCTTCACCATTCGCTCTGGCTAAGAAAGATATTTTGTACCTGGGGATCCGGCTCACTCCTAGAGTGTCAGACCTCTTTAAGGCAAATTTCTTGCCCCTCCTTAAGACATTGGGTACTGATTTCAAGAGATCGTCCATGCTGTGACACCCTTGGCTTGGCTGCATTAATACGATTAAGATGACGGTCCTTCCGCGGCTGTTACATCTGTTCCAAAGTTTACCTATTGATGTCCCCCAGGATTATTTTACTGAACTGCGCCAGGTGTGCACTCAGTTTATTTGGTGGAACATGAGAGCTCGGCTCTCGAACAAAGTGCTAATGCGTCCCAGGGATAAAGGGGGGCTTGTTCTCCCAGATTTTTTATTATCTTATACAGCGGCCCAGCTCCGGGTTATCGCGGAGTGGTCCCTTCGGGAATCAGATAAACTGTGGCTGCATATGGATAGGGCGGTGACGGGGCGAACCTTGTGGGATTGTGGGATGTGATGTGGAAACCTAGGGAGGATCGTCTGAAAAATGCATATCTCAGTACCCCCATGGCTACTACTCCTAAGGTGTGGAATAAGGTGACTCGAGCCCTCCACCTCACGACCTTCCCTTCACCACATACCCTGATTCATTATAATGCGGCCTTCCCTCCTGGAGCCACAATGGGACCCTTTGATAGGTGGAGGGAGGGGGGATGTCTTACTATTGTGGATCTCTTCCATGGGGATCAGTTGCGCACTTTTGAAAATTACTGTAGGGACTTTCATCTCCATAGCTCCGAGCGCTTCCATTACAGTCAGTTAACTCATTGGGTTACTCAGCCCCGAGTGAGAGCGGCAGCCACCAGGGAGCTTCTTCCTATTGAGAGATTTGTTCAACAAAGGGGATTGAGGTGGGCAGCATTTCCACACTATACAAGTTATTGTTATCCGCTCAGCTGCAGTGTGTTCCGAGTCATGTGGTGTTTTGGGAGCGGACGTTTGATGGCCCTGTTGAGGAGGGTCTCTGGGCACGATTATTTAATGATATAGTCAAATATAATCACTCCACGGGGACCAGGGCAGCTCATTATAAACTTCTTTATAATTGGTATCTGTACCCGGAGAAGCTTAAGAAACTCTTTCCTTAGACATCCAATAGATGTTGGCGTGGGTGCGGGATGTTAGGAGATTTCAGGCACATCTGGTGGGATTGTCCTGTTATTAAGCCCTTTTGGAAAGAAATCCTGTCACATCTAAAAGAGATTCTTGGGTACCCTATTCCTACCTCACCGGCCTATGTTTTGTTGGGTCTGCGTGCTCCTGAGTTGCAACATCAAACACACAGGGATCGCTCCATCCTTTGGTGTGCCTTGGGGGTGGCTAAGACTATCCTTGCGTCATATTGGAAGAAAAAAGATCCGCCCCATTGACGTTGTGGTATGCCAGACTATGGTGGGGTCTTGCTACGGAACGCTTAGCAGACAAAAAGGATAATTCTCGACGGATCTTTGACTATATTTGGGATCCACTGGTGAGATTTCTGTCCAGGGGTGTTCCGCTTACTACTTGTAGTCCACGCCTGAGGACACTGCATCTTTTCCATGTATAGTGTTCAGTCCAGGTGGTGTTCTTCAGTAGAGGCATGGGGGAGAGAGGTCCTGGAGCCCTCCGTTCGCTTCTCCTTCTGGACCCCAACCCCCCGCTTCTTTAGCATACAGGGCAGGTATATGGGACAAATAGAGTTAATGTTAGTTTTTCTGCTATGGTTATTCATTTTCCTTTGTTTCATAGATAGGTAAATGTGCATTCTCTCCTCCTGAGGGGGCAGTTGGCCATTGCTGATGTGGGGAATATGTAGGGTGGTGGGGTAATGCATTAATTACATTGTACTTCTGTTGCTCATGAGGGTCGAGATGCTCCCCATCCCCCTTTCTTTGAGGTTGGGGGTTGAGCAAAGTTGGCTTTTTGTCAGAGATTTGGTGTGATCTGATGTATGATGGTATTGTTTCTTAAAGGAAAATGCTAATAAAAATAGTTTCATAAAAAAGAGTGGAAGAAGGGTGTTTACTACAAGATGTAGCAACCCCCCACTCTATCACAGCAGACAGGCACCCTGAACCCAAAGAAGCCTGTAACTTAGCCCTTTCCCTTGGAGGTGAAGAGCTAAAGGTGTGGTTCTGGGCACTGACAGCTGTCAGTGGCCTCTGATGGGTGTTAGCCTTTATGG
Source organism: Pleurodeles waltl (assembly GCF_031143425.1). Taxonomy (NCBI): domain Eukaryota; kingdom Metazoa; phylum Chordata; class Amphibia; order Caudata; family Salamandridae; genus Pleurodeles; species Pleurodeles waltl. The sequence goes on from NC_090448.1 coordinate 393,443,665, forward strand.
CTGCTTTGTCCTTGGCATGGTGGTCTGACCCTATGCCAAATAGCAAGTTAGGCCCCCTGACCCTGTTGGTCATGGTGGGGTTACTCCAGCAATGGGTAACCTCTTTGGGTAAGCTAGAGGTAACCCTGGCTAGGATACGATTAGCAGAGGTGGATACCTCTAACCCCAAAATAGAGAGAATGGGTGAAGACATTAAAAACACAGACAAGGGGCAATTCAGAGTAGGTTCTATCACTGTGAAAGTGGGTCAGTTCCCCAAAGGGAATGATCTGAACAGGATGATGTAAGGCAGAGTAGGCCCTGCAACAAACCAGCCTGCGTTCCCTACTCTTCCTCACCTGACAGATTAGGAAGACTCTCCCAGCTTTGGCTGAGTCTCCTGGCCTGAAGGCTGGGGCGGGGCTTGTGTATGGAAATTGGCTCCCTGTTGTAGTTACCCCCCACTTTTTGCCTGATATTGATGCTGACTTGACTAAGAAGTGTGCTGCGACCCTGCTAACCAGGCCCCAGCACCAGTGTTCTTTCACTAAAAAGTACCATTGTTCCCACAATTGGCACACCCCTGGCACACAGATAAGTCCTTTTAAAAGGTACCAGTGGTACCAAGGGACCTGTGACCAGGGAAGGGCCCTAAGGGATGCAGCATGTGTTGTGCCACCTTAAGGGACCCCTCACCTAACACATGCACACTGCCATTGCAGATTGCGTTTGTTGGTGGGGAGAAAAAGGCAAAGTCAACATGGTATCCCCCTCAGGATGCCATGCACACAAAATACTGCCTGTGGTATAGTTAAGCCACCCATCTAGCAGGCCTTACAGCCCTAAGGCATGGTGCACTATACCACAGGTGAGGGCATAGCTGCATGAGCACTATACCCCTACAGTATCTAAGTTCTTGGACATTGTAAGTACAGGGTGGCCATATTAAGTATATGGTATGGGAGTTTGTCAAAACGAACTCCACAGCTACATAATGGCTACATTGAATACTGGGAAGTTTGGTATCAAATGTCTCAGTATAATCAACCCACAATGATGCCGGTGCTGGATTTATTAAAAAATGACACAGAGGGCATCTTAGAGATGCCCCCTGTATTTTACCCAATCCTTCAGTGCAGGACCGACTGGTCTGTGCCAGCCTGCCACTGAGACGAGTTTCTGACCCATGGGGTGAGAGCCTTTGTGCTCTCTGAGGCCAGAAACAAGGTCTGCACTGGGTGGAGGTCCTTAACACCACCCCCCTGCAGGAGCAGTAACACCTAGCAGTGAGCCTCAAAGGCTTAGGCTTTGTGTTACAATGCCCGCACCCTGGACACAGCCTCCACTTTTGGCGGCAAGTCCAGAGGAGATAATGAAAAAAACAAGGAGGAGTCACCTACCAGGCAGGACAGCCCTTAAGGTGCCCTGAGCTGAGGTGGCCCCTGCCTTTAGAAATCCTCCATCTTGGTTTTTGAGGATTCCCCCAATAGGAATAGGGATGTGCCCCCTCCTCTCAGGGAGGAGGCACAAAGAGGGTGTAGCCACCCTCCAGGATAGTAGCCATTGGCTACTGCCCCCCAGACCTAAACACCCCCCTAAATTGAGTATTTAGGGGTGACCCTGAACCCCGGAAATCAGATTTCTGCAGCCTGAAGAAAGAAGAAGGACTGCTGACCTGAAAGCCCCGCAGAGACAACAGAGACACCAACTGACTTGGCCCCAGCCCTACCGGCCTGTCTCCAGACTCAAAGAACCTGCACAGCGACGCATCCAGCGGGACCAGTGACCTCTGAGGACTCAGAGGACTGCCCTGCACCTAAAGGACCAAGAAACTCCTGAGAACAGCAGCACTGTTCAGAAACTGCAACAACTTTGCAACTTTGAAACAACTTTAAAGAGACTCTCAATTCCCGCCAGAAGCGTGAGTCTTCACTCTGCACCTGACGCGCCCGGCTCGAGTCCAGGACAACAAACACCGCAGAGAGGACTCCCAGGTGTCTCAAATGACGTGGACACCCTGAGTCGATCCCTCTGCACCCCACAGCAACGCCTGCAGAGAGGATCCAGGGGCTCCCCCTGACCGTGACTGCCTGGTCCAAGCACTGCACCCATAGCCCCCAGGACCGAGAGGAACCACCTACCAGTGCAGGAGTGACCAGCAGGTGGCCCTCATCCTAGCCCAGTCAGTGGCTGGCCCGAGAAGCCCCCCTGTGCCCTGCCTGCATCGCCTAAGTGACCCCCGGGTCCCTCCATTGCTTTCTATAACAAACCTGACGCCTACTTTGCCTACTGCACCCGGCCGCCCCTGTGCCGCTGAGGGTGTGTTTTGTGGGCTTGTGTCCCTCCCCCCAGTGCTCTACAAAACCTCCCTGTTCTGCTCCCCGAGAACGCAGGTACTCACCTGTAAGCAGACTAGGACTGGAGCACCCCTGTTTTTCATAGGCACCTTTGTGTTTTGAGCCCTCCTTTGACCTCTGCACTTGACCTGCGCTGTGTTGCTGGTGCTGTGGCTTTGTGGTTGCCTTGAACCCCCAACGATGGGCTGCCTATGCCCTCGAGACTGGCTGTGTAAGTGCTTTACCTACCTGAGAAACCTAACCAAACTTACCTCCCCCAGGAACTGTTGATTTTTGCACTGTGTCCACTTTTAAAATAGCTTATTGCCATTTTAACCAAAACTGTGTGTAAATCAAAGTTCTATACTTGCCTGTGTGAAGTACCTTGCATTTATGTACTTACCTCAAATCTTGAATCTTGTGGTTCTAAAATAAATTAAGAAAATATATTTTTTCTATATGAAACCTATTGGCCTGGAGTTAAGTATTTGAGTGTGTGTTCCTCATTTATTGACTGTGTGTGTACAACAAATGCTTAACACTACCCTCTGATAAGCCTACTGCTCGACCACACAACCACAAAATAGAGCATTAGTATTATCTATGTTTGCCACTATCAACCTCTAAAGAGAACCGTTGGACTATGTGCACACTGTCTCTCACTTTGAGATGGTATATACAGAGCCAACTTCCTACACATTTGCACTCAGATTTAGTGCTTAATAAAAAAGAAAAATGTAGCTCCTTAAAAGAAAGCAGTGGAAAGATACAAGTCAGCCAATCAAATGGATGGTAAAGAGACTTTGCTCAGGGGAGAGGCAATACAAGAAGAAGGCAAGTCATTGAATAAGAAGCAAGGAAAATGAGACAGCCAATGAAGTCAATCAATGGTAATTAACGGGCAGGCGCTAAGCCCTCTGTACGTTTATGGTATTATCCACATGTGGCTTACCAGTCCCGTATTTGTTTCTGCAGTACTACAATGCCAAAGACTTGCCAGTAATGTTGTGTTCAGTGTTTCACTAGCGTGCTAAACCCACAACATTCTGAGTATCACAGCTCAGAATGAAGACTGAATAACAGGCTTCATTTTTGGCCACTGGAGCAATGCGCTTTTGGGGCACAATATGAGGTGGATGCACTAGCAAGCTCTTGTGTTAGCCACACATTTGCTACTGAGATGTACATACTCCTAAGGTCACTGTGGCATGCCACAACATCAAGGGAGATTAATTGAAATATTAGAAGAATCATATTAGCCATTACTAGTCTTGGAACCACAATAATGACTGCACTCATAATTCCATGCCAGCAATCTTATCATTCTTACTATCCTGGCCCTGCCAGCAAAGCAACTTCTGCAACGAAATTGAGTGCAAGGTATGGCAAAACCCAAAGGAAGGTGCACATGATTTTTTCGAAGGATTACTCTTTTCTACAGGACAGGACCCTGAGGGACAGAACCCTAAGACCTAAAGAAGAGGTACCACCTATAGTCCGTTCCGTCCCATGCTTGAGGATGGGAACACTATTTTCACAGGTATCTCTAAAATACACCAAGATCTGAGAAAGCTGCTTTTCATGCTGATGCCCTTCTTATCTCTGGAAGCAGAAGATCTCATTACAATACAAAACAAAGGGCAGCTCAATATCCCCTCATGCAGTTGGGCATACATATTGGGCTTACTAAGGGAGATTAATCCAAACAGTTTAGTTGCTTGATTAACATAATTTCAGTTAAGCATCCCTTACTGTTTACCATCTCATTATAGTGACTTCCCATTGCCGGCCGATGCATTTACAAGATGGGCTGCCCAGGGTCACAAATCTTTTCACTTCAAAATCAAAATACCACACTCATGACCAATAACAATTTGCTAGTTGGTCTAGTTCCTTCGCAGTATTATACTCTACTTTCTTAAAACCCTCTCTTTAACGCAAAAATCCACACTCACAACCGCCATCAATCATTCTTTGATGCTCTCAAATTTTAGAACTTAGGGGCAGATTTAAGAAAAGTGGCGCTGCATCCAGTGCTTGTGTACTTAAGATAAGGCGCACCATGCCGGTAGCAGGGGAACTAGAGTCAACATTTTTTATACTAGTTTGGCACTTTGCAGGATTAGCATTACAAATGTTGATTCTAATCCTGCAAAACTCATTGAGGCCCATTATAAATAATAGCGTGCCTCATTTTAACGCCTGCTCTGTGCAGGCATTAAAAATGCCACAAACAATGGCGCAAAGAAACCTTAGATTTCTTTGTGCCATTTCTTTGGTCCCCCCTAATGGGGGAGCACCCCACTTGCATACATTATGCCTGGCACTGGCATAGTGTGGTGTCAGGGATTACAAAGCAGCACAATGCATGTATTGCACCACTTTGCAAATCTGGCTCGGTGATTTTGGCCTCGTTGGACTACATAAGAATTTGAAAAACGACGCTATTGTGGAGCAAGGAGGCGTTAAGACCTCTTAAACCTGGACCCTAATGTGTCCCTCAGTCGGCACTATCTTCTCTATATCCATGTTCAAACCTCCAACTGTTTATTTTTTTCAGTAATTGTCACTTCCCATGTGACTCTTATCTGTGACGGGCATAAGCTTGAAAGATGATTCCAAAGCCTGAAGATCTTGGACTGATCCCTGCCAGAATCTAAAGCTATATAGGTAGCCATTGTGTGCTTATATCCAGGCCTCTTTTCAAAAAGCACATCATCTACTGCTAGATCAGGAGTCTCCAACATAGATGCAGGAGGGTCAATTTCTTTCCATATTTTCAGACTGACCAGTAAGATAAATGTACCTATAATAAATTGCAATGGAAATATATTTATATCATCAAGTTGTTAAGCTGAAAATCTGGTATGGATCTAGCCCTTGTAGCCCTACGTTAACCACTTCTGCTGTAGAGGATAAACGTCACAGCTTTTTTAATGATCCCGCATGGAGCTACTACTCCTGGTTCCCCTGCAACGTGTTTTTCTGAAATGTTTTCATTATTGTTCTCTGACCAATAATACTTGTGCTTCATTTTTTTTTATTTACAAAGAATATAACTTCAAATTGTGGTAGTTTGCCTATTCCCCACTTTATTTTTTGGCTTTCAATCACGTATTGATGTAATTCGTGACTTCTTTGTAAAGTGTCTATCACCTAATGGGTCCAGTAGGCGCTATGTAAAGACTGAAAGAGGAAATAAAGGGAAAAGTCCCATGAAATTACCAAATTAAGTTGGGAAAAAAGGTATCGTGGCGTTATCCTCCAAGTGGACAAAGGGGTTCTTTGGCTCCAGATTTATTACGTCATGAACCATTCTGAGGAAACGATATGTGAACAATGGTTCCAAAGCGAACAGACAAAAAAAAGTACTTGTTCGGTTAAAAAGAAAAGCCACAGCAGCAAATTCACATCATCTTGATCATATTGAGCTCTGAAGTATCAAAGTGATTGTGAACAAAAAGAAAACTTTCAGCCTCAAAATCATAGGTCAGGAAAATGAAATCAATTATTAATTAGAAATAATGCATGTACTTCTGCTTGCAGTCATCTCTGGAAAGTGTTCTTTGGTTTACCTGGAGAGGTCATCAAATCAGCAAGATTTAACCAAAAAACAACACACAGAGCCATAAGGTAGTTGAAAAGGTATTAATATTCTTGGCTTGGCCGGGCAATTGCATAGTTAGTTTTTACATGGACAACCGGCGACTTTAGTGCAATTCTGGCTTTATCATAAATACATTTACAAATATTTAGTTATATAAATAAAGTGATCTAAAAACAGAACATTGTCTATAAGCTCCTCCTCACAATCCTCTTGACAAAGGTAGAAGAAAGCTGGCAGCAGGCAAGGAGGAGAGCAGTGCAGTCCCTTTTTGGCACGAGGGCTGTGACAAGAGGCTAGTATCTGGAGAGTCGGCACATGTCGCATTGGCAGGACTTGGCGGTGAAGATTTCAATCTCCTCACGGCGCAAGGCGGTACAGTAGAGGCGGACTTTGATCTGAAAAAAAGGCAGAAATGGTCACTGAGAGAACATTGGACATTTTGAACGGTATGTGTCCACAGAAAATGCCATAGGTGGTAGTTGACTTCTATTTTCAGTGAATGTGCATACGTGGCACTTGGCAGCGCTGTGTGTTTTAAAGTCAGTAGAGCTGAATGAGTACAGTCCTCCAGCATCATGGGGCAGATTTATGGAAAGTGGCACTGCACAGAGTGCAGTGCCACTTTCCCTGCACCCCTCAGTGCCCCCCTACTGCCACCATGTGTGCATCGTATTTAAAATACGGTGCACCATGGCGCGGGGTACGGGGCAATAGTATCATTTTTCATGATGCTATTGATGTACTCTGCAGGAGTAGCGCCAAAATATTGCTCTGATCAGGCGTTAAAAGTGCCGTAAAAAATGACGCAAGGAAATCTCTTTGATTTCCTTGTGCCATTTTTTTGCCACCCCACTAATGGCGGAATGCCCCCTTTGCATATATTATGCCTCGTGCAGGCATAATGTAGTGCAAAGGGTTACAGCTAAGCAAATCATTCTCGATATGGGTGGCCTGGAAGACCTCTACAAATCACAGCTTGACAACTGCCTTCATTCCATAAACACATGGATTATAAGTAACCATCTAAAGATGATAACTGCAAAGACAGAGTTCATGACTGTGTAGAATGATAAAACAGCAACCTACAGACAGATGGCCCAAGCAACTCGAAGTGCCTCCACTGACATCAAGAATATTAAGAAGCCTAAAGAGAAACATGGTTTCAGATCTGCTCTTAATCCACATAGCAGCAAGGACACCAAGAGAATCTTTTACAAAATGAGAACACTGCAACACATCCTCCTCGATGAAGGATATGAACAAAATCTATAAGCTATCCTCGCAATCGTAATCTCCAACCTTGACTATACCGCCAACCTAACCTTAGTGCCCCACTTCTATTGTACACAAAATATAACTTAACCAAAATGGTGCATCTCCACCCAACAGACACACAACTCTAATACTACAATCACCCCACAGGGTGCCTGTACAAGCCATGTTCAAGGCACTCTGCATCGTCCAGAAAGCCTATCATGGAAAAGGTGCACTATATCTACAAGTTAAATTGAAGTAATAGAAATAAAATAGGACACTGCACCCCAAGCATGCTGCACCGATATTCATGCCACCTTTTTATAAGAAATCAATAAGAGGCGAGCTTTCTAAGGACAAGTAATTAACTCTGTAACTCACTTCCAGACATGATTTGAAAGATTAAGGAGCATTTTACACTTCAGAAAGAAGAGGATGGCTATTTTCACTACAACTACAACATCCCAGAACCCTGGGTTGGAAACAGGAATAATAATAGCTCCTTCCCTTCAAGTGTATTCTACAGTCTACAGTCCAGAGATGTAGAGCAGTCCAAACTGTACACAACGTCCTATGTCCAAGTAAGTCATAAACAGCTGCCCTAAGTGTATCCTGGATATTAAATAGTAATGTCAGTTCATAAACAAACCTCCTGGCCCACACTCATGGGCAGGTGACTATAATTCAAACAAGCTGCATAATAACTCCATTATTCTGCTTGAGTCTCTTATACTCACATAAAACAGAACCCATGGGTCATGTCCATCATCTAGTACTGCACCAGTCTGCAGCAATAAACCACCTATCACCAAGTGAACACGCCTGGAATAACTGAAGAGATCTGCCACACACTGCTGGCCAATGGAGCATTCTAATTTAATCCACCACTGCAGGTCCCAACTAGCTTACTACTATGATCACTTTTTGACAATGGCAATCATGTATAGGATGATAGTAAAATAACTCCATCCCAACAGATCTACCAATCATCTCTCCTTCCTGCCTAAACCTGCTCAGGACCATACATTTTAAACCCAGAATTTCAGAATGAAGAGCTCAGTGCAGTAATCAGTTTAGTGAACTATGTTCATAAAACATACCATAAAGAGACCTTCAGAACTGTGCAAAGTTGCCAGTTTGCTGAATGTCATAAACTGTGTGTCTGACTCTCACACTTCTGCAGATTGATGCATGGTTGTCAGCAATCTACAGGTCCAAAAATGAATACAAGTGTTTTGTAAATCACAGATCTTGGGTGCTAACAGTATGCTCCTTGAAGCAGAAGGGAATCATCTATAGAGACCAAACGCATACTGACCTTTTGCATTTTGCTGATTGTGCAGCACTGTGACACAGAGGTGATGTTGTGCTTGAAGCCGCTGGCCAAGAGCACAGAGTACTTGGATGGGAAAGCACTGGATTCGCAGTATCCTACACAGGCATGGACCACATGGGTTCCCCGACACGTGCCCTTGCGGTCACTCTTTATAGTCACGTTGAAGGCTGCCAGGAAGAAACAAGCAAGTAATAAAGATGGACGAAACACAAGAAAATATATATTTTTTTGCGCAGGGAGTTTTAAGGAATGCTCTTCTAGACAAAGAAACAATGAGCCATTGAGAACTCTGGTTGCCAGCGCCTTCATATATAATAATGCATGCAAGTGTAGAAGGCATAAAATGCTCTAAAAAAGGAAAGTACACACACTTAATATGCTATGATTTTACATCTTAAGACAAATATGACCTTCTAGTCCTCACCAAGTCATGAAGGTGGGTATATCTAACTTATTTAACAAATAACACACACTTTGCACTTTGTGATAATTTAATAACCAATGAATGTATGTGTCATTTAGAAGACGATTGTAAAAAAAAAAAAAGGCTCCTTTTGAGTGTATCATTGCAAAACCAGTGTTGAAGGTATGATAGGTGGAAACAAATTACATTTAATGAAGACCTCAATCATGTTCTTCTTCGGCCAGCAATAGTGGAAGCGCCAGCCACCCTCTCCAGCCAATCAGCCTCAACCATAATAAGGTGAAATAACCTCTGGAGACTGAGAAGGCACTTCAGTACCAGTTCCATTCTTGCCTACAGTCTACAGTGTCCATTTACCACGAGTAAGTGATTTAGACATTTTGTAAAATGAAAAGAAGAATCTGAAGAACTGGGCTGACAGTACCCATTCATCTGCTTTATGACACCTGAAACAAATTTAATTTACTGGATTCCATGGGATGGAGTTCAGCTAACAAACAAGTGAAAGGCTCTCTTGTGCCAGACAAAGGTTCCAATACTACGCCAATTTCCAGAAAGTAGCACCAAAATGCAGGAGAACTTGCATTTCTCCAAGAAACATCAAGACTGTTTTTGCCCACGTTACTGACCTGCTAAGTATTAGTATTGCAGTAGCGTCTGCTGAAGCTGTCCTAAAAAGTACCTCCATGCAAAGGCAACCCTGATAAACGACTTGCATAATTTTGGCAATGGCCATCCTGGCTGCAAGACCATGTAGTGATCACAGATAAAGAGGATGGGGGCCAATGTATGCTCTCTTTCACAAAGGGTGCATGAACAGGGTCTGCAATATCCTGGGCACCAGGATAAATAGTAGCCCCCTTTAAGATACCTACCCTGCAGGAATGAATCCAGTTGACTTCAGCCTCGACCATACCATCCCAGTAGTAGACTAATGGTCATCAGAAGACAAATAACCGATGACCAGCTTCCGTTGTAACTCATCAACATACTATTATGGACCTCTACTGAGGGACATAGGGGGTCTTTAAATGCTCTCAGAAATGTGCTCAGCTTATCGAGAAGTAAGTTAACAACCAGTATAACCCTCAGCCCAACGGCTATAATGCAATTAGAAATGTTTTCTCCATTAAAGGTGGAAATTACTAAAATCAACAGAGATAAGCTGAAAGAGAAACATTGGAATGTTGAGCAAGAGGTCCTACAGGATTGTTATTCATTCTCTGCCACTCTGTCATGTTCACTGCTCTCACCGTTCACATGTTTCCGGAAAAAACATGATATTCATTTTCAATCTTTCCTGAATAAACAACTATATGTTTGGAAAAGATGTCATGGCATTTTGTATACCGGTTGTATTTTAGGTAAAGACCTGGAATTTTGAGATACAGGGAGCCAGGAGTAGACCTGAGGAAAGAAACCCAAGCGGAAGCAGGTAGACGAGGGTGTAGGGGAGCAGGGAGAAAAAACAAAGGGGACAACTATAGGTGCCAGTGATAAAACATACAGAGGCGACAAAGCAGGGGTGAATAAACACAAGCATTGCAGAATGTGAGTGAACGCGCTTAAGAGCGAGCTGGGGAAAAATGAAGGGCAGAGATGGATCAGGGCGTGGGCGACGCAGTTTGAGCCTGGGTGATAGGGGGCAAGCAGCCGAGTGCCATGAACAATGGACTGGAAGAAGTTCAGGATTGGGCAAAGCTACCAAGGGAAATGGGGGCTGCGAAATGAAATAGTAGAAGCAGAGAATGACAGGTGAAGGGCAGTAATTAATGAGTAAATAAATAAGTGCACATGCCTAAGATGTTTCTTAGGAGCCTGCCAGCAGCACTGACAGATGCTAGCGTTGCCGAATTTCAAGGCTGCCTATTCTTAACTCCACCTTATGCCTCTTTCTTCCACTACCCAGACTTCCTTTGACTTCATCTCACTTTTTCAATTCCGTCTCCATCCAGGCTTTCTTTCTTTGTCACTGATTTCCTGTTTTGATTTTTGTCCCTTTTTACCCCCTTTCTGCCTTTCTCTCTCTTGCTCTGTATAAATGTCTTAGAATTAAAAATGTATTTATTTATGCTGCAGTTTCATAGCGCAGACTAGACCTAAATGGGTGACAGGGGGTTTTATATGAAACAGGGACAACACATCAGCATGTTAGGCTTGTTAAATTACATTTCTTCCTGGTGACTGGTTTCAGGTTACAATCAAGAAAGGGTGCGCAGTACATAATTCACGTTCCGGGGTCAAAAGTAGGCTAAAAGCTGTATGATGAAAAAAAGCCATGGTTTAAAAAAATACCTAGGCCCCAGTTAAAAAAAATAAAGCCTGTGCCTACAATCTGCAACCGACAGGTTACAAATTAAGCACTGGGAAAGTGTCTTCAGGAAAGAGACTTGATGGAGGCTCACCTTTGCAAAAGAGGGCTACAAGGTCTCCCAGTGCAAACTAAATGACGGCAGGCCGGGGGACGTCGAAACGGGTTTGGCACTCTTAAATAGAAACAGGAGCACAAGCCTTAAAATACACCCATCACAGCAATTCCCTTCTCGGACGTCTCACCATTCGTACTCCGTTATGGTTCTGCAGCCAGTTCGCCTTGGTAAGCATTCTAAAGCTACACAAAATGAAAAAACATAACATTCAGCCACACTTACGGTGCAGGTGGCAACCTGGTCCAATGTTTTCGTATGTCCACGATTCAGAAGCCACCAGAAACAGACCAAGGAGCACAGCATAAACGGAGGCCATGTTGTGATCTGGAAAACAAAGTGGCTGGCTGTCAGAACTAACTTACTTGGTGTGCGAGAAATTTCTGACAAGATGAACAATACATGCCTATTATACAGGTACAATTATCTTGCGGTCAAATTTTGTTCTGTGCGTAAACAGATATTTTGGATAAATGACAACAAAGCTGCCTTATGCCCTTACCTGATCAGACGGTCTTAAATATCCCCCTTGTATTAAGTTTGAATTGATAGTGTAGCTGTCTGCAATATCCATTTTTTATCTATTCTTCAAAAAATTCAGAGTAGACTTTGGCTCCTCCAAGAGGAGTATTCTCTCCCACTTCATGTTTTGACTCTTTGTTGTATCATGCGTCTGCAATGCACAAGAAGTATTTTACAACTCACAAGTGCACAGATCTGTCACACATTAAATCCTTCATGTCAAAGATTAGTTACATTTGCGCCTAAGGGGGTTAGAGGGAACCTTCGACCAATAGGGTGAATCTCCTAGTAAAAATCCACATCAAAAGTGACACCCAATGGGAAATCTGACTAATTAGACAAGTGATCGATGCGTAGTGTAACAGTGTATGGAGAAGTTCTCTTTTTAAAGGATGGATACTCTCAGCCACTGTATGGTGGCATGCTTCATCAGAGGGTACCGTCTCATGCTGGTGACAATTGCCACCAGCGTAGGCTACAACCCTACAAACCAAGGGAGAACTTTGGTGTTTCCTGTGGTAATCTACCAATGGTGAAAATGTGTGATGAGGGCAGCCTAAATCAAAAGTGTTAGAGATGTGGGTGCCTGAAGGCTACAAGCCCACTGTAAAACTGTTTGGCAACTGGTCTCCCCTCTCTCTGTCCCCGGTGCCAACCCGCCTACCTGAACAAAGGAGCAGCCGCTGCTGTATGTGTCCAACATTTGCCGTTCAAAGGCGGCTTAACCTTTGAAGCTTACATTTTGGTCTCACACCCTGTGTGACTTCACGCCAGAGAAGCTGACACCTTTTCAAAAGGCAGGCCTATTTTGTTCTAACTCCTGGGAGTCTTTCACCTCTTCCTACAAGGGCAGAAGGGTTTCTTGTGGCCAGCATTAGGAATGGCCATTGGAAGACTTGGGAAACAGAGTGGCAACTTTCTAAGGTTGCCTTATACTCAAATGTTACATTAAATTCGACTTGAACATCAAGTTTGGTTTCATGTAATGATTATTTTGTTACCTTATAGTACCAGCTTTAGTAGTCCCCTCCAAGAGTTAGCTCAACTGAGTTGCCTATAATTCTGCACTCGCCAATGGGGCTTCTAGCCCTTCCACTCTAAGAACAATTTGGCGGCTTTACTATTAGGACATATAAAAACATAAGTCCTACTTTTTAATATACAGCACCCTGCCTTAGACTCGATAGGTCTGCTGTAGGGGTGACATATATTAGAAAGGGAGGCTTGGGCTTTGCCATTAGTTTAAATGGCAAAGTCAAGTTATTAGTTTAACACTGCTTTGCCAGTCTGCAGTCGCAGGCCAGGTGACATGTTTTCATGCTGTCACATCCAGGGTGGCATAATAAATGCTGAAGCCCTGGTAGGACACTTTAACTTACCAGGCCAGGGTACCCCTAGCACCATAAACTAGGGACTTGTAAGTAAGGTTATGCCAACTGAGTATACGCCAATCCAAGCTTACACTTTTAAGGGTTAGAGCACTGGCAATGAGGTGGTTAGCAGGCCTTGGTCCACTCTGAGAGTTGAAAAACCAGCAGCATCGGTCCAAAACTTTATCAGTGATCAAACAAAAACAGCCATTTCCTTAAAGACATGGTGTGATTAGTCCAGGAAGTTATTGCCTAAAGTTTTAAAGAGTTTGGAGGGCTGCTCTTCTGAGTCGAGACTTTCCTTGCCACCAGGAGGCACTGCTCAAAAAAATCCTTATCACATCTGCAAAACTGCCCTTTAGATAACAAATTGTGAAAGAAGAGGAGCAGGAAACAAAACCTGATTTACAGAGCTGTTAGTGCTAACATAGAACGAAAAGGAATTAGCTGCAGCAATGTGTGGTGACACGGGATGATTGTGGCCCGGACTAGCCAGTGCTTAATTTGTGCTTATTGTCTCCGGTGCTGAGCACCGGCACTTATTTTTGCAGGCCGGGGCTTATTCGCCTGCCTCAAGCATTTGCTGCGAGCAGAAGACACATATGGGAAAAATGGCTGAAGGGAAAAAAGAAAAAGCGTCACAAAGAGAGAAAGTAGAAAGCTGCAAGAGTGAGCTGAAGGGGCAGGGAGTGGCCTTTAAATGGATTGAGGAGGCCCGAGATGGCTTCAGGATTACGCTTCCTGAGTATTCCGTGTTCACACACTTAATTGCACCAGCCCCGTGTTTGAGGAGGGCTTTGAGCACCGGCACCTTTTTATTTACAAATTAAGCACTGGGACTAGCGTATGCATATACTGGTTCATCTCCTGCATGAGCCTAGGCGGGGAGCAAGGAGTGCCATACACAGCAATAACAGGGCACAAGAGTGGAGATGGAAATAATTGGAGAGGATGTACAAAAGAATGGGAGGCAGGTCCTCAATGATAGTGTTCCTTAAAGGGGGGCTCTTTAACTCCATTAAGAATTACAGACATTTGCCTTATCTATGGAGGGATGTAACTGAAGATCTGCGGTGCATTTGGACGGAAGGTTTGGCTCCTGGTTTTCCATTCTGTGCACCTCTTGGTTCGAGCTTGGCTAGATTTTTTTTTCAGTGCGCTTACTTTTAGCACCTCCCTGCCGTATCCGCCATGATTCTAGGGACACAGTTCGTGACTAATCATGCACGCGTCTCAGATTAACTCCCAGTGTAAAACATTGGATGCACGATTGGGTTTAATGCACCTGTGCAAACACTGCTTTTGATTTGTCTTCTACTTTGAGGCGGCAGGTGAGAACTAAGTAAAAGACAAGCATGTGTCTCTGTTTTTCATAGATCACTTGTGCTTTCACGGCGCTGTAAAACAGTAGGGTTTCCCTTACCCACCTCAAACGCACTAAAAGAACCTCCAAAGGATGAGAGGCTTTGACGTAGAGCCAGAATTCAAGCCTGTGACCTGGAGGTTGCAGAAGCTGCAGGAGTTGCATTAACCCACTGGCCTAACTTAAAGCCTTTGCGAAGGCACCTAAGAACCTCCCACCAGGGGAGTTTATTGGATTCAGTGCTTTGCCATCTGGATATGCACATTCCTCCCCTGCTCTCGTTTCATCCACAGTGGATAGATGGAGAGGCCACAAAAAAAAAAAATATATATATATATAGTGCTCCTCCTGTATCCACAGCAATTTCCCACAGGGAATATACCGACCACTTACCTTTTTATACCACGAACCCTGCGATTCACTCAGAAGCACAAACAGTTTGGTGTTAAGACACTTAACGCTGCAAATGACAAGTGAAATCCAACATTACCTTTTCGACTTGGAGTCCCTGCTCCCAACTCCCACGCAAATAAAGCATTTAATAGGGGTTGTAACACCCCAAACACTAGTCCCCATAGAGCTACAACCCTAGAGTGCTCTACTCAGATGTACAGTGTCAAAACCATGTAAGACTTATCATCTTGCCAAAGGATGGTTTCATTACTCAAACCACCAAGGGCTTTAGCGCTTTCCTAAAAGCGAGCAGCACTTGGAGGTCTCTCAGATCTACTGGCAGACCTGCTCGCAATTACTGCAAGGATTTGTCGCTCTTAGAAGTCTCAACAAATATACTGTCCTGCCTTACACTCTGATTTGGCAATATCAATTCTACCTTTGTTTAATTTAGCCAAAGATAGTACAGTAGATTTGAGATTCTGTACAGAGGAGATCCTTTGGCCTTTGAGGCAAGGGTCAATACTGTCTCCTTCGTGACGAACGTCAAACTCCCCATGCAGCCTAAGGCATTTATGTAAGTGGACTTTCATCTTCCTTTTCATAAGGTTAGGGACAGAGGGCATGTTTCCTGCTTTATATTTTGGATCACTTCTCAATGCATCTCGAAGCCAAGAGCAAGTCAAGGACTTTGGGTTAGTCATCTCTAAAACTTATTGAGAATAGATTTTTATGTGGCAGCTTTGATGCTAACCCCTAATAAAAACTGTCAGCAACAGAGATATTTGGACTCAGGTCAAGGCTGTTCATAAGACAGACTAAAATCACTATTACCCTTTTTTCGTAAATCAGCAGTTTGTGTAAGGCTTTTCCTACTTTCTTTTTTGCATGACACAGACTACTCTATAAACGTAGTTATTCTCACACATTTTGGGTACACCTTATGGTTATGTGTACAATGTTAAGCACATCTCTAAGCCTCCCTCACCTCGACCTACACCTCCCATGTGGTCCTAATTATATATAAAAATACACACACATAATGCACGACACTTGTAATTGGTCCTGGCCCTCGTGACCAATTACACCAAGGGATCTTCAGCGGCTCACGCCAACTTCAAAGGCTTCCCCATCTTCTCAGCATAACAAGACAGCTGTATTGAACATTGGCATCAGCACACTTGTTTCTCCTGAACCAGCTTGTCACTCGTACCTCTCTTTCTCCTCACATTCAAAGCGCTACTCGGTAGATGTGCAGAAGCACTTTACAAAAACCCTAAATAAACATTCCAATACACCGTTGATGCTGAAATCACAGGCTATAGGCTGATTGGAACATAGGTTCTAAATCGTAAGAGTAAACCCGATTACTGGGACATATCCAGGGGCACTGGAATTATGCAGCAGAGGAGGACCATTATGCGGCAGGATTGATTAAATTATGTGGCAGCAAAAGGCAAATTATGTGGAATAATGCTGCATATTTTGTGATAATATAACTTCATTGTTTTGTCGTTTTTACACCTGATAATAGTGTCTGAGAAAAGAGCTCACCTTAATTCATACCAATTTAATACCCAATACAGCAATAAGCAACTGAAAGATGACCAGCCAACCTTTGCAAAAAGCCTTCCGGTGTACCGGAAAACGAGTCGCCATTTATTATTTAACTTTTGAACTGTTTGGGCTAGAAACATTTTTTTTTAATCTGCAGATTATGCTGCGATAATGGATTATGTGGCAAATGCAGAAAATCCATAACTATGTGAAAATTGCTGCGGATGCAGAATCGTTTAATTCCACAGGCCCTGACAAGTCTGACCTCTGAGTCATGAAGAATCTTCATTAAGTTTCAATGTGCTTCCAATCCCCAGAACTCTGGGATTGAAACAACAGTGCCCTGAGAAGATCCATATCATTCAACTCAAAGAGCTTCCGGGCAACTCAGTACATTATTCTTCGTATTTCTATAGAGCCCAAACACACCTGGGGGCGTATTTATGAGTGGTTTGGACCATGCTTGCACCAAGCAATGTGGTAAATGCTTGGTGCAAATCACAAAATCATATTTTTGAAACCACGCAAAGCCACTTTGCGTGGCTTTGAATGGCTTCAAAGATATGGAGTAAAGCAAGGCAGCACAAATCGCTGTGTTTCCTTACTCTGTGCAAGGGAGGTGTTCCATGGGTGTTGAATGGGTGTTCCCAGGCAACTCTCACGGTTTTTGACACATTGTCAGAATTACCAAACCTGGTAAACCTGAGAATGCGCCAAAAAGATATGCCTCCCCAGGAGAGGCGTAATGAGGGGAAATATCTTTATTTCTCCGCCTTTTTTCCCCTTTTCTACGTGAGCTGCATTCTGCAGCAGACACAGAATGAGGAAAAGCCTCTCAGGATTGTTTTTGTGGGGAAGGGAACCCCTTCCTGCACAGAAACAATCCTGCTTCAACGCAAGCACCCTTGCACCATGGTGAAAGCGTGCCCCCGTTGGAGCTAGGCTGCCAAAAGGGCACCAGCGCAGGGGGAGAGGACAGGAATGCACAGTAATGGATAAATACTGTGTGTTCCTTCCCTTTTCCTGTGGTAAAGGGCAGCAAGGTGACTTGCTGTGCTGCTCTATGCCACAAAAGTCTTAAATATGGGCCCTTGGGGCTAGACACATGGAAGTAAGTATTAAAGAAATATATGGGTATTTAGTGTTAAGGAACGTGCCTGGCTAGGATAGATTCAGGGCTAGTAAAGAATGGGCACTAGGCACCCAATGAGTTTTATTTTGTAGAATACAAACCTGGCATCTTATTTTACATGATACAGTACAGAGAGGGCACATTAACACCCTAGGCTAATTTATTATAGTTCTCTGAGATGATGATGATGATTATTATTATTATTATTATTATTAGTTACACTTATAAATCACTACTTTCACCTTAAAGGTCTCTTGGCGTTAAATCAAACTTGTCAGAAACTTTAAAAAACTGCCAGGGTAAACATCCCTTAGACCCATATGCAACATGTACCTAAGGGATGGTTCCCTTAGACACAAATACGATGTGCCTAAGGATTTTTTCCCTTAAACACATAAATAATAAACTAGGCTAAGGATCACTGCAGCATGTTCATTGACCACATTGTGTATTATACCTTGAGACCTGATGGATGTACAAGCACCTTAAACCCCACACCAGCTTCAAAACTATCTCGAAATGCAATTTTTTGGCGACCATTAAAATTTTCCAGAACTAATTTACTGTCTCTCTTTCCCTTGATTTTCTAGGGCAGTTTTTGGAAAAACAGTGCATAGGTATAATGTAGGTGCAAATCACATATTTACTATCAAGGGCTTTTGCATATCATGAAACCTGCTCCTTTCTGTTTCCCTCCTTACTCGGACCCTCCCAAGAACAATATTTGAGGATCCCAGAATACATATTTTCATTTTCCAACTCTGGACAGGCATCAGGATTTCTATAGCACTAGTGCACCAAAAAGGGTGTCTTGGTGCTCCAAGATTGACAAAGGCCAAGGAGTCGTCCTCTCTAGAGAGACACTTGGAGATTCCAAGTCTATGGCGTTTGCTAAATTTCAAGTGAGTTGAGGCAGAAGGTTTCTCTATAGAAAGCGTTAACCTGAATCAGAAACAGAGAGAAACAAGAAGGGGCCGATTCCCAAACGCATTTATGCCACAGGAAGCAGATCTACAGAAGTGATCTTTTCCATACTCCTACACACCTTTACTGATTGGCCTCTAACTGGCCAATTCCCTATTAGTAAAAGTGCACAGAAGGCAAAGTCCTGTCTATCTGTACTAATTGTATATGGATATTCTGTTAATATTTCCAGTTTATTTTGCTTTTGTCTATATTGTGTAAATTCATAAAGGCATGAAAGAATGTGTAACATAGGTGGACGAGCCTGGCTTGAGCAAGATGCCCACCTCTGGCTCGGCCTGAGGTGTTCTGATACTCTCAAGCCAAAAATGAGCCGCTTGAAGAACCATTAGCTTCAGCCCCCCACGCATCCCTTCTCCTGCACTTTGAGATCATTCTCCAAGCTCCCGCCAAGGTGCAGCAGACGAAGGGCTACAGTCAGCACTGTTGACGATGTACACGTTCAAAACCAGAATGCCTAAAATCTTGTGGTGCTGGTCAGTCTGCTGCACCCGGGGGAGGGGAGGGGGGAGAGTTGGAAAATGTGATAATGCAGGACAGGGATTCAGGGGAGGCAGAAAGAAAGGACTTCGGGCCATATGTACGAACACATTTTCCCATTGACACAGAATGGGAAAAACCCTTTGCTACATCTGGCCCTTCATGACTTGTGTAGGTCGAGGTCGCTGACTGGAGGTATTTGCATTGAACGAAGATGGAGGAACACAGAAAGGGGGAACAATCACTAGACAGGAGAGAGTGATAATACGAGGAGAGTATTCTCGTGATTTTTCTGCCAGCTCGGCTCGTGTTATGGCTCTTTAGACCCAAGATGGGCCCCTAACTCGGCACTGGCTCAGCCCTTCCCGTGAATTCTGTAGCTTGCCTACTTCCAATGTGTAAACTTCAAAATGCCTTTGCCAATAGGCCCGACAAATTAATGAAAGTCATACAACCATGAGGAGACATTCTTCAGCAGTTAAAAACACAGAAGGGCTTCTCTGCGCATTACTTCATGAACAGAGAATTCCCCAAGCTCAGACAGAAGAGCTTTTTCCACGATGTCTCCTACTTGATGGCTGACACGTGATAATTCCGTGTACTCCACCCGCCTCTTTGTTCATTTCGGTCAGTTATACTCGTTTCTTTTAACTTCTGTTTATTTTCTGCTGACTTAAATATGTGTTTGTAGACAAGCCAAAATTGGACACGTCTAGCGAAGCCCTTGTTTGATGCTGGCTGACGCTCAGTGACACTCAGACCCAGATTTACACTTTTTTAGCGCCGCATTTGCGCCACTTTTTGATGCAAAAACGGCGTAAACTTACAGAATATAAATGTATTTTGGAAGTTTGCGCCGTTTTTGCGTCAAAAAGTCGCGCAAATTCGGTGCTAAAAAAGTACAAATATGGGCCTCAGTGCTTCTAGACAGACTATTCAATGGCACGTGCTGGGCTGGTTCATGACGTGTACACACCTGCGAGGGGCATTTCTGTGATGTTCCCAGCCAGTCTTACCTGGTTTAGGACATTGAACAGTGCGAATTTCTAGATATTAATGTCCGGGCTTACACCGTGGAATAGCTCGTTTCGCGGCTGGGAATAACGGCGCCCTCTCTCTAGCGATGATAATATCCCAAAGCCTAATCACAAGTGTCCGGTGCTCAAGGAGGGAGCAAGAGCCACCTTGTCTCCCTAAAGTACAGAAGCCTCCACAGTTTTACAGGATCTCCGAGCACTCAAAGGTAAGTCCACACTGTGTGCGTGGTGTTTGTTTATACTTTATTCTCATCCGATCAAATCTCCACTGTCCACGCCAACATGCTGCCTTTGTCTCGGCGACTTCTTCAGGGCTGTATCGATCTCTTTAAATCAGATCGTTGTATTCCATTGTGTGTCTCCTGGGTGCACGTCTCCTACTCTAGTCAGCCCTGAAGAAGTCGCTGAGACAAGGGCAGCACGTTGGCATGGGCAGTGGAGATTTGATCGGACGAGATTAACTATTAATAAATACCAAGCACACAGTGTGGACTTTGAGTGCTCGGAGATCCCGTAAAACTGTGCTTGTTTCTAAGCGCTAAGTGTTTTCGAAGATATGCCAAGTGTTGGACGGTGCTGCGAATAAAGACATATGCCCAGGATTACGGTCTACACTCAATGGATGGAGTCAAAATTTGACAATTGGCAAAAACAAATGGACCGAGGTTTGACCTCTGCTGGCCTGAAAGCAACGCTCAGTCACAATTTAGCCCCCCTCCGACTGGAATGTCTTCTCACACAAACCTTGGGGTCTCACACGTTTATAATTACTATTGAGCGTGTGTCTGAAATAAACCGAGTAATTTATGTATTGATTACTTTTTATTTCAACACAATTCAGCATTAAAAGTCCCTTCATGAGCACACCCCACAGCCCTCTAACACTGTGCACGTGGCACAGACTTTCATCAGCTGGTGCTTACCGATGTGGGCTTCCCTGTCCTCCGCTGACTGGCAGCACGCAGCTGGGTATTTAGGCAGCTCGCTGGGTAGGTGCGTGGTGGCTTCGCAGCTTAGCATCCCCTGGAAGGACTCCTGCTCCGCAGGTGCTATTTGTAGCAGGAGGGATGAAGGGGAATGGAGGGTGGCTGGGGTGTAGGACTGCCCGAACACACCCATCCTCGGCTGGCTGCCAGGGCCCGCCCCTGAAGGTGTGTCAGTCAGAGGCTGGTGTCCAGAACCGGGTCCTAGCAGACCCCCTCTCCCCCCCCCCCCCCCCCCCCCCTGCTGCCTCAGCACACCTGAGGGCACCTTCTTCGCTGTGCGTTGTGGATGGAATACATGCGCCCGAGGCAAGAAGCGCAGCAGCTTTAAAGGGGCAGCAGCCTTAACCTGTGGAGTTTGGCCATATAGAGAAATTATTGTTTTTCACCCAAGTCTTTCTGATTCCGATTTGAACACATATATCAACACTATAAACCCTGCCTCAAGCCTGTATGGAAAAGTGTACCCGCGCGACACCTTACGTCGATTGCACCAAAGCTGGCACAATTTTGCAGCTAAATCTACTTGATTTAGCGAATGACTTAACAAATAGCACTGACCTCACTGTAATTTCAAAGTGACAGCGGCACAACGCGATAGGTGCAGCACACCCAGACCTCGCACGGTTCTCCGATCCTTGCAAGAGTAGCTCGTATTGGAGAGTTTTTTTACTTTGCATTCTGGAACATGTAGTACTAGTTTTATAAAGATGTATTGGCAATATCTTTTAGCCATGTTGTACAGAGGGCGTCAGATATGCAACATAGCTGAAAGTTAGGTACAAAAGGGCTCTGACACAGCTAGCACTTTTTTTCTGGCAGGAATGCAGAGCAAGCAGCTCAGAACATGTGTCCCTATGGCAAGAGCTGCGACTATAGAACTGGGGAACCTGTTACAAGTTCCGGCATCAGCTCAGCATCCTGTGATTGTGGGAAAACCACTTAATCTCCCTGTCGCCTTAGAAAAAGGAAAAAAGGTAATCTGACCTTGTGTGATGTAAATGGTGCTCCTGTAAAGCACAGCAATGCCCTTGGGTGAGTTTGTGCTATATAAAACTAAACACAACATGGGAGGGCCAGGGCAAGCAACACAACACGGTAGGGGCAAGCAACAGAACGCAGAAGGGGTGTTGGGGAACGAGACAAGCAACACAACACAGGAGGGGGCTGGGCCAACACGGATAGCATGAATAGGACTGGAGAGGGGCAAGCAACAGAAGGGACAGCAGGTGGAGGGTGGGAGGAGGCACAGAACATGACAGATAGCAGGAGGAGGACTGGAGGGAGCCAGCAACACTACGGACATCAGGAGAGGGCAAGCAATACCAATGAAAGGAAGAGGAGGGCAATACAACAGAAGCAACATAATGGAAAAGCAAGCATATGCACTCTTATAGAGTGTTTCCACAAAAAGAAAAAAATAGTTCTGATAGTGCGAGCAGTTGAAGACCAAGGCAAAGAAGAGATACTTGGGGCATGCTCCAGGGGAGGGCAAAACTCAAAAAGAGGAAGTCAAGCTGGCACTCGCTGCCCAAAGAGGAACAAGAAAATGAGAGTGACAATGAAGCCAACCAATAGCACAAAATGGGCTGTCTTTAAGCCCTCATAAGTAGAACAAAATGTATCACACATGACACTTTGTGCGCTGTCTCAGGCAAACCTGGGCCGCATGAGCTATGCATGCATGGGCGGGTGAAACTTGAGAGTTCTGCACTAGTCATTCTATACCAGAGCTCTCATATTTTCCAAATCCATACTTGAATATCTCATCCCGAGCAGTTCTATTTCAGTGCATTCAGGTACTTGTAGTAGTCAGTATCCTTTTTAGGCTTCCTCTACCAGACAGTACAAGCTAGCAAAATTACCTACTGTCAGCTTGCAGTGTTAGTGCCCACACATTGATTACCAATGGGTGGCTTTATTGTCACTCTTATTTGGTAGCTTGCGTGGGCTATATTAACTCTTTCTGTGTGTGTCCCTTCCCCGGTGCATGCTCTTATTATGTCATTAATTGTGTCCTTCCACTGCTTACTTTTCAGGCAATACTTAGTTCTTTTTGGTTAGGCACTCCAGGAGAGTCCATATGTTTTCTAGTGCAGGTGTTTTCCAGGTCTTTCACAAGAACTTGTCTGCCCTCCTTCGCAGAACTCTATGATGCTTTTTTTCACCCATGTGCTCCTTCCTTGCCTCCTCCATGTTGTGCTCACCCTCATATTCTTCTCCCCAATCACTTTCTCACCTGTGAGCTTCTACACCCTTCAAGCTACATGCTGTTCTTTCTCCTCCGTGTCATGTACTTCTGCCCTACCCTCCCTGTTGTTTCTTCCCTCCGCGTTGCTTCTGTCTGCTCTTCCATGGTGCTTCTGCTCTCGCCCTCCTTGTGCTTCAGCTCCCCTGCCTTGCGTGTTTTTTCAGACCTCAGTGTTGATCCGGCTCCCAAACCTCCGTCTTTCTTCCCTCATCCTCTTTGAAAAAAACATGATTGCTCTTTTTTATTGACAGATCCATTTAGGATTGGTAAATAAAAAGAAAAAAAGCACCCACATCATCTTGTAGGCATACGCATGCATGATGTACTCATCGGCAAAATGACCGCGCCATCATGGCACCTTTTTTTTGATTCCGCTTTAGACAAGTTGTACATCATTGCACAAAACCATTGGCAGAGGCAATTGGTTCCAAAGGCAAGATGTACTGGCTTTGACAATGCTTGTTTAAGTGCAGGAATTAAGTGAAATTCAAAGAGATAATCCAAAATAGATGAGCTATTCAGGCATGTAATCTTGTAGGTGTAAATTTAATTTTTGTATTTGTCTAGTGATGCATGCCAGGGCACCCTTGCAATCTATGTAATCTGAAAATTTTACTGTGGAACTTCGCCGTTGTAATCTATAAAATCTATGTAATCCCCTATGCTGTACCCTTTTCTTCCCATAACACCAATTCACAGGTGTTACACTGTTAAACAAATTATAATAACCAAATCTTACTGTAGGCATCTGCCGGCAAATAAACCACAAAAAAACAAAAAATAAATAGGGTCTCGCGTTTGCTCGGGTTTGAGCTATTAGCGTTGTAAATTCCTAACTGAACTTTTCTTGCCACATAAATTGAAAATGAAAACTAAAACAGTTGACATAAGTAAGCAGAATCAAAGGGCCACTTGTGCATGAGCATGAGCGCGAAGGGGCCTTTTTGTTTGTTAAAACTCAAACATGTTCGTTTAGGGGTTTAATTCAGAAAAGCTTCTACTTGTGCAGCATTAAAATATTAATGTGGGTGTGTCTCAGAATACAGTTTCTCCAACATTGGAACAGCAGCACTTTGTGGTGATTTTTGAGTGGTGGAGGAGGGGAGAACTCTATGTTCAAATGCCAATTAGAGTGACTGGATACAGTGTGCTCCACTAAAAGTAATTTTACTCATAAATCGCGGGCCGATTAATTCAGATTTTCCTAGCTTTAGTAAAGGAAAGTCTAGATTTTATTAAAGAAGCGGAGGCGAGTATTATGCTTCCTTTTCTTGCTTTATTTTTAACAGCAGCCAAGATAATAAAACAGAACTACATATCCCATGAAACAAAGCGAATGATGTAAATGATGAGGTCATAAAAAACAACCAATGAAAAACATTCAACCACAATAATTATCTTAACTGCGAACAACAAGCCCTCTTTTCTTGCAGGAGCAGATCAAAGTGGACGGAATAAAGGAATAATAATCAAAATAATAGAAAGAGCCATTAAAAGCGTGAAAAAGTCCTTGGCAAAGTCCAGTGAAGAAGGAGAAGACGACCTCAGATGGGTATCACAACATCCGGAAAACACCGTCTGCTGAACGTGGGAGCAACCAGAAGAAAGATCTTTCAAAGGAAGGGTCTTCGACACAAAACCAGCATGTTCAAGTGGAAGCGGTTGGTGCAGGGGGAACCGGCACTGGAAAAGAAAGGGTGGGTTAATAAAAGCGGTGGGATAATACTCGCCTCCGCTTCTTTAATAAAATCTAGACTTTCCTTTACTAAAGCTAGGAAAATCTGAATTTTATTACAAGAACGGAGGCTCCTATTTTGCTTGTTTAAAGCATATTAACAACAGAATCAGCCATTGAAGGAATAGGTTTACAATAAAACGTCTTAAAAGTGGAAACATTAGACCAATCTGCCGATCTAAGAATGTCCTCCAATCGAGCTCCAGCAAAAAGAGCTTTAGAAGCCATAGCACCCCTGGTCGAATGTGCTCCAAAGGAAGTAGTGTCAATACCCGCAAGGGCCATGACCCACCTAACCCAGCGAGCAAGGGTAGGAGAGGAAACAGGTTTATGAGGTTTTGAAAAAGATATTAACAATTGGGAGAAAGAGGACATTCTTAAATCAGCAGTTCTAGCAATGTAAGCTTTTAAACATTTAGCAACACAGAGTTTAGGATGTGAAGGGAAGTATGGATAATGAATGACAGAAATGTTAGTCTTAGTTCTTCTATAAATCCTAAAAGACACATTAGAAGGAGAAAACTGGACAGAAGTGACGTCCAAAGCCCTAACATCAGAAACACGTTTCAATGAAACTAAACATAACAACATAGTAAGCTTTGCAGACAAATACTTCAAAGAAAGTAAATCATTATCAAGCCAAGAATTGAATAAATCCAAAAACAAATTCACATCCCATAAATATGAGTATTTAGGTGTGGGAGGATTAGAAAATCTTACTCCCTTCAAAAGTCGGCACACCAAAGGATGTTCCCCAGCAGGTTTGCCATCTATTCGGATATGTTCGGCAGAAATGGCAGATCTATAAGTATTTACCGTTCTGTATGCCTTCCCCTGGGAGGCTAGTGAAGCTAAAAAGTTAACGATTAGAGTTACATCGGCTGAAAAGGGATCTGAATTCCTGTCCAAACACCAGCTACACCAGACCAACCAGGCAGACCTGTACACCTTAGATGTTCCTGGGGCCCAAGAATGGCGGATATACTGGGCAGCCTCTTCCGAAATTCCGGGGGTTCTCCAGGCTGACCCGAAATCTTCCAAGCCACCAGAGTTAGAGTTTGGTTGAGAACCATTTCGTGAGGACGACCCTCTGGATCTAGGAGGAGCTCTGGAAACGAAGGAATCAGAACTGGGCAATCTATAGATAACTCCAGAACCGAAGGGAACCAAGGTTGTGTCTGCCAAAGGGGAGTCACTAATACCAGGGAGGCTTGTTGACGACGAACTTGGGCAAGGACTCTGGCTATCATCATAAAAGGAGGAAAAGCATAATTCAGACTGGGAGACCAGTCTTGGAGAAAAGCGTCCGTAGCGAGAGCTTGAGGATCCGGTCTCCAGCTGTAAAACTTTGGGAGGTGAGAATTTAACCGTGAAGCGAATAGATCTATCGACATGACACCGAATTTTGAAGAAAGATTGTTGAATACTGAAGGATGAAGTTGCCAATCGCTGGAGTCCTTTAGATAGCGAGAACACCAATCTGCTATTGTGTTCATTTTTCCTGGAAGATATTGAGCCGTGACCGATAACTTCCGAGAGAGGCAAAACTCCCAAAAGCTTTTGGCTATATCCGCAAGGGGCTTGGATCTCGTTCCTCCCAGATGATTGATATACTTTACCGCGGAAATGTTGTCCATCTTTAAAAGAATAGAGCAACTTACCTTGTCCTTTGCGAACGTCCTCAGAGCAAAGGAGCCTGCAAGCATCTCTAAACAATTTATGTGCAAGACAGACTCCCTCTCTGACCATACGCCTCCAGTCGAGACGTTGCCACATCTTGCGCCCCAACCTGTCCGACTTGCATCGGATTCTAATACTAGATCTGGGGCCGAAGAGAAAATAGCTCTTCCGTTCCAGGCCTCCAAATGATCGAGCCACCACCGTATCTCTGCACGAGAGTCTTGATCCAACAGGACTAAATCTGAATACTGAAGACCTTTCCGGAGATGACGAATCTTTAACCTTTGAAGGGCCCTGGAAATATGGCCTGAATGGAAGAGGCTAAAAGACCTACAATTCTCGCCAAAGACCGAAGAGAAACATGGGAGAGACCGAGGGTCTCTTGTAATTCGCGTTTTATTCGCGTCACCTTCTGAAGCGGTAGTGATAGAGATGTAGTTTGAGAATCTATGAGGAAACCTAGAAACTCTACATGAGTGGAGGGAACTAGAGAAGACTTCTCCATGTTTATCAGAAAACCGAGGGACTGTAATAGGTGAAGGGAGACATGTAAGTGTTGCAACAGGGTATCCTTGCTCTGAGCCATTATAAGAAAATCGTCTAGATAGATGATTAGTCTTATGCCCTGGGCCCTTAAAAAGGCTACCACCGGCTTCATTACTTTTGTGAAGCACCAGGGAGCCGAAGCGAGCCCGAACGGGAGAGCTTTGAACTGGAGAATCGAACCTTGCCATTGAAACTGAAGGAACTTCCTGTAAAAGGGATGAATCGGAATCGCAAAATAAGCGTCTTGAAGATCCAGACGGACAAACCAGTCGCCCTCCAACAGGATGTCTCTGAGATGGAGGATAGTCTCCATTTTGAAATGGTTGTAAACTACGTAGTTGTTGAACAATCTTAGGTTTATAACTGGTCGAAACTTTTTGTTTTTCTTTTGAACCAAAAATATGGTACTGAGAAAACCCGAGGGATGAGAACGTGTGCGCTCTATCACATTTTTTGAAACCAAAGTTAAAATTTCCACATTCATCAGACTGGATTGTTCCTGAGAAAATTTTAGAGGGGGGGAGGGGAAGTTTGGGAGGGAATCTGATAGAGATCTATGCAATACCTTTGAATGGTTTGAAGAACCCAAGGGTCCGCTGTAATTAGAAGCCAATTTGACAGAAAATGAGCTAACCGACCTCCCACCGGAAGATGGCCAAAATTCAAAACACTTACCTGAGACTTGTCCCCCTCTGTGACGGTAACTCCTGGTCCTGAAACCTCTCCCTCTTTGAGGATAGAATTGAGGTTTGAACTCGGGGGAGTAGAAAGAGGAGCCTCTGAAGCTGCCACCACGGTAGGTGAAGCGGCCGGTAAAGCGGCTCCTTCCTTTACCGGCCCTGCCAAAAAACCTAGAGTTGAAAATCTTCTTCATTGAGATTTGGGCTTTATCCAGAGTTGTAAACGTAGAAACATATCTACTAAGTTCTTTGATGAACGAGTCCCCAAAAAGAAGACCGTTAGCCTGTAGTCTCTCCTCTCTAGAAGCCAAACTGCCCAATTTAGGTTCTATTTTGAGCAACAGACTCTTTCGTCTCTCCTGGGACATGGCAGTGTTCGCATTTCCCAGTAAACAAATTGCCCGTTGGGCCCAATTGGACAAAGCATCTGGATCAATCTGCGTACCCTCCAGCCTGGCATCCTCAGCTAAATCAAGAATTCTGGTTAAAGGGCCAACCAAATCTAAAAGCTTGTCCTGACACACGGACCATGCACGATCTACTCCTTTTTTCGGATCCTTTCCAAATTTAGAAAAGAACAAAAGCATATTAGGATCTATCGCAGGAGTAGAAGTTATGCTGTGCGAGAGAGAGGGGCGGGGACACTCTGATCGCAATTTGTTTCTTGTGGCTTTGTCTAAAGAATGTCTTAAATGACACAAAACGTAATCCGCCACATGATCCGAAGGGAACCATTCGGTGGAATTTGGGTGGTGAATCAAAGTGGGATCAAACATTGGTTCCCCCAAAGCATCGAGAACAGTAAAATCATAAACACGAGAAGAACTCGAATCAAATGGAGAAATTTTTTGCCTTTTCTCCGAAGGCCCTTGCCA
The DNA here is from genome assembly GCF_031143425.1 of Pleurodeles waltl. Classification (NCBI taxonomy): domain Eukaryota; kingdom Metazoa; phylum Chordata; class Amphibia; order Caudata; family Salamandridae; genus Pleurodeles; species Pleurodeles waltl. The sequence continues at coordinate 393,472,615 of NC_090448.1, forward strand.
GAGATCATCAGGATCCTGAAAATCATCACAATCTCCACCATTATAATCCATATCGTCATCAGTATCCCTCAACTGTGTTACTTCAAGAGGAGAGGGATCCGTTTCCACCGTATTAAGTTCCTTACGGGGGGAAGGACCAGCAATCTGGGGAGAGTCATCAGCGCTTGATTTCGCCTGCGCCTTTGTAAAAGGGCGTTTTTTACCCCTGACAGATTGAGAAACATCAGAGCTTTGAGCGGACAATTTTTAAAAAGATGATTCCAATTTTTTAGACATTTGTAGCATAGAAGTAGATACCGCCTGTTGGACCGTATCCTGAATAAAAGAATTTAAATCTGCACGTAAATTGTCCAAATCAACCTTACTGGAGCTATCCTCTCCTTTTTTAGCCATAATATTTAAGAAAATAAATAACTAATTAAAAAATAAATGAAGATGCCAGGCAGAAGAATCACAAATCGAAAAAATGCTAAATAAATAAATTTGAAATGAAATGCGGTGAGGAAAGGGTTAAGTCCAAGAACACCAAGAAAAATGGGCGTGGAGAGGCCGGTACACTGTCAGGAAAAGAGGCGTGTCCAATCGTGGAAGCCGAGCCAAAAGAGGAAGTTCTTGAAGAGGCAGCCGAAGGAAGAACTCTCCGATAAGGCGAGAGTCTCCTGAGGCCGACGAACTGCTCCGACGAACTGCTCCGACGAACTGCTCCGAGGTAAGCTCTGAAGTAAAGACGCTTACCTCAGGAGCGCAAAGCGGGAGAGCCGAACGTTCTCAGAACGTTCGGCTCGGCCGCCAAAGCGCGACGCGAGTGCTAAACCGCGGTAAAATATAACGAAGAGAAATAAAGAGAAACAATTAAAATATTCATGTAAAAACGAAGGTTTCACAATCAAACTAATAATGATTATAAGGAAAAAACACGTAATAGAAAAATGACAATAAACAACATGTAAGCATAAGATGAGGTAAAAGAACTTATCTTGACTGCGAGCAGCAAGAAAAGAGGGCTTGTTGTTCGCAGTTAAGATAATTATTGTGGTTGAATGTTTTTCATTGGTTGTTTTTTATGACCTCATCATTTACATCATTCGCTTTGTTTCATGGGATATGTAGTTCTGTTTTATTATCTTGGCTGCTGTTAAAAATAAAGCAAGAAAAGGAAGCATAATAGGAGCCTACGTTCTTGTAATAAAATTCTCACGGCCAAGTGCCTGGCAGCCACACTTGCCCCAGAACATGTGCACTTACGACTCTTATGTCGGGAGTGTGGGCGGCCACAAACTAGCCGGCAGCCGGTTCAAAGTTCTGCTGACAGCCAGGGCTAAAACTGCGAAACCAGGAGAGGGGGTAGGGAACTTGGAGAGGGCGAGGGGAAGGAAATAGATTAAATTGAGGAGAGAAGGAAATGGGGGGTGAGAAGAAGGAGGAAGAGAAGCAAGAGAAGAGGGGAGACCAGGGGAAACAGGGGAGCAGGGCTAGGGAGAAGAGGGGGGGGGAGGGAAATAGAGGAGAGAGAAAAACAGGATCAATGGAGAATGGGTGGGCACAGAGAGAACAATGGAGAGAGGATAGGAGCAGAGAGAAGGGGTGAATGGGGGAGCATTGGAATGTAAAAAGGAAAGAGTGGGAGAGGAATGAAGAGAGAATAGGAGGACAGAGAAATGAAGAGAGGAAGAGGGGGCTTGAGAGGAGGAGTAGCGGGAGAAAAGAAAAGATCCTGAGTGGGAGAAAAGGTTACAAGAGGAGAAGGAGGTAGCGAGGGAATGAAGAGCTGGAGAAGAGAGAAAACATACGATTAGATCAATAAAGGGGGCCGTTAGGGGGGTATAGGAGAGGAGAAGAGAAAGACGAGTGCGAGAAACAGCTAGAAAAGTGGAGAAGTGGAAGAACCAGAAGATGGCAGGGAGAGACGATTGTCAGGAGGAAAAGCACTATGAGCAGCAGGGAGTGATGGGAAAAGGATCAGAGCAAGGGACAAGCAAGGGAAAAGAGAAAAATGGCGAGAGGGGAGAAGCAGATAGATGAAGAGGCAGGATCAGAGAGAGGAGAAGTAGAAGAAGGGGCGAGTCGGGAGGGGTGAGGTGAGGTGTGTGAGCAGAAAATGGCAGTTAGAAGGAGCTATGGGAGTATCAAGATATAAGACAGAGCAATAAGAGAGGGAGCGGGTGACCGCTGCAGAGGGCGCTAAGGGGCATGCCTATGGGCGTGGAGAAAGAGGGAGGGTGGGCGCAGAGGGGGTTGTGTCACAGTGAGCGGAGAAAGCTGTGACCTGTCTGCATCTACACACTGACACCTTTGAGGGAGTCTTACCACAGCCCGCAAATATGTGGTACCCTCGGCTCCCCACCAGTTAAGGGCTCATTACAGGAGCCTCTGAGAAAAGAAAAACAAAATGCATGAATCACCCCCAAATCGAAGGAAGTCTTACAGAAACTCCGTCAAGTGGAAGTACTCCCAAAACAAATGGAAAACCCACAGCGGAACACACAAAACTAATTAAAACAGCCTGCAAACATAACCACTCCCAAATGCATGAAAAAAACACATTTGAAGAAAACACAAGGAAATACTCAAAACAATAAGCCTGTAGATGAAAACACTAAAACCAAAGTAAAGGCGTGAAACAAAGAAAACCCATTAATATATTGGAAACCTAGAAACATGGAAGTAGTCTTGATACAGAAGAAAATAAGCATTTTTGCTTCGCATTTCAACAAAGCTCTAATGAAGTTAGGAGATCAGCCTGAGAAGATTTATGGCCTCAATAAAGGAAATAAGCAATGCCCTGTCTGCGATGTCATGAGTGTTGGCAGGGAGGGGCCCTGGAGAGAGAGAGAGACTCTCTGCGATGTGAGGGCATATGGTGTTTGTTTAGTAAAATATCAGTATTTTAGGAGCCCTTTGTTTAGTAAAATAAGCTTATTTTAGGACCCGGGTACTTAGGAGCCGGGTACGAGGACATCATTGGAATAAAGCCAAATCAAATGTCAGCGACATGGGAAGAGGTAGGAGGAATGGAATGTTGCAATAAAACACAGGCAGCTACCAGCCTAAAACACCCACAGTGACAGGAGACCACTAAAGAAATGTAAAAAAAAAGTCAGGCGCAGCAACGGATAAAGAAATCACAGTGGCACAATACAGTAGTAGGTCACTGCTCTGAAACAGAAAAAGGAGGGAGAAAAAGGCATAACTGACCACCAGGGAGCAAGAAATTTTAAAGGACACTGCAACCAACAAATGAAATTGTTTTAACCCACAGTATAAGTGTACTTAAGTATACACCAGGTCGAACACCTACGTTCGACCTGAAAAGTACATTTCTTGAGATGGCAATCTGCATGGATATGAGATACAATTTCCAGATGGTGACATTCAGTCAGCTCAGGCTTCTCAGCCAATTCCAGTAAGCTCCTGGGACTTCTGGGACCAAATTTATGAGATATGGAACTGAGGTGCTTATTTGCACAAAACACTAAGGCCTTGACATAAAAAGCCCTAGGACGCAAAGCAGGAACTGATTTAAGATAGTGCCTGATATGTAAACTGGGGCTTGAACTGTGAATGAGGTTCTGATCCATCACAGCACAAAATGGACTATCAATAGGATTCAAAGAATCCTGTCCCATTAATATTACTCAGCCAGGATGCTGTTTGCGAATCCTATCAACACGGCTGGCAACGCTGGGATGAAAGACTGGAAGAGCCAGCAGACATCCATCCCTGAATTTAAAATTGTAAATTGTCTTTTTTTTCTGGTTGCACTGTGACATTGGGTGAGCATGCAGCAACCCCCTGGACTTCTGCGCACACCACTAGTAGCCGCAGACTACTTTCTCAAAGTAGAATATGCTTTCCGGGGATAGCTTTTACTTTGCAAATTAATACCACCCCATTTCACCTTGCATTATCCTGTCAATTGTACTGTGATATTCCAGTGGGAATTGTTAAGTAACGGGAAAGTTCATTTTGTAGCCCCTTTTCCTAATGCTTTGCAATGTTCTGCAGAGCATACACTGTGACCCGCAAAGGTATTTGTGAATCGTAATGTGAATGATAATACAAATGTAAATTTGTATACTGCATTTGCAAAACATGTGATTCTTCAAATTGCAGGCTTTATACCCTCAAAATCCATTAGTAGATTGAACTCTAAGTGAATAGTCTTAAATCTACATGTAGCCCAGTGTTACATTTGTTTTAAAATTCTCAGGATTCCAGAAGGAGACACTCAGAAATGTACCAGTTGCAGATTTTTAGATATATACCTCTCACATTCTTACATAACCTGTTTGAGGAAAACTGTTCTTTCAAAGGTGAAATACTCTTCCCACTGGAGAAACTTTGACCCAAAACCATTGCTGTCACGTAGCACTATGTCATGGGCTCAACTTCAGCCAGCCATAGCTTTAGATCTCTAGAACAGTGTATGTGTAAATGTTTAAGAACACAGTTAATATTGCAGAAACAAAACGTCAAGTCCCACTTTCCAAAGGGCTACGGACTCAAAAGTTGGTCCTGACAGAAAACATAACCAAGTTTGTGTGTGTGTGTGTGTGTGGGTAAGCAAAGAAGAGGACAACCCAAAAGTTGTGAGGAACACGAGTAGAAGTCAAATCAAAGGAATAATGTTCCCCTTTAGAACACAAAGTTTAGAAAATAAGATGTCGGTTTACAGAACTACCCCTTATGCCAGTGGTGGTGTCACAAACACTGTGGCAGTTCCCATTTATGTTCTATTTCCATAGTTTAGCCCTATCAGACTGTTCTATTTTCATTCTCTGGGTATCCGCAAACTCTCTTATCTCTTTCGTATAACATGAAGGTTTCAAGGCATGAACAGAGACATGACTATCAAGTCTCCTTACTGTCTAAGTTGGTATGTTATCACGTCACCTTCCTGTCTTTTCTGACATTTTATATTGTGCCCTCACTGTCTAAGCTAACACACTTTGTTTTAGTTAATTGTGTATATAACCAATATGTAAATCAACATGATGCATTTGTCGCCATGACTGTTTAGTCTTGTAGGTACTTTGGTACCTGCAAATAATGTATTTGTTTTCATAACACAAGATAACATACATGATCATTTACTATAAAAACCCAGGTATCTGACCACAGTTCGAGAAGGATTTTAAGTTATGACTGTCACGTCTGAGAACACACTAGCCTGCAGCATCAACCTGCCTCAGTCAGAGGCGACATTGGGACATTGAAAAGAAGTGGCCTTCAGCCTGTTGCTGTTTATTTACCAGCCCCTGACAAGTTGTGAGAGGTAATAGCTGACTTGTCATTAAATAAAAACACAGGCATGCCGGTGATCCATCTTAAGACACTCAAATACAAGCTTACTTTTAGTACTTTAGCTAAAGTTAGCGTATCGGTTGGAAATAGCTCAAGGGTGCTAGAATGCTAAGAACTCAATAAACATGTTGGAAATGTTCTTACTGTTTTCGCCTAGTTTAACTTGCTTACTTGCATTCCTTTTTGGGTTTTGTGTGGTTACTAAACACATTCTATGCATGATGTGATTCATCAGGCCATCCCTTGAGCGTCCTACAGTTCCTCATGTACTGTACCCCATGTAATTGATATCCTTCAGTGCCTCATGTACAGTACCCCATACTATAGACATCGTGGTGTATGTATAGCGTTTTCGGAATGCCTCATAGGCAGTGACCATTGCAAGAGACACTACTCACCTAGGACCACTGAGAGACACTAATTACTTACTGAGAACACTGAGGCCCTAATTTAAGAGGGCCTAGTGCCATATATTTCCACACTAATGGCATTTTTTTTACGCTAATATGGCGATATTATGGCAATAATGCTGTGTCATGCATAATGTATGAAAGGGGCATTCCCCAGTTAGGGGGGGCCGAAATAATGGCACAAAGAAAACTAAAAGATTCCTTTGTGCCCTTTTTTGCAGCATTTTTAACACCTACACAGAGCAGGCATTACAAGGAGGCACACCATTATTTATAATGGGCCTCAATGTGCTAACTAGCGTAAAAAACATTGACGCTAGTGCGCTAACTACCGCTGTGGTGCACCGTATATTAAATACGGTGCACACATGGTGGCGTTCAGAGGTGCTAAGGGACGGAAGAAAAGTGGCGCTACATTGAATACAGCACCACTTTTCTTAAATTTGCCCCTTAATGTTTGTGCCCAGTGCCTTGAAACAAACCAGTTAAGTGTAAAGATGTGTGCGCAATCACTACCTGCATGGTGCGCTAAGTAAATATGCAGTATCCACTGTAACTTCCGTGTTTCACTGTTTCAGATGGTGGCCAATGCACCATCTCGCAAGTGCGAGATCTCCAAATCCCAGCTGCCACGTTGCAGTCAGCCTGTGTATAAATAAGGGCCACACCCTGTGGTGAGCGCTCTTGATTAGCCCTACTCCTGAGCAGCGCCTGATCTCTGAATCAGGTCAGGACTAATACGCCTGCAGACCTCATTGTGAGACCATAGCCTTCGTTTTTGAGAGTTAAACAATTCTTAGAATGTTTGTAATGTAACTTTACAATTGTTGATGCGCTCCGGACAGTAAGCATTGGTGCATGTTGGTTATTCATTGAAGCGTGCTTGAACTTTGCAAACGTGCATGCTGATGCATGGTAATTGAAGCACCAGAAGTTGGGGATCCAGTAAGGTGCACTCGATCAATGATAAAGGCACACATTGGACCATCCTAAAAGTCCACTCAAAGTGTGCACATTTTTCTATGTCTGAATAACACCGTGCACTTGTGAAATGTGCAATATAGAATACTGGCCATAATGTACCTAGTGGCTTGAGTCATTGGAAAAGAGGCATTCATAACTGTGCAAACCTGAACAATGCGCAGTGATGCAAGTAACTGTCTTGAGTGATTTATGTACATAATCAGTGAAACATTGAACTCTAATACCGACTAAACATTCAAGTGCATGAAGTTTTCACTATTGCCACTTCGGTAACAAAGGAAATATCCTTCATAATTGATGGTAAAAGCAAGTTCTATGGAATGCCTAAGATCTGAGAGAATCCTTAAACACAGTGTACGCCACATCTTTGAATCCCATACAGATAAGGGTTGTCAGTAACACTGCAGTAATACATGTGGTTTATCTACCTCCGTTAAAAGGACTCAAGATTAATCTACATCCTTCGCCGATCCAGGTCTCCCTCCCAGCAGTACCATCCCTAACACCCTTCCCCTCATCCGTCCACTTCGATCCTGTGGTGATATATCTACAGACTGGGTGCTCTAAGAAGGTAGACATTTGGGGTACTGCTCATGGGGAAGTCGGTCCTGACAATGCACTATGTTAAGATTTAAAATTAACATTTTGAAATATACGTCCTCTTTCTTAGTGCTGTTTGGATTGTGGTAATCATTTACAAAAGAGAGTTCGGAGTTCCACTGTGTACCTGAAATCTTGTGGGGGGTAATCATTACCAGAGTATGCTCCCTGTGCAGTATTGCTTGGTGGGTTTTCTATTGTTTGCAGTCCAACTGGATTTCTAATTTGTATTGGTGCACTGACTAAGTCCATGCCATGCACTAGGGGGTTAGAAATCCGACCCTTGTGCTCCGGGTGAGACCTCCGAAATCGTACCAGCGGAAATGTCATAATGGGGAGCCAGGAATACCACCGGCAATGGCGGTATTCTGTCTCCCGCGGCCTCGGCGGTCTTTTTGCAAGACTGCCGAGGTCGTAATGACCCCCCAAGTGACTTCGGAATAAAAGGACACATGACACTATCATCCACCCAGTGTCAGAAACAGTACTGAAAATAATTAGAATAATGATACCAAAGTAGGGGATGTATCAAAGCAGTGGTAGCAGCTTAATGTTCAGAAAAGAACAGTATTTAGGCAAAACAATTGTGCAGGAACAATTTTGAAAACAATTGATTTATCCTAGTAACAGTCACATGGAACAGTGATTTACTGTGCAGCAGGCCTACAAAAAAGTTACTAATTAGTCCAATAGACATTTCCAGCTAGTAGAGCCAATCCACGGGTTCCAATCAGGACTGGAATTAGTTTACAGAACTTCTGAGGAATTTGAAAGACTGGACTCAAGCATGCTTACTAGTAACTTGTAGTTTACAACAGAGAAAGTACAAATACCTGAAAGGTGATCAAGGCCTAGTTTGAAATGCCCTATAAATGTGAGATCGAAACGCTCTGTCAGTGGGCCAGCTAAGAATTTGGCAGTAACTGCCACTGTCCCCTTCCAACGTGGACTGTGGGCTACGATGTTTCAGCATCCTTAGTCAAGCAGACTGCAGCCAGGTCAAGACTGCTTTGTTAAAACACATCTGTAACTGGAGAGCAAGCTTGTGCCCAGACATTGTTATGCCTTATTAATGTATTTTATTGGCTCTATTGAGGCGGAGGAGTTTTTCAGAAATTGTTTTGTGTGTTAAATCAGAGAAGGCATGTGAAAGTAGTATGTAAATGAAGTGTTCTATATTTCTCACATTCATGTGTGCTCTACTGCGAATAACACATGTTAACCACAATCCTTGTTAGGGTAAATCATTAAAGTCACTAAATTAATCTGAGCTCAACCTCCTGGTAGCTATGGTACAGAACAGACAGGCTGACTTTTGGGCAACGTGAAAAGTATTTATGCAGTCATAAAATGGTAAAAAATTGAAATGCAATACAATAACAATCCTAAAATGAATGAGAAAATTGAGCAAAATTTAATAAGAAAAAATGACAAAAATCCAAAAAGACGAACCGGAGATATACATTTTTAAGTTTTCAGTAGAAATAGTGTCAAGAAGCACAACATTTTAGCAACACAAAAGGATGACGGACGGAGTGCTGTAACTTTTCAAACTCACATGGTGGCAGGCAGGGGCCAACGGGAGGGTCCATTTCAGTTCCAGCACTCACAGAAGTTCCAAATCGTAATTTGTGAATGATTGTTTATGTGCAGGAAGGGGCACATGAAAAAAGCAAAAACGAGGAGGAAGAAAAGTATTCCTCCTCGTCGCACCATGCTAACTCCACCCCTGGGTGGCGTTAGCTGTTGCCGCTGCCACAGAGCAGCATCAAAAGCAATGGGTGTCACAGTGGGACCCCCATAGTAACACCCATTGCACGTCCCTCTGACGCAGAAAACTGTGTCCGAGGGGCCCATATTTGCAAGGTGGCGTTAAGCCACAAAAAGTTGTAAATGTGGTGCACTGAGCCACCTGAGTGTCTCAAAAAGTGATGCTCCGATGGCACTAGGGCCTTGAAAATCTGGCTCTTAGAATCCACTTCTTTGCCCTTGCCACAAAGGGAGTCGTCCCAAGTCTGAGATAGCAGGTTCAGTCCTTTTCTAAACTTCCACAGTCTCAGGAGTGTTCTGAAGTAGGTGCTTTGAGATGCCACATTTATTCCTGGCACAAACTAGTGGGTGGGAATGAACCTTCAGGACATCCTAACTAAAAGGGTAAAAGTTCCCTGGGCTAACCCTACCCATTTGGGCATTTTCAAGGTGGCCAAAGTCGTCAGCCACACTAAACCTGGGCTCTGTGGTGTGTGTGTGTGGCAGTGTACTGTGGTAATCCTACGGTCCTCTACATCTAAGATTAAAACACAGTTTTAGGCAGTCCCTGTCCACCAACAAAATCAGAAACAGAAGTCTGGCAGAACAAAATCTGAGTTCAACAACCAGACAGTACATTTACACAACTTGTTTTGGCATCATGTTTCCCAACTTTGAAGTGTGTTCCAAATGTTATATGTAAAGCCAGCAGATCTGTCAAAAAGGCTTTGACACTATAATGTCAAAAAAGAAACCATCTGTGATTGGGGCCTGTCTCCTATGGGGACAAAAGAAGAGCCCTGCACATGTGTCAGCTAACAGTTATCTGTAATAAGCTAGGCCTCTTTGAAGTAAGCCCCAAGTGTCATTTGAAAAACCCCAGCATACCTGTCAAGTAGGTCTTGAGACTCCAGCAGGATCTGATATTGTGATATCAACAAAATGTCACTGTGGTGACAGCCGATGTAGCTGTTGAAAAAAAAGAAGGGAGCAGATGAGTATTAGCTACAACTGCTTGTGACAGGGTAGGTCTCTTTGAAGTTAATCAAGACCTTCAACCCAGCCTATATGCCATTCTATCAAAGGCACAACAAAACCCCTCCACACCAAAGGCCTTTTGTCTCTGTACTGGGACAAAGTTCACACCTCATTAACACCTACTGAAATTGTAATTACAGGTTGGCAGAAATGGAGAAGAACATGCAGATTGTGCTTCCAGAGACTTCAAGCAGAGCAAAGGTAACTTTTAAAGAGTCATCTTCCCAAAATATTTATTACAAATCCCCCCGTCTTTACCAGTGAATTCAGCTTGTAATAAATATTTCAGAAAGTCAAATAATTACATTTGTAGCTGCTTTCAAGCCAGAGATAACAGTATTAAACTTAATACTGCATCCAAATGGTTTCCTATGGAACAGCCAACCCTGCTTCTGTGAAAAAAGCTTTATGGGCTTTTTTTTTCTCTGTAAGGACATGTTTAACATTAAACGTTTACATGTCATACTTTTAAATTACATTCATTCTGCCTTATGAGTAACAAGGCCCACTCAGGGAAGACTTATTAATAATTAAAAGGGAGGTTTAGGCCTGTCAAAAGAGGATATTTTGACATTTTGAATTTGCAGATTTAAAACAGTACAGCCAGGCTACAATAGAAGCTCTGGAGGCAGGTTTTGCAGTGCTACTGCAGTGGATGGCACAAGCAGTGCTGCAGCCCACTGGCAGCATTTGATTTACATGCTCTGGGTAAACCTGGTATGATATAAGAGGGACTTATGAGTAATTTAAATGTGCCACTCAGGACTATACCAATAGTACCCCTGTTAGACCTGACATTCTCAGGGTGGTCTTACTTCAGACTTTTTGCCTTTGACCTCCTGCTTCGCTGCTGTATATTTTTGTTGGCCTTAGGACTCTGATCACTTTACCACTGCTAACCAGTGCTAAAGATAAATTGCTTCTCCTTTAAACCGGGTAAAATTGGTGTCTCCACAAATGGCATGTTTAATTTACCTGTAAGTCCCTTGTAAAGTAATAGACCGTACACTCTGGGACTGTAAATTAAGTGCTACTAGTGGGCCTGCAGCACTGATTGTGCCATCCACTTAAGTAGCCCTGTAATGCCTGCAGCATTGATTGTGCCATCTACTTAAGTAGCCCTGTAAACATGGCCCAGGCCTGCCACTTCATATCCTGTGTGTGAAGTTTCACTGCCACCTCGACTTGGCATCTAAAGCCTTGCCATGCCCTAAACTCTCCTTTTCTTACATACCACTAAGATAGGCCCTAGGTAGACCATAGGGCAGGGCACCGTGTAAGTAAAAGGCAGGACATGTACTTTTTAAGTTTTACATGTTCTGGTAATGAAAAACTTCCAAAGTTGTTTTTCATTACTGTGAGGCCTGCCACTCTCATAAGCCAACATTGGAAATGCCTTAAAATACTTTAAAGCTGTGATTCCTGATCAGAAAGGAGTAGCTGCAACATGATTAGTATCATTGGAATGGTAATGATAAATCTACTTTACTGGTAAAGTCGGATTTGTTATTGCTACTTTAGAAAACCCACTTTTAGAAAGTGGGCATTTCTCTACCCTCACTGGCCTTTGTGCCAACTGCCTGTCTCCAATACACATCTGACCTGGGCTAGGTGACAGCTACACTTGTGCATTCCATCCAGGCACCTGCAACACAGGATACTCAGCTGCATCTGCTTTCATCTGCATACTGATGGTTCTCCCTGGGTAGGAGGTTGGGAAGGGCTCCCACTTACCTTTCAAAAGGGTAGTGGCCACAGCCCAAACAAAGGAGTTGATTACCTCCAACTGATAGTCTGGAGCTGGGGTTGGGCTGCGAGGACGACATTTGCACTTCAGAAGAAACCTTTTGAAGACATCCCCTACATCAAAGGCACTTTTTAGTGTAAGTACTGGGTGTCTGACCCCCTAAAATCAGCACACTTCTGGACTAGAAGAACCTCTGCTGGAGTAAAGACTGCTGTGTGTCAGGATTGCCACTCTGCCAGTACTGACTGTTTCCAGGAACTGCTGGTATGCCTTGGTTGTGCTGCCATGCTGCATGCTGATCTCTGCCCTGGAACCCAAAAACCAGCAACCACCCTCAGAGGGACTCCAAGGGCTTGATAACATGCTTCCAATTGTACTGAGGGTCTCTGGTAAAATCAAGACCTCGCCCCAGCAGACATCGTAAACTTGGACAGGGTGCTGACCTCTGCCAACTAGAGACCCAATTTCTAACAACCGTGTTGAAAAAAACACAAATACTTTGCAGCTGGTTACAAGGGTAAAGTTCAAAGAGCTCTATAGCCATCAAAAATGGTGTTCAACAAAAAGGCAAACAAAATTGAGTTAACCCTGCAAAAGGGTAAATTTGCAATAATTTGTTCTAATAGAAAGTAAAAGGCTGAACATGGAAGCCTTTTTATAGTAGTTAATTTCTGATTTCCTTCAGATGGGTGACATCTGCTGGTAGCCACAATATTTTTACATGATACAACATATGTGTACGAATAGGTTACTGTAAAGAAGAGCTACTTGAAAAGGAGGAAAAAGACCACTGGAAATACCACTTGGACTGTGTTGTGACATGGAAAGGATACCACATTTCATCCCCTTTAATAGGAAGGAATAGGACCGTGAAAAAATGAAGTGGCACCATCTTGGAATGGTCTAATTACATGACACATTGTAACATACATGGCACAGACTAGATGCAAAATGAGGACTGGACTGCAGGGTGGGTCTCACCAGCCCCTTTGACACCTAGCTCCTCTCCTTTAACTGCGACACTCAGGAGCGACACATGATCTAACCGTGGCCTTGAGCTGAAGGAGAAACGAGAGCAGAAACGCAGTGTTCATGCAGAACTTAGCCTAACTCTACACAATCATACACATTTTAATATATGTTGCATGATGCATTATTGTAATGTATTCCATTGAAACACACTGCACAAAATAATTAACTGCTTAAAAGAAATAAGCAACATTGCATGTTATGTGTCACTCACTGTGTGATTTATATGATGGCTCTTTTAACGGGTTTGCTAATGCCCGGCTACTTCAGGAAATTTGCTGGCTTGTCCACCCAGGACTATACTGCACGAGTAAGCTGAACTTCCAGTTGTAAAAACACATATATACAGATTCTTTCAATCATTAAATCTCGCAATCAAAATTGCAGCACAGATGGAAGGAGGGCAGCTCTTGAACTAAATGGATATTTATTTCTGGCTTGCAAGGGCATCTGTCACCTGACCTTTTAACGTACACATATATTGTGCTACAGCTCTTTGCTTTCACACATATACATATTATTCTAATACTATTTTATTATAATCCTTCACATTGCCATACAACCAACATTCTTGTAAAGCCGTATCACTGGCATTGCCAATGCATGTTTGTAATATTTATACACAGCCTGCTGAGTTGACAGCACAATGTAGTAGAGTTAAAGAATCCGAATTCTAGTCTACGTGCAACAGGAAACAAGTGTATATTGCTGCCAGATTTATATGACTCATTCAGCCAGACCTAGCTTTTTAGCTTACAGAACTTTGAATGTTGGGGTTTATGGGTCTTTTCATATGATAGCGAAACATTTCGGGCCAGATTTAGGAAAAGTGGTGCTATATTACATGTAGTGACAATTTTCTTGTGGCCCCTTGCGCCCCCCTACCGCCACCATGTGTGTGCCGTATTTAAAATATGGCGCACCATGGCACAGGATAGGGGCAATAGCGTCAGAATTTCTGACGCTATTGATGTACTATTCAGGGTTAGCACCAACATTTTGGCACTGACCCTGAACAGTACATAGGGGCGCACTGAAAACAATCGCATGCCCCCTTTTAACGCCTGCTCTGAGCAGGTTTTAAAAATGCCAGAAAAATTGACACATAGAAATCTTTTAGATTTCTTTGCACCATTTTTTCGGCTCCTCTAACGGGGGAATGCCCCCCTTGCATACATTATGCCTGGCGCAGGCATAATGAGGCGCATGATGTTACAAAGTGGCGCTATGCATGCATTGCGCCACTTTGTAAATATGGCACGTCGATTTTGGCCTCGTTGGGACACATTAGCATAAACATAAATTAGGCTAATGTGGCGCAAGGATGCGGTAGGGGCTCTTAAATATGCCCCTTAGTTCCCTAAAAAGTCAGGGCTGTATGTGAATTTCACACAACAACTTGCAAACTTCAAGTAATTCTTTCAGTGGCTCAAGCAACAGCATGGCAGATGTTAATGTGATCTTGGATTCTGACCAAAAGTTTGATTTCCAACAAAATTGTCAATATCTTTTCGGGGAATTCTACTGCCAGTATCCTGTGTCTTCCTTTCTCAGACAGAAAGACTGACACCCTGTACTGACGTGTTCCTTCTTTTATATCTTTACCAGATTACTCAAACTCCTTGTAACACCACATTTCAATTCCACAATAAGGTACCATATTGCAACAAACAGCCTTAGAAAGTGACTGGTTGATTGGGGAGGGAGAACACCAAAATGCCAAAATGACATTTTATTTGGGATTCTGTGGAAACGTTTTCAGGTGTCAAAGCACCAACATGGGTTACTGGGCTCAGACTGCAACAGTCTTTTACCACTGGTATGCTCGTTTTTTACCCTACTACGGAGACGAAAACTAAGCACCAAGTACACTCCTTTAGCACTCAACTCCCAGGTAGTGAAATCAAGCAGGCCAAGGCTTACTCAAAAAGGTTGCTGGGCAAAGGGAGAAGCTAAGAATTTAATGAGACATCCAGTAACAATTATTAAATCATATTTCAATCTGCACTTTTGATTAGGAAAGAAAAGGTACTTTACTTCTGACACAACACAACATGATACATAATCATCAGAGAGCACCTTCAATTGGTTGCAATTTCGGCTAACAATTACTGTAGAATGGGAGACACTAAGGGATCCTCCACTATGACAGATATCAACTAGAAGCGCAATACAGGTCAAACATCCACACTCCTGAAGGAATTAGTGGGTAATATTTTCAGGCTATTCCTCAGGATCCTGCTCACCCTTCCAGTGTTGTGATTAATTCAGACCCAGTGTAAGGTTTTTCATCCCCACAGGTTTCCTACTCTTGCACAGTAACTTTCTGTCCATGGTGTTGGCTAGCGTCAGGACAGCATACCTCAAGGTGGAGTGTGTCCTCAGACTTTCACTAAGCATGATCACGATGAATTTGCCTGGCCCAACCAATGTTGCAGTGGTCTTTAACTGGTGGAAACATGTGCCCTGATTCGCTGGATGGGGGCAGCATCAGCACCAGCTGTCAAGAAGCTGCACTTGTGTCTTGCTGCTCACGGTTTGATGAGTCGTCACAAACTGATCTTCCACAACCCAATCACCAATCTATCATCCAAACAATCTCACCTATGTTCTCAGCAGTGATGGAGGTGTGTAGGATGGCACCCCTATCAATTGTGGAGAGCAATTCGCAACCTGGTGCATTATCTCTTCCAGTGCTTCAATTTTTCTGGCGAAATCACCAAATATGATTACTATTTCTCAGTTTCAAGCACTCACAGGCACTATGGGCCTGATTCTAACTTTGGAGGACGGTGTTAAACCGTCCCAAAAGTGGCGGATATACCACCTACCGTATTACGAGTTCCATAGGATATAATGGACTCGTAATACGGTAGGTGGTATATCCGCCACTTTTGGGACGGTTTAACACCGTCCTCCAAAGTTAGAATCAGGCCCTATGTCTTCTTTGGTGGGAAACCTGCAAGATATGTTTGCAGTCCCCCTGTGCACACCACTTCTCCTTCACAGCACACTACGGGAAAACTAAGATCACAGGACCTTGCCCTATGACATCTATACCAGCCCTTTTCCAGAGTCACAGCAAGCAGCTTCAGTTCATCCCCCCTCAACTCCTGACAATGCCTTCTTATAGCAACACAAAAGGATGATGGACAGAGTGCTGAACAATGCAAACACTCACCCCCAGTCACAGATCTGGGTTTAATCCATCATTCTTTTGTTCACCATGCCAGCCCAGTTTGGACCCAGCCATATGCAAATCAGTCTTGACCCTGTTCCTCATGAGAACAGTCCAGGCCAAACTGCCAGGCCAGGTCCTCTCTGGACCAGAAACAAGCATCCTGGGACCAGTTTCAGGGTATCACCCTTTATCAGCCAGGCTAGCTAATACTCAATGGCACAGTGAGCAAGGGACCCACGTCTGGGCATACCCTTCCCACTTAGGGCAACTTTAGCAACACAAAAGGATGATGGACGGAGTGCTGAACAATGCAAACCCTCACCCCCAGTCACAGATCTGGGTTTAATCCATCGTTCTTTTGCTCGCCATGCCACCCCAGTTTGGACCCAGCCATATGCAAATCAGTCTTGACCCTGTTCCTCATGGGAACAGTCCAGCCCGAACTGCCAAGCCAGGTCCTCCCTGGACCAGAAACAAGCATCCTGGGATCGGTTTCAGGGTATCATCCTTTATCAGCCAGGCTAGCTTGAATCCAGTGGCACAGTGAGCAAGGAACATGGACACTTCCCAGACAGCTGTTGTATGAAGTGGTCACTCAGGATCCAGTCGCTGAGGCAGGTAGTGACAACTTCCATCACAATCAGCAGTCCATTGATTGCATCCACACAGAATGTGAAGCATTTAAGGTGGTGCTACAGGGACAATACATGCAACAGTTGGTAGGAGTGCGCAGGCCATAAGAGCTCGAACTCATCAAACAAGAGGATGACCTTCAACATTTAGAATGATTAACCACCCCCCATGATGCACCAGTTAAACTCTAGGGATGAAGTGTGAACAGTATCTAATACTGCAGGAACATCTTCAGCAGCACACTGGGCGGGAGTACCTGGCCACCTCTCAATCCAAGGGGGGACAAACAGGTAGAATGCTGGCATGGTTGATGAAGGCAGACAACCGAGGAGCTCCAGCCTCACAGATCAGAACTGAGGGGAGAGACGTGAGGTACATGCAGGCCAATATTCATGAGATATGTGAGACACTACAAAGTGCTATACCAACCCCAAGAGACAATCGACAGTGAGGCGATAGATGCCTTCCTGGGTAGAACAACTCTCTAACACCTGTATGATGATTTGAGGGAATGGTTAGGAAGTCACGGAGGCAGAGATCTGGAGAGCATTGAAAGACTTGACCAATGGGAAAACAATGGGAACTGACAGATTACCAGCAGAATTCTACCAAGGGTATCCCACCATCTTGGCTACCATGTGCATGGAGACCTATAAAGGAGGCCTCCTACCCAACACAACATGGGGGGCCCTCCTGGTCGCGATTCTTAAATCTCATAAAGACCCAACAGATATGGCCTCTTACAGACCACTTTCCATGCTAAACTTTTACTACAAAATATTCAGTAAAATCCTAGCAGGCCGACTCTACTCATGTACTGGCACCTTAATCTATGTTGACTAGAAAGGGGTTAATTCCCTCCTGAAAAATGTATTTTAATATACATCGCCTTTTCAGGGTGATGCATGAAATTCCCTTGGATTACCACGCCTCTGCGGTGGTGCTCTCCATTGACTTACACAAAGCCTTCGACACAGTGCACTAGTCCTACCTCATGGCTACCATGAGACAAATGAATTTCGCAGAGATGTGGATAAAATTGGTGACACCCCTGTATGAGAGTACCCGAGCCAGAGTGCGCACAGGGCACCTGATTTCCAACCCAATAGATGTAGGAAGGGGTACCAGACAGGGATGTCCTGTGTTGCCCATATTATTCACACTAGTTATCAAGCCCTTTGCTCCCCTGATTTGAGTGGAAGGACAAGGGCAGGGCACCCCACTGAGAGAGTGAGAGCATGGCATCTTGTTTTATGCAGATGGCATGTTGCTGTTCCTGCATGATGTACACACAGGAATACCCTGCGGCATGCAAATGCTGGGCTGACCTCAGAGCGGTGTTGGTATTGACTGTGACCTGGACAAGACCAGCGCATTCCCAGTGCATCCAACTCTGCAAACTCCCCAAGAACGGTAGCTGAGCAAGGTATCTCGTGGGAGCTGACAATGCTAAATTATTTAGGTGTGAAGATGCATCATACAGAGACATTCGCAACACTAATCTAGGTGCAGCACTATAGGTGTTGAGGACTTCAGTGAAATTCTGGTGTACACTATACCTCACCCTAATGGCGAGAGTAGCACTGATGAAGATGGTAATGCTCCCCAGAGTCTTCTACTTTTTGTGACTCTACCAGTATGGGTGCCCTTGGGCTGTTTTAGTGAGATGGCAAACTTGAATCGGGAATTCATCTGGGATGGGAGATGCAAGAGAATCTCGCTCTGTCTCCTGCAACAACCCACAGAGGAGAGGGCCTTGGAGTAACGGATCTCAAACGTTACTATGTTGGGGCACAACTACAGTGGGTGGCCCAGTTGCTACATGATGACTAAAGACAGGAGATGAGCCCCTTTAAGGAAACACAAAATGAGGGAGCTCTTGTGGTGCTTTTGCTGAGTAGGCAGATGGCTTTGATTCAACACCCCAAACTGCTGGCAGTAGCATTACAAACCTGGAAGAAGATAGCTGAAAAAACGGAGGACAAAATCAAATATGCCCCAATGCGGCTGTTGATGGGACTACCAACAATAAGAGTGGGTACTTCACGTCTCAAAGAATGGAGTGTTGGACGTTGGCGGGGATACTCATGGTGGGGTAATGCTATTCCCCATAGGGAAAGGGAAATCTGAACTTAGAATTCACAAATGGAGAAGGAAAATCGGCAGCATTACCTATTCTTAACTAATGGTGTCCCTACTGGGGCCATACGTGCCACATGGAATTCATTTAACAGAATGCCCATTACATGCCACTCTACAGACACACTTAACATTTGAGGGAGGGGCGCAAACTAATCTCATGGATCTACAAAACATCACTCTCAATGCTTATGGCACCCATGGACTAGTCAGAACCACATGGGAGAAAGTCCTAGAGAAACACCTGACACACAAATGATAGAGCACAGTGTTACAGTACACTCAGAGGGTATATAGGAACACCCAACTCAAATTCACACAACTGAACTACCTACATACCAGACCCCGCACAGAATGAACACCATAGCAGGTACGGCGAACAAGTAGTTTCTGAGATGCAGAAATAAAGATGCCAATTTCCTGCACATGGTATGGTGCTGCCCAGCAGTTACTGAATTTTGGGCAAAGGTCATCCAAGACCTTGAGCATATAACAGGATGCTCACACATAGGAGAATTACCTGGGTGCCTGTTGGGTCTGTGCCATATGTCCATTACCCAAAAAGCTGACACTAGATTCATAGATCTGGCGCTTGTCATCACCAAGAGGGCGATGGCACTGTATTACAAATTGCCTGAGGGTCCCCCATAGCCAATGGAGGTCACAATTCACAAAATGGACAATGGCTGAAGAAGCAGCGACAAAAGAATAGGATAACACAAGCACAGGCTGGCAGAAGGTTGAACGCACCCGCTATATCAGGCTTCTCCAATAAATAGCTTGTTCGCACTGGTAGCTCTCCACCTACTTAGAAGTAGCTCTCCTGACTAGAAGATTTTGCTGGGTTGAATTAATGTATGTACAGCAAAATTGAAAAGTGTGTATTTGAGACAAAACTGAGTGTAGTTCAGAACTCATAATGTTTGAAGAAAAGTGGTTGCATTTCCAAAACGTCTTTAAAGCTGATAATTGAGTGATAAATCATGTGGCATTGGGAAGAATTATTATTAATAATATTAGCTTGGTGTCAGGGAATTGCAGCTATGGCTGTTATGCATTACAGCGCCTTGACATTCCCAGGAGTAGCTGTGAGCTCTATAAATGTCTTTTCATTCATTCATTAACTATGTGGAAGTATCCCACATTCATAAAGCATTTTTACATTAATGCTGGCAAACATACCTGATGCACTGTGGTGACCATTGCTGGTAATCATGCAAATGGTGGCCATTAACATAATTGTGCCTGACGTGGTCACTGTTACAACATGAATAATATTATTATCTCATGATGGTTATCATTGATCACAAGTGGTTCTCATCACCAAAAACGTTGTAGAGCCTTGTGTTAGACCCTCACAGTGGGAGGGCAGAGGATGCCGGGGGACCCAGTTCCCCTGACTGGAACAAGTACATTGGGATAATCAATGACACTGAATGATTTTCTAGTAAACAAGTCTCACCAACTGTGGATAAAACACATTTAGCGACGGGAGAGCAGGGTGAGCACATAGTACACATTGCATAAAGGCCAGATGGCGTTGTTCACTGTTAAAAGTTTGTTGTGGGATGGCTACTGACTCTCCCTAACTCAATGATATGTATGAAAATGACCAATATGTAAATATATACCGAACGGACTGTACCCACAGGAATAATGTACAAGAATCAATGTTACAGATGAAATACTTATGCTGATACAGAGAATCATGACTATTGTCAGCTATGTAACCGAAAACGTTGTAAAAAACAATAAAAAAATACATTTTTAATGAATTAATTGTTTAATTGTTAGGAGACAGAAACATCTCTGCACAGAAGCACACAAATATATCACCTGAATGAGAATGACACACAAAGCTAAGGCATGGGATCTATTGACTCTAAGAGAGCGCAGACATAATGAAAGAATAGAAAAGAGGGGGGGGGGACAAGAGAAGCTTTATAGGAAGAGAATGAAAGACAGAAGCAATGATAACCAGATGTAAATAGGGCAAGGGTCTAATAAATATGGATAAAGAAAAGAGAAAATAAAGAAGGAAAAAGTGAAAAAAGACAATGAAATAAGGGCAGCATAAAGAAAAAAATGAAACTGTAAATAAAAGAGGAAAAGGTAAAGAAATATAACGCTTCAATCAAAAGGCAGCCAGAAAAAAAGATTTGAAGAGAGAAGGAATAAACGATGCAAAGGAGTGGCTGTAGGAAAGTACCCTCTTTTTGGCATGGTTACCTCCCACTTTTTTGCCTGCTGTCAGTGTGTTTTGACTGTTTTTCACTAGGATCCTGCTAACCAGGACCTCAGTGATTGTGCTCTCTCCCTCTAAATTTGGTTGCTTAGGACTCTGCACAACCCACAATTAGCATACTGGTGCCCCCATATAAGTCCCTAGTATATGGTACCTAGGTACCCAGGGCATTAGGACACCAGGGCTTCCCCATGGGCTGCAGCTCCCATGGAAGCCCATGCAAAATGTGTCTGTAGGCCTGCCATTGCAGCCTGTGTGAAAAGGTGCCTGCACTCTTTCGCTACAGGTCACTGCACCAGGTCACTTTAAATCACTCCTATGGAGGGCCCTCCTAGCCCAGAGGGCAGAGTGCAGGTACCTGTGTGTGCGGGCACCCCTACATGAGCAGAGGTCCCCCTAAGAACTCCAACTCCATTACACTGGACTTCATAAGTGCAGGGAAGCCATTTCACTTGTGAACTGGACACAGGTCAGTACCTGTGTCCAGCTACATAATGGTAACTCCACACCTCGGCATGTTTGGTATCAAACATGTAAGAAGCTTACCCCAATGCTGTTGCCAGTATTGGTTGTATGATTCCATGCACTCTGGGGGCTCCTTAGAGGATTCCCAGCATTGCTGCTACTAGCCTTTTGGGGGATTCCGAGCAGCCTGTGCTGCTGCCACCCCTCAGACAGATTTCTGCCCTCCTGTTGCTTGACCAGCTCAGGCAGAGGAAGGCAAAACAAAGGATTTCCTGTGGGAGAGGGAGGTAACACCCTCTCCCTTGGAAATAGGCGTTACATGGTTTGGGGTGGGGGGTAGCCTCCCCAAGTCACTGGAATGCTTTGAAGGGCACATTTGGTGCCCTGTTTGCATAAACCAGGTTGCACCAGTTCAGGGACCCCCGGTCCCTGCTCTGGTGCAAAACTGGACGATGGAAAGGGGAGTGACCACTCCCCTGTCCATCACCATCCCAGAGATCATGCCCAGAGCCCCTCCAGGTGGCCACTTGATTCTGCCATCTTGAATCCAAGGTGGACAGAGGCCCCTGGTAGCATCTGAGTGGGCAGGTCGGGTAAGTGATGCCACAGCCCCCTCCCAATAGGTGGTCACCCTGCTAGGTGACCCATCCCCCTTCCTGAGCTATTTAGGGTCTCCCTCTTGGGTGGGTCCTCAGATTCAACATGCAAGACTCCAGCAGGACTCCCCTGCATCGTTTATTTCATCTTCTGGCCACTGGGACTGAAACTGGACCATCCAGGAAGCGACAATCTGCAACATCAGCAATGACTCTGCTCTGCAACATTGTTTCAACGGCTCCTTCCAGCAACTGCAATATTTCTACGGCTGTGCATCCTCTGAGGGCAACGAATCTTCAGTCAGCACAAGAAGTAAGAAGGAATCTCCCTTGGAGTGAAGGAGTCACTCCCCTGCATCTGCAGGCACCAACTGCAATGATGACCGGCTGTGTGGATCCTCTATCCTCCAGAACTGGGTGGATCCTGCATCACAGGTGGTGGTCTGGTGTGGTCCCCTTGGTCCTCTTTACCAGGTGTCCAATCTGGGAGATGGTAAGCCCTTGCCTCTCTTTGCAGGACAGTACCCCTGTTCACTGCAACTCTTCAGCTACCAAGGCTTGTTTGCTTTTCCTCCAAGGAATCTTCAGGCTCTGTGTGGCTCCAGCATTTCTTCCTGCAACGTAAAGAGTCCTGCCTGCTGCTCCAGCGACGTGGGACACTTCTTCAGGTGTGCTGAGTGGACCTCACTGCAACTCCTGTGCCTGCTGCCCGTGGGTTGCCTGTGGGGGCGGACTCCTCTTCTTGTGACTCTCCCAGCTGCTCAAGACTCCTGGAACTTGCTGGTCCTCTTCAGACTTGCAAAACTTTCTTCCCCGACTCTTGCATTTACCAAGGCTTGTTTGTGGTATTCCAGCACCACTGACCAACTTCATCACGACTGCCGATGTGGGACATCACTTGCATCACTTCTGGGACTCCTTTTCGACTTCTGTGATGCACTACTGACTTTCTTCGTCCACCGTCGACCTGGTCCTGCATTCACAGAAGGGTGGGTAGTGGCTCCTGCTACAACCAGACACTCCATTATGAACTGGACTTGGTCTCCTTTCTTTGCAAGTCCTCTTCTGTCACGATCCACCTTTGGGTTCTTCCAGTCTTGTCTGAGTCTTGCACAATCTTTTTCCAAAGTCCTCCTGTTGGTTTTGGGGAAAACCAGGTACTTACCCCTCCTCTCCTGTTCACTGGGGGGCACCCTGGTACTTACCTTTTAGGATTTCTAACTTCTACAGCTCCCTTCTCCTGATTCCACATCCTTGGGTGAAGGACTGCCTTTCACATTCCACTTTTTTAATATATTGTTTGGCCCTCCCCTAGGGCCCTCACTGTTTGCTATTGCTTTTACCAATGGCTATTGCTTTCTGTGCTACTTTACTGATTGCTAATGTGTATATAACAGTCTGTTTACTTACCTCCACTTGGGGTATTGCCTATACAGTATTTTAGTATTTGTGCTACTGCAATAAAATACCTTTATTTTTGTAACACTGTGTGGTTCTTTCATGTGTGTAAGTGCTGTGTTCCTGTAGTGGTACTGCATAAGCTTTGTACATCTCCTACATACGTCTTGACTGCTCATCCACAGCTACCTCTAGAGAGCCCTGGCTTCCTAGACACTGCCTACACTTCACTAATAGGCGATACCTGGTATAAAGTGATAACACCATAGATACTCACCACACACCAGACGAGCTTCCTACAGTGGCCAATACTGGAAACAGCTTTGTAGTTTAAGGAGCTTTTAAAAAATTTAATTACACCAGATTAATTTGTAGCGCTGTTTTCTAAAATGCCAGAAACATGCTTTTGGCATGCTTGCACTGCTTTACTGCACTGTTTGCCTTGCTACATGGAAATGGTGTTGCTGCTCTTGTTATGTGGAGCTTCACAGCCACCTATAGTCCTCAAGTCAAGTGTCAACCTTTAAGTTAGTCCTGCCTTTTCAATTAATGTTGCATTGTATGCTTGAACTTCATTTTAATATTGTAAGCCTGGACTCAAAAACGCCAGCAGTATAGTGCAGCTGGCGAAAAAGCCAGGATTAGCTGAATATGTCACACAACACAATTGAGCACCTTGCAAATATGATTTTTGTTGTTATGCTGCTTTAATATATGAACAGTATTTTATCATACTTTCACTTGATTCCCATGTATATACTAACAACACATTTTCATAGGTAGATGCACCTTGCATCGCATGTTTAAAAGCCCGGGGTGATTGACAGTTGACCTACTATCAATACACACTTGTGAGCAGAGAGGCCTGATGTACTGAAAGGTTCTTACCCACTCTTCGTCTATGAGAACATGTGATGGTGGGCTAGTTGGAATCACCACCAATATGTACCATTTCATCAGACAGTGACAAAAATAAACACTGCCAAAAGATCAAATATGATTTTAATGCTCCATTTGCTCTGTTGTGTATGGCATAATTAGATCAGATCTAAAGATATGCTTCTAAGACATACACCTCTAATTCAAGCACACTGGAAGAAACAAAAGGAAAATTAAAAAATCTTTTAGTGACACCCCTAACCAACAAAATGCAGTGAGGCTACTCACACACCAGTCTTTCTTGCTGCTGCCTTGTAGAGCAAAGCCACATTGTGTTGGCCTCTTTAGTAAGGAATTAAAAAATACATATTGTCACTTTTATTTTCTTTGAATGCCTTTTCATATGGTGAGCGTTTAGGTGTTTATCGGTGCTTAAATATGTACACTGATAAGAGCTAGATGCCTTCTCAATCAATCAATCAATCAAAAAATATATTAAGCGCGCTACTCACCCGGTAGGGTCTCAAGGTGCTGTGGGGGCGTTGGGGGGGGGAGGGGGATGCCGATTTACTGCTCAAAAAGCCATGTCTTGAGGTGTTTTCTGAAAGTCAGGAGGTCCTGGGTCTTGCGTAGGTTGGTGGGGAGGGAGTTCCAAGTCTTGGAGGCAAGGTAGGAGAAGGATCTCCCTCCGGAGGTGGTGCGTTGGATGCAGGGGACTGTGGCGAGGACGAGGTCAGCAGAACGGCGGAGACGAGTGGGTGTGTGGAAGTTCACTCGTTCATCGAGGTAGGCTGGTCCAGTGTTGTGGAAGGATTTGTGGGCGTGGATGAGGATTTTGAAAATGATCCTTTTGCTGATGGGTAGCCAGTGAAGGGATCTGAGGTGGGGGGAGATGTGTTCATGGCGTGGGAGGTTCAGGATGAGACGTCTGGCTGCATTCTGGATTCGCTGGAGTTTCTGCTGAAGCTTGGCTGTAGTACCAGCGTAGAGGGCGTTTCCTTAGTCTAGTCTTCTGCTGATGAGTGCATGGGTGACGGTTTTCCTGGTTTCTATGGGGATCCATTTGAAGGTCTTTCGTAGCATGCGAAGGGTGTTGAAACAGGACGAAGTTATGGAGTTGATTTGCTGGGCCCTGGAGAGAGATGAGTCTAAGATGATGCCGAGATTGCGTGCGTGGGTGGAGGGTGTTGGAGGTGGTCCTAGGACGGTGGGCCTCCAGGAGCCATTCCATAATGTCTTGTTGGGGCCGAAGATGATGATTTCTGTTTTATTGGAGTTGAGTTTGAGGTGGCTTGCTGTCATCCATTTGGCGGTGTCAAGGAGTCCGGCGTGGAGGTTTGTCTTGGCGGTGGTGGGGTTCCTGGTGAGGGGGATGACGAGCTGGGTGTTGTCTGCGTACAAGATTATGGTGATTCCGTGAGGGCGGAGGATGTTGGCGAGCAGGCCATGTAAATGTTGAAGAGGGTAGGGCTGAGGGAGGACCCTTGGAGGACCCCGCAGATGATCTTAGTTGCTGGGGACTGGAAGGGAGGGAGGCGAACTTTCTGGGTTCTTTCGGCGAGAAAGGAGGTGAGCCTTCTGTGGGGTTTTATTTGTTATTTCAGGTTTAAACCTAAAACAGGAAAGCTCTCATATATATCAGGGTAATATGTCCGAGACCAATACACTTGCAAGTAAAATGTTAGTGCTGTAGTAGTATCAGTGAACTTTAATTGTTACTGAAAACACTTCTTACTTGTCTCCGAGTGACAGCCTGTAATCAGTAGAAGAAAAATATAATGCAAGCATCACTCTCCCCCAGACATGCACAGTCCTCATAACCTGCCAACTTTTCCCAGGGCTCTGGCATAGTTTATTTGAAATAATGTTTCTAAAAGATGTCTTACCCAATTGGGTATCATGACCTGTCTCCTTGTGCAACCAGCTATTTATTTTATTTATAATGTTTAATTCTGGAAAACTAGATCTGCTGCCTCCTTATTCAGCATTTGACCACATTTTTCTCTTTGAAGCTGTTGATGGAAACCATGGAAGCAATAGAAAGGTGATTATTTGAAGTAGCAGTGCAATGAGTTGTTGTACGTTAATTCAGCAGTTGAAACCCATCAACCCCAACTCTCTGCTTGTTAGGTAGGGAAATGTTTATACTACTCCAATGACTGATTGCAGTCTATCCATCCGTCAGTGGGTGGTAACTGCTAGACTGTTGGCTTTGCATGGCTAGCGTCTGTAAAACGGCTGATCCAAAATGTTGGCATAAACTGTGTTCCACCGTCAGAGAATATACTGGTTAGTCTGCAGCATAAATGGACAATTTTGTTTGCGAGAGATGGGAGACAAGTAT
Organism: Pleurodeles waltl; assembly: GCF_031143425.1. NCBI lineage: Eukaryota > Metazoa > Chordata > Amphibia > Caudata > Salamandridae > Pleurodeles > Pleurodeles waltl. The sequence goes on from NC_090448.1 coordinate 393,499,356, forward strand.
TTACCTTTAGTAGTTTGCACAAAGGAAGGAAATGCACAGTCTTAGTAAATAGGTCCATGATTGTTAGAACAATGTTATATTGTCGAAAGGTGGCAGGTTAACAATGAACTCAATTGAAATCATATTCTCCAGTCTACTCTATGGTCTGAACAATGGTATGAGTTTGGTTTGTGGATACTAAGCTTGAACGCATATATCACAAGATTATACGTAATGTGGTACATGTTGTGTGTACTAGGGCCACCAGAATGCTTTGAATATTAACTCTGTATTGCATTGAACACCTCCATGACCTAACAGGGATGCGTTATGATATAAGTGAAGGATATGTTGGTACATATAGTTTATAGTTGTAACTTTGCTTATGTCATATATGTTAAAGATGGATCATTGTCTCTAACATATTTCAAACCTGCCCTTTTATCAAATGGTTAAAGAGACTCACACTCCTGTGGTACTCATAAAGAGTTATGGATGCTTATATGTGTAGTAAACATGATGACTTGTGACAACTGAGTTCTAGTGTAGATTATGTGACATGGATATTATCCTTTGGCCATAGCTTCAGGCTGTATTTTGTAAAAGACATCTCAGCGTTGGCAAAGTTTAGGGCCTAGGCATTGACATACACCAAGTTTAAAAAAAGAAATGTGCTCCAAATAGACGTAAAGTGTGAGATTAGCTATATAAATACTGGCAATGGTCTATGAGTAAGCACCATGTACACAACTTTGATGTCAACATTATTTTAAAGAAAAAGAACAGTGGGCCTAATTCATAAAAGTAATCTTACATGTTTGTGTAAGTTTATGCTTTTCAGCGCTCACAAAACTGCAATTTAATAGTAAGTTTAAGAGTGGGAAGTCTCCGCAGCTGGAGCAGAGAGCTCGGCACATAAAAAGAAGCCTATATTTTTATGTGCGGAGTTCTCTGCCCGGACTGCAGAGTCTCCACACTTGTAAACTTACTATTAAAATGTAGTTGTGTGCATACTGAAAACACGTAAACTTATACAAACATGTAAGTTTACCTTTGTGAATCAGGACCAATATGTGGGTCAGTTCCATTTTGCCAGATAGGACAATCATTTAAAAAAACGTCAGAACAGACATATAGCACTTTCCAAGCACACAACAGCATTTATAGCTTGAAATGCGTTGGCCCAAAAAGTAGAAGTGTGAGTTAGGTATTGTGTTAGAATTTCGCATACAAATGACTCTGTCAAAAAGACGACGGATATCCCGCCTGCGTTATTCCAAGTGTAGATAATTTAACTCACTTGTAATAAGGCAAGGAGGATATCCTTGGCACTTGTAAAGTAGTAACCGGTCTTCCAAGAATCCAAGAATCCTAATCAGGCCCTTTATGGTGTCCCATTGTATGCTCTTTATTAGATTAGTATGGTAAAATGGTTTATGTTTGACTCTCTTTAATGTGTGTGCCTTTTGTTATTGACCTCTGTAGTACATAACTGATGAGTGCATATGTAAGCTGTCAACTTCCTCCGGAGCAAGCAAGGGAGATGTTAGCCAGACTTCAGGGACACACAGGAGAGCTACAGAGAGATGGAAGTTGGGGCCACCCACACCCATGGAACTAGTGGCAATGAGGGATGTGGGGCTGCAAGGAAGCCAACACACCAGAATCAGAGGCCTCTCACTTGAGCCAGTCCCACGTAGTGGCAGACAATCCAACACAAGAGGTACCATCTGTCCCTGAGTCCGCCACCAACACTACAACCATAGGCACCATCATATTTGTTCCCCTGGTAGCAAGCCAAAATCTGGTCTCAAAACAGACTGAGGTCTCATTAGGCGTGGGCACCTCTCTCTCTGCCCCATCATGAAAGCACTAACATTAGAGGAAGCACCAGAAGTTCACAAGAACCGCACTGTGGGACCGAAAGCATTGTTACATGCTGTCCATGGTGTCAGTCAGCAACTCACACAAGTGACTGACCTCCTGGATGGCACGGTTTTCCCTATCTGCCTTAGGGAAAGGTTCTCTTTCCTAGTGGCTCGGCTGACACCAGTGCTTTCAGCACATTTGCTCCTATTCCACTTCCTGACCCCCATTCCACCCAGCACAGTACTTAATTTATAAAAGTATAAGTCCCTCATTACAGCATTGGCGGTAAATGCCGCTTACCGCTGTGCAGAAGACCACCAACACACCGCCGCGGCCGTGGAATTCCGCCACAGCTATTACGACCCACAGCTCGGAATCCGCCAAAATCTAGACACACACACAAGTCCACCACACCAAAGGTCAGTGATAAACTGGCGATAACAAAACCTCCACCATCACGCCACCAGGAATACGCCCACACTATCACGACCCACGAACCCACGCAGCGGTCTTTCAACCGTGGTATTCCATTGGCGGTACACACCGCCGCGCTCAAAATACACACACATCTACAAAACACTACCACATTGGACAATTCCAAATACACACACCTGATACAAATACACACACCACTCCCACACACCCAATACAATATAAAAACACCCGCCCTCATCACCCACAAACCCTTACTACCAAAAATTTTGCCGAAGGCCAGAGAGACAGCACAGCAAAGACAACACCAGCATACAGAGGCACACAACACCATCACACATACATATCCACGCACAAAACACCACACACCCCTAAACATCACCCCACACATCACAACACACACCACCTCACACATCACCCACACCACCCCATGGCACCAGAAAGACACCCCAGGTTTTCTGAGGAGGAGCTCAGGGTCATGGTGGAGGAAATCATCTGGGTAGAGCCACAGCTATTCGGATCACAGGTGCAGCACACCACCATAGCTAGGAAGATGGAGCTATGGCGCAGAATCGTGGACAGGGTCAACGCAGTGGGATAGCACCCAAGAACACGGGATGACATCAGGAAGAGGTGGAACGACCTACGGGGGAAGGTGCGTTCCGTGGTCTCAAGACACCACATCGCAGTTCAGAGGACTGGCGGCGGACCCCCACCTACTCCCCCACAACTAACAACATGGAAGGAGCAGATCTTGGCTATACTGCATTGTGAGGGCCTCGCAGGAGTAGCAGGAGGAATGGACTCTGGTAAGTCAAATCTTAACTATTACATTCCCCACCCTACCTGCATGCTATCACATACCCCCACCCTCACCCTCACCCCTAACACTCCAACTCCTCACATATGTCCCACTATCACAACCCACACATCCCAACACCAAGCCCTGCATGCAACAACAAAGCATGGACACCCATCACCAATGCATGGCCACTACAAATATCCACACAGACCCCTAAACAATTAGCAAACAAGGTCCTACACAGGAATGCAAGCACTGGGGTACAGGGTCACACACCCATTGCACACCATGGCACACACAGTTGCAATAATCATGCCTTTACACCCCTGCAGGACCCCTACCCAACATCACCGGACAGGAGGTTCCAGACATGTCCACTCCACCCACAGAAGAGGCCCACAGTGATGACAGCAGCTCTGTCCAACTGGATCTAGATGACCAGCCCAGCCCATCTTGAACCGCGGGATAGTCGGTTCCCCTGACACAGTCACAGGCCACCACAGAGCCTCCCCCCTCTGGAAACACCAGCACAGCACCCACCCAGAGGACCCATCCCTCTGCCCCCAGGACACGTCAAGCAGCAGTGTGTCCACCACTACAGGGAACCCAGGCATCCCCACTAACACAGGATGATCAGGGACCTGGGGCCAGTGGCAGTGGGCACACGGTTCAGGGGACAGAGGCACAGGAACACAGGGGAACTGGGGGGGCTGCTGTGCGACAGGGGGAGGACAGGACCAGGGAACCCACTCTCCAGGAGGCCCTCTTCAACATCATGGGAGCCTATCATAATTCCCAGGAGACAATGGCAACGGTACTGGCCAAGTTTCAGGAGACCCAGCGGCTGCAGAAGGAACAGTATTTGGGGTTCAGGGAGGAACTCAAATCCATCAATACCACCCTGGGCACCATTATAGGGGTGCTGAAGGAACTCGTGAACACCAGGAGGGACACTGTGGCACAACAAGGGGCCCCTGACACTAGCCTGGACGATGAACTGCCCACCACCTCCGCCGGCGCTAGTGGACAGGAGGCACCGCCACAGGACCACAACACTAGCACCCCACCCCCTGCAGATGGAGAACCACCTTGCAAGCGGTCCCTGAGATCCAGGACAAAGACAGAGAACAATGCGAAGACCCCCGCCAAGAAATGAGACCACCCTGATTGTCATCCTTCTGTCCCACTTTGTCACCCTGTCCATCCTTAAACTGCCCCAGCTCCACTTCCTATGCCCCTTTGGACAATGCACCTGTGAGACTAATAGACTGGACTGTGCCATGGACATTCCTCCACCATCACCCCTGACCATTTTACAACCTCCTCCAATATTTAGCACTTAAATAAACACCCTTAAATCACAAAACAATCTGGAGTCAGTCTGTGCTTTCACAAATCTGTATTTGCAATAACTGAGGGAAATAGGAATGTCCATTCTATTGTCAACATACCTCTGTCACACAGCTCTAGTCCATGAGGTTACATAGCAGAGGTCACACAGTGGGACCCACATCTGTGAAATCGAAAGGGAAAGTGACAAATCAGGGTACATACACTGGGTGAAAGTGACAGATGAGAGGTAGAACAATTGTATCAGATGTAGGAGGCAGTGATGTCTTCTTACCTCTGTCTCACTGGAGGTATTGATGGATCACAGTGTTTCTGTTGTCTTCTGCCTCCTCTTCTTCACTGGCCACAGGCTCCACAGCTGACACAACACCTCCATCTAAACCATCCTCCTGCAGAAAAGGCACCTGTCATCGCAAAGCCAAGTTGTGCAGCATACAGCAGGCCACGATGATCTGGCACACCTTCTTTGGTGAGTAGTAGAGGGAATCACCTGTCATATGGAGGCACCAGAACCTGGCCTTCAGGAGGCCAAAGGTCCTCTCTATAACCCTCCTAGTTTGCCCATGTGCCTCATTGTAGCGTTCCTCTGCCCTTGTCCTGGGATTCCTCACTGGGGTCAGTAGCCATGACAGGTTGGGGTAGCCAGAGTCACCTGCAAATGTCGAGGGACAACTGTTAGACACACACTAACCCTTAGGGACAACCCCAGACAACTATTCACATGGTATAGGGTCCATGTCCTCATCCTCACCTAATAACCACACACTTTGCCTCTAGAGTTGGCCCATCACATAAGGGATGCTGCTATTCCTTAGAATGTAAGCGTCATGCACTGAGCCAGGAAACTTGGAGTTCACATGGGAGATGTACTGGTCGGCCAAACACACCATCTGCACATTCATGGAATGGTAACTCTTCTGGTTTCTGTACACCTGTTCACTCCTGCGGGGGATACCAAGGCCACATGTGTCCCATCAATGGCACCTATGATGTTGGGGATATGTCCCAGGGCATAGAAGTCACCTTTCACTGTAGGCAAATCCTCCACCTGAGGGAAAACGATGTGGCTGCGCATGTGTTTCAGCAGGGCAGACAACACTCTGGACAACACGTTGGAGAACATAGGCTGGGACATCCCTGATGCTATGGCCACTGTAGTTTGAAAAGACCTACTTGTCAGGAAATGGAGTACTGACAGGACTTGCACTAGAGGGGGGATCCCTGTGGGATGGCAGATTGCTGACATCAGGTCTGGCTCCAACTGGGCACACAGTTCCAGGATTGTGGCACAATCAAGTCTGTAGGTGACAATTACATGTCGCTCTTCCATTGTCGACAGGTTCACCAGCGGTCTGTACACCGGAGGATGCTGCTATCTCCTCACCTGCCCCAGCGGACGTGCCCTGTGGACGAAAACAGCGAGCACAGAGTCAGCCAACACTGAGGTATTAAATAGAATATTTATTGCACACATTTGTCAATCCGCTATGTGCCTGTCTTAGTGTGTATGCAAGGCCTAGATATGTGTGAGGCATTTACAATTAATGCCATGTGGCCCCCTGAAATGGCGGCTGCCTGACCTGTAAGGTGGGACAAGGGGATATGAGGTAACAGCGCTGGCGTTGTACACCGTCGCGGTAGGCGGTCGAAGACTGCAGCGCAATCCTGCATTGGTTAACATTGGACCCTATGGGTTCCAGGAGCCAATGACGATGTACGCCGGCGATGACGGTACGCACCGCCGCGGATGTGACTGCCATTTTCTCACTGTTCACTCACTTGATACACCTGATCTTCGACAGTAGAGGACCTACATTGCAAGTGCTGCTGTGACCTCAGTCTGGAAGTAACAATGGCTCAAGTGTCTGGGGAAAGGGCCCCTGCCTTCACATCGGAGGAGCTGGCCAAAGTGGTGGATGGGGTCCTCCCCCAGTACACGCTACTCTACGGTCCTCCAGACAAACAGGTGAGTACACTGTGAGCATGCTGTATGGGCAATGCCTGTTTGGAGTGCTGTGGATGGGAGATGGGGGGGGGAAGAGGCGTGCATGAAATGACGGTGAGTGTATGTGCGTCATGGCAAGGGTAGGAACGTGGGCCAATGACTGTGACGGTCCGGACGGTTGTATCTTCTCCTTTTCCCCTGTACTATTCCTGTTGGTCAGCGCCCACCAGAAGAAGGATATTTGGCGTGCCATCACCAAGGAAGTCCGGACCCTGGGGGTCCACCACAGACGGAGCACTCACTGCCGGAAAAGATGGGAGGACATTCGCCGGTGGAGCAAGAAGACGGCGGAGGCCCAGCTGGGGATGGCCTCCCAACGTGGGAGGGGGGCCCGTCGCACCATGACCCCCCTGATGTTCCAGATCCTGGCGGTGGCGTATCAGGAGTTGGATGGGTGCTTGAGGGCATCACAGCAGCCACAAGGGGGCGAGTACAGTCACATTCATCTGATTTAGCGCGCATTGGAGGTGTCTGGGTGGGGGAGGTAGGCTGTGGGTACCCCTAGGCCAGGGCACGTTTTGTAGGCAAGGTTCCTTCGTAAGGCAGGCCATGTGGCACCCCACCCCACCCCTAGTCAGGCTCCTGTGACTTCTATATGTGCAGAAATCAGGCATAGGCATTGTACCCTATGGCCCTGTGATTAATTAGGGAACTGCAAGTGCATGGCTTAGTGCAGAGGGCTGCTGTGTCTGTAGTGCCCGCCAACGGTAGCGGTATTGCATGCACTGAACATGTCTTTCTACTTTCTTTCCCCCCTTTTTGTGGTCTCCCTGTTCTTGTGTGCATTAGCATCATCACACGGAGGACCAGTGCCACCGGAGCAGGAGGGAGCTGCATCCCACATGGCCTTGGAGGGTGAGACTACGGACTACAAATTCACCAGTGGGACGGAGGGCGAGGGGAGCTCCACGGCGGGGTCAGGAGCTGAGACCAGCGTCACCGACTCCTCCTCTGATGGGATGCCCACCGCATCTACAGGTACAGCTGCCACCCCCCCTACCAGCACGCCCTCCCGGCAGCCCCTCAGCTTGTGCCCCGTGGCCGCTCACCCAGGAGGGTGGGCATCTCCTTCGCCCCAGGCACCTCAGCCCCTGCCCCTGTCCCTGTCAGCCCTGCTGCCCTCAGTGAGGAGGCCATTGACCTCCTCAGATCCCTCACTGTTGGGCAGTCTACCATTCTGAATGCCATCCAGGGTGTAGAGAGGCAGTTGCAACAGACGAATGCATACCTGGAGGGCATTCATTCTGGTCAGGCAGCCCAACAGCGAGCTTTTCAGACTCTGGCCTCAGCACTGATGGCAGCCATTGTCCCTGTGTCCAGCCTCCCCCTCCAACTTCCTCCACCCAGCCCCAATCCCCAGTACCTCAGCCTATCCCAAGCACACCATCAGACCAGCATGCACACACCTCAACACAAAAGGGTAGATCTGGCAAACATAAGCACCAGACATCCCACAGGCACTCACACAAGCATCATGCCCATGCACACATACCAACATCCACTGCCTCCACTGTGTCCCCCTCCTCCTCGTCTCCCTCCTCCCTCCCTGTCACGTCTCCACTCACACCTGCATGCACTACATCTTCAGCCACTACGTCCATCACCAGCACGCCCATCACCACACACCGCTCACGTGCACTCACCACCCCCCTACCATTCACACATCCCCTGTGTCCTCTACCAGTGTGTCTGTGAGCCCACCTCCCAAACTACACAAACGCAGTCACCCACCCACCCAATAGCCATCCACCTCACAACAGCCTCCAGCCCATGCACCTTCACCCAAAGTCAGCAAACGAACACCTCCTACAACCACTACCTCTTCCTCCACTCACAAACCCTCTCCATCTACCCGTCCCAGTGTGTCTAAAAAACTTTTCCTGTCAAACCTTGACCTCTTTCACTTCACCTCCCCCAGCCCTTCCGTCCCCTAGGGCCTGCCTTTCCAGGTCCCAACCCAGCACCTCAGCCACCACATCACCGGGAACAGTGGTGCCAGCAGTAACCGGCTTCTGGAGTGCGCCAAGCAGCAGGGCAGCCAGTGTGACAAGAAGCCAGGCCAAGGACAGTCCCCCACCTCAGAAACATAAGAAGTTGGCCACGGCCCGGAGGGAGAAGGGCAAAAGACTTGCCACCAAGCGCTCTCCCAGGACTACAGTTGGGAGTGGCAAGACAGCTGCGCCAACATCCAAGGTGGGGAAGGAGCAGAGAAAGAAAGGGAAGTCACTGCCAGCCTGCACGGCAGACAAGACCGCCACCGGCACCGCCACATGCACCGCCGCCACCAGCACCGCTTCCCAGGACACCGCCGCCACCAGCACAGCTTCCCAGGACGCCGCCACCACCAGCACCGCTGCCCAGGTCACCGCCGCCACCAGCACCGCTGCCCAGGACACTGCTGCCAGCAGCACGCTCACTGAGCCACCCACCAGCACCGCTGGCCAATGATCGCCGCAAGCACCGCCGCTACTGAGGCCGCCGTGGCACCACCGCAGACATGGCTGCCATCCCCAATGGTCAGTCGTACGAAGCTGGTGGTCAGTTCCAGGGGCCTGGACAGCTTCCATGTAGGCCCACCGTCAGTGGAGTGTCACATCCACTACCTCTGTCCTTGGCAGGAGGAAGCACTTTGGACACAAAGCCTCCTCCAGAACCAGTGAAGAAAGGCATCCACTACCTCTGTCCTTGTTAGGATGAAGCACTCTGGGCACAAAGCCCCCTCCAGAACCAGTGGAGAAAGACATCCACTACCTCTGTCCTTGGCAGGATGAAGCACTCCGGGCACAAAGCCCCCTCCAGAACCAGTGGAGTATCACATCCACTACCTCTGCCCTTGGCAGGATGAAGCACTCCGGGCACAAAGCCCCCTCCAGAACCAGTGGAGAAAGGCATCCAGTACCCCTGTCCTTGGCAGGATGAAGCACTCCGGGTACAAAGCCCCCTCCAGAACCAGTGGAAAAAGGCATCCACTACCTCTGTCCTTGGCAGGATGAAGCACTCTGGGCACAAAGCCCCCTCCAGAACCAGTGGAGTATCACATCCACTACCTCTGTCCTTGGCAGGATGAAGCACTCTGGGCACAAAGCCCCATCCAGAACCAGTGGAGAAAGGCATCCACTACCTCTGTCCTTGGCAGGATGAAGCACTCTGGGCACAAAGCCCCCTCCAGAACCAGTGGAGAACTGTTATCCACTTGAGAGACTGTGGCTTTGCACTCCCCAGGATAAAGCAGTGGGCAAACCACCCACTGGAGAGACTTGTGAGACTGTGGCTTTGCACTCCCCAGGATAAAGCAGTGGGCAAACCACCCACTGGAGAGACTGTGGCTTTGCACTTCCCAGGATAAAGCAGTGAGCAAACCACCCACTGAGAGACTTGAGAGACTGTGGCTTTGCACTCCCCAGTATAAAGCAGTGGGCAAACCACCCACTGGAGAGACTTGTGAGACTGTGGCTTTGCACTCCCCAGGATAAAGCAGTGGGCACACCACCCACTGGAGAGACTTGTGAGACGGTGGCTTTGCACTCCCCAGGATACATCAATGGGCAAGGTGCCCCCTCGTGGAGCTGGCGTCGTGCACTCATCTGGCTGAGGTGCCCCCCCTTCCCCCTGAGGTGCCTGTTTTATTTCGATCTGATGCCCCTGCAGTGTTCTCTCCGTTTTGATCGGGTATCTTGTGTGGGCCTCGCCCATGCATTTTGGGCCCAGTGGTCCACAAACTATGTAGGTGCAGTACATGGACTTGAATTCTTGGTGTATATATTTGTTAATAGTGTATATATATTTTTGACTAATGGATTTTTACTCATTACAATCGTTCAACTCATTTCCTTTTGTCCTTGCGTTCTTCCAGGAGGGGTTAGGGGGTGCAAATGTAATGTATCAACATGTATGTGTGTGTGTTGTAGTGGGTGAGGGTGGGGGTGGGGGTGGGGGTGGGGGTTTTGCGTGTTGCGTGTGTGTCACTCTCTTTTCCCTCCCCCCTCCCCTGTGTCATAGGTGCAGTACTCACCGTGATCGTCGCCGCCGGCGTTCGTGCTCCTGGTGGAGGAGCAGGAAGAGAATGGCAGGTAGAATTTGGAGTTCCAGCTCCATGGCATCCTGGTTCCTCGTGGGGTGTGTAGATGTGAGCGTTTTCCCTTCCAAGTCCTGTTTTCCCGTGTTTTTGTTCGCGGTGACTCCACCCCGGAAAAGGTGGCGGATTGGCCTCTCATGATACTGTGGGCGGTACATTGTCTTCCGCCTGTCTGTTGCGGTGACCGCCACGCTGTTTGTTTGTACCGCCGTGGTGGTCAGAGTGTTAAAGTGGCTGTTTATGTTGGAGGTTTCCGCCACGGTCGTGTTTCCATTTTTTTTTACCGCCGGCCTGTTGGCGGTTTTACTGCTGCTTTAACACCTACCACCAGGGTTGTAATGAGGGCCTAAGTGTCTTGGCCCAAAGTTCTGCTCTGAAGCCCCCAACCAGTGCAACTGAATGTTAGCAAATAAAAAAGCATGCCTCTTTAATTCACAATCAGACACTCCCTCTCCTTTTATGTCACTTTTGAGGGTTCTTATTAATCCCTGTTATATCCCTTTGCAGTAGTTTTTCTGTCTTTATCTTCCTCCTCCTCTCACCTTTATGTATTTTCCTCTCGCTTGCTCTGGGTCAAAGCCTGATGAGTAAAAATAAGCAAGGATTCCCAAAAATGAGTGCCAGTGGACCTCACCTGCACCAAATGGCTCAAATGAAGCAAAGCCATTCCCTGTCCCTATCCAAACCTTGAACCATTCTATAACCTGCCCCCATTCAAAGCCCTGACTTTGCTCCACAGACCCTTCAGACAACATACCTTCCTGCAACATGGGTAGCTGCAAATGTAGGGCCTTAGATTAGTCACCACCCTAACAAAGCCTTTTATACCCACACATTTCTGAAAACTAGACACTAATGGTTGTCTAGGTGTACAAAATATATTTCCCTCACATTTTTAGAAATGTTCTGGAATACTGCAGCAATCCCCACATTTCCTACCACACAGTGTTGCTCCAAGTCTCCCAATAAAAATGGTACCTCACTTGTGTGTGGGCCTAATGTCTGCAGCAGGAAAGGGCCCAAAACGCAACATTGACATATTAATTTTTTCCACTGAAAACCAACCGCTTAAAAAAAAATGGGTGCTGTGGATTCTGGGCACCTGTACATTTCTGAAAACTAGACACCCTGGGGAGTGCAAGCTGGCAAGACCTGCATGGCTCTCACCAGGTTTTTTTTTACCCAGAAGCCCTTGCAAACCTCAAACTCTGGTAAAACCACACATTTTCCAACTAGTTAGCATACTAAAGAAATAAGGGATTGTTGGTTTTCTCTTCTAGGCTGATTGTTGTTACCCCTGTTCTGCATCCCTTATTACTGCCTTCAGGGGCCCTTGGTGCATGTATTACACTCCAGAGCACAGTCTGCTTTGTCGCTTAAAAGGTTAGTTCTGTCAAAGGGCATGTCCGTAAGGAACCACTGTAGTTCACTGGAGATCTCAACCAGGAGTGGTGACGAACACCTACATTAGTGCCAATGACTTGCCCAAGAATCTGTGGTATTCAAGCCACAAAGGATAGTAAATTTCTCAACGTCATGGCCATCTTGTATTGCTTGGGTTAATAAGGGGTGTTACAGGACCCCTTGGAGAACATGAGCTTCAGAGTTCCAGAGAACATGGGAATAGTAGCCTAAAAGGCAGCTGGCATTGACCAACCGGCGGGCCAAAGTTGTGGAAGGAAATATCCTCTTCCCAAAGGTCTCTACCCTCTTGGACTCCCTATCTGAAGCAGAACCTGGGAAGGAATTCCGGGTTTGTCCTACTGATGGAAGCTGGCTCCACAGAGCTCTCAAGGGAAGGGTGCTGGGTCAACGTAACGGGGTAGGTGGGGTTTCTGAGGGTAGGGTGATGGTGACATGCAATCTGGCAATTCAATGGGGGGGCAGGAGCAAGGCTTAGCCCCTAAAAGAGTATTGTGAGGGCCTCATTAAGGAGCAATAAGGGAAAAGTACTGATCTGCCCTTGTTGGAGAACTTCAATGAGCATGTTAGTTTTGACCTTGGCCATTTTCCGCATAACCATTGATAATGAGGCACTTTCTTCAGAGGCATGCCCTGGAGGTTATGCAAGACCATTATCAGTATAGGTGTTGAGGCCACTGGCATCCTGGAGGTCTTCATACCAGTTTTCTTCATGGTAGGGTTGCCCAAACTCATCTTCAGAATCAGACAGCGTATGAGGTCTGTCCTGTGGAATTGGCACATTGAGAGGCTCATGTGGAGTCAGTAAGGGTTGTGGCTCACTGAGATGCTAAGTCCAGCCTTGGTCGGGTGGTGGTGACTCCGACTCGGAGAGCACAATGGGTAGTGCTTCATCCTCTGGCATTGATGGAGTCAGCATTGACGTTGATGTTCCAGAAACGGCATGGAGCATGGCACTGGAGATGGAATCAGCAAAGCAGCCAGTAGGGGCCCAGTGGTGAGCTCAGAGGATCCAAATTGCACAGAGGGAAAACTGGATGATTTCCGTCTGGATTTTTTATGCTTTTTTTTTTACTTACCTGAGGATTTGGAGCACGACAATGATTGAACTCTGGCCTGATTTCTGAACGGGAAACGAGATCAAAATCAAAATTTGGACTTGGAACGTTCCCGATGTGGAGGCTTCTGCTGCTTGGTGACTGAGGGTTTCACCTTACAGTCTTGAATGAACTTTGGATTCATCATTACAGTCACTGCAGGCCTTAGAGTTGTGACTTGAACCCAGGCACCACAGGCAAACCTGATCTGTAACAACATTTACTTGCAACGGTCACTACAAGGTTTAAATCTTGTAGTCATGGGAGGTGACATTTTCTCCTACACAGTGGGATTTTTTTTTTTTTTAAATGGTCTCGAAGAGAGGTAGGCGTCTGGTGGCGTGTAAGGAAAGGAACTGACATCAAAGTGTAGGAGAGCCACCTATACTGGCTTTGCATGTCAGTTCTGGAGCAGAACAATGTCAGTGCAGAGCTGCATGGTTCCAACTATGGGTGCATGGAGGTGCTGCTTGAAAGTTTATGGATTCAGTCTGATGCCTGGGAAAGTATTCCAAAGGTGGGGAATCTGTGATTAGAAGTCTCTATCAGAAATCCTAATTATGTTAGAAGGCTGAGTGGTACACCCTATGAACAAATTCTGGTAAGTTTCACCAGTACTTGGTTTCAAGATCCTTTATGGACCAAGGAAGGGGTTGTACAAAAGTACATTTGAGAGGTTGCTGCATTCCAGACACAAAGGCTGCCCACTGCTATCTGTCTATCAAACTGGGGACTGTGTATAGATCAAGAAACGTGTTGCTTTGAACTGCTGACCTGCTGAACTTCCTGGTTAACATGTGCCCTCCCTGTTGGAAGAAACGATTGCTTGACTGCCACTTGCAAAGAAGAACCTGCCTTGCAGGAGTTCATCAATCCATCTGACTGAAAACTGTAGTATCTTCATTGCTCCAGACAAAAGGTCATCCAGCATAGAAGAAGGAAAATCAACAACCAAAATCTATACTGCCCAGAGATGAGGGGGATAGTGATTAACTGCAGCATGTTAGGTGCCACTCCCCACCGATCCATATTACTTTTCTTTCTCTGACTGCAAAGTGAGAGGAGTTTGTAAAAACCAATTCCAATGTTAAAAAACATAAGCAGCAATGTGTCAGAATACATAGCCTGATATTTGACCTGTGTCTTTGAAGTGCAGCAAATGTGACACTATAAGTACAGAATTTAACGGCATCTTTATTTATTTCTTTAACTTTCGTGACCCACTAAAAATCAGCTCACGACCCACCAGTGGGTCGCGATCCACAATTTGGGAAACACTTATCTAGAGGAATTTATGGGATAAGTGTATTGATTTCATTTGTGGTAATGCAAATTTAAATGTATATAAGGAGATTAATTTGAAAAGTATATAAAGATATTGTGAGGGTGTAATTTACTTCAGGTAGTTTTTTTCTCAAGTGGGGACCCACAGGCTAAGTAATGCCATTGCAGTCTTCCTACTTGAAATAACAATATGTATTTTGTAGATGAGTAATTCAGTATCTGTTATTAAATACTGACTTTTGAGTTAATTGCTGTCTTGATCAGCTGCGACTCGTGAGGGGGTTTAACCAGGGTGTTGCAGCACTTTGGACGACAAAAAATATAATAATTAAAAAAAAACATGCCCTCCTTGCCTCGCCGCTCCACTCCTCTGGCTCCAGTACTTGCAGGCACAGGCTCCCAGCCTGCCCTGCGGCCAATCCTAATGCTGCTTTCATGCTGTTGGCAGCATGAAAGCAGCATTAGGATTGGATGGAGCACCCTAGCTGGGCGCTCCAAGGCAGAGTGCGAGCCTCTGCCTGCTCTCTCCAACCCAGCAACGCAGTGCCAGGTTGGAGAGAGCCCTGTGTGCATGTGTGTGTGGCCGGCCCGAGACGGCTGGCCAAACATACACGCGCACAGAGGGGGAGTGCTGTGCATTCCCCCTCTGTCCCTGTCATCGCCCGTGGCCCACCCCTTTTACAATAAAACCATAATAAACATGGTGTATTATGGTTTTATTGTAAGAGGTTTGCAGCTGCTGCTGCTCGTGGGGTGGGCAAGACTACTCCTCCATAGCGGAGGAGCCGCCCCTGGTCTTCATGAATGTAAAGCTGTAAATCCTAGGCTACATCCGAATCACAGCTTAATCAGATCTCCAACCTCTGGTAATACTGGCATCATGTAAGAGGATAGGAGTCAGGTACAACAATGATTGGCAGCGCTCTTGTTACTTCATAGCATGACATGACACACGCCAGGAGCAGACATATGTCGTTCTTGGGTCACTGTCCAGTGTCAGCACCGCGTCCATCATAGACACCAGCATGCCATCAGCACCAATAAGGAAGGGACTGGTGTGGACCCTGGGGTCGGAGTAATTATCTAGACCATTGTTGGAACAGTTCTGATTCCAGGTCCCACTCGGACGATAGGCAATGGGAAAGGGCCTGCTAGATGTGTGATTAGAGGCCTCTGGAGACCCTCCAGGTCCTGAGGCACCACGGGCACAGCATCACTGCATATGGAGCCTTATAAATCTGTAGATTGCCTTTTTGAGAGTCTCTATCTGATGTGGAGTCAATGACAGCCAAGGGAATTCCGGGAGCGTGGGGACTAACAGTGAACATCATGGGGGTCCATAAGCAACATCAGCTTGTTGCAGTCGTGACAAGTCTTGATGCCTGCTGTTTATGTGAGAGTAATTTTCCCTGGTACACTTCTGTAGAAATGTCGAAAACATCTGAAGACTGACAAAGTTCAGAGTAGAGCTTCAGTTCGCCATCGAAGGGAATCAACGTCAGTGTGAAGGGGTGACATCTATATGTGGCTCAACATTATCTCTTCTGGGATGGTGGTGAGGTCACCTCACAGCCATTCAGCAACACCTGGCCTGGTTAAGAAATCTCTGGATCCATCAGAAGCCTAGGATTATTCTAAGGTGAGGAATCTGCTGTTAGAAGTATCCATCAGAAGTTACAGTGTCCTTTGTTAACATTACCCCAGGCACAAGAATAACCCAGCTGCAACTAATGGTTTCAAAACGATAGCGTTTTTGTAAATCAAACCCTAAAAGCTCTAGATTCCTGTGTAGGGGCATTGGGATCACTTTTGGTCCACCACCACTGTGGACTCCCTCTAAGCACTAGACATTTGTACCTCGATCCCTAGCATAAGGTCTATGTGGGTTCTTGTGGGCAATTTGAGAGGAGGGCTTTCTTGAGTGGTTTCCATGTGCCAGCAAAGAAACTTTACATTTGAAAATGTTTTAAAGTACTTTTACTTCCTTGATTTGAATGGCAGAGTACCTGACTTCTCAACAGAGGTTTGAAACTTTTGATGGGAGAGTACTGGCACTCCTCTGCAGCAAAAGCTGCCATAATGAGTACCTGTATACTATACTTCCTTTTCAAGCACTGTGGTGCACCACCCCGCTGAGTGACATATGCAAATATGATTTTCCTTACTAGGACAGTCATAGGGCGATTCAAGACATGGGCTGTGTCGGCAGCTGCCCAAGACCCTGCTCTTGTTTACAACCACAGGGACCTGCACCAGTGAAACACTTTTCAAGAGACTCCAGTGTCACCAGACCCAGTGGCAGCGAAGGTGCAGAGCTGCGAGGTCCAAAGGAGGGGGCTCCCCTCCTTTGGGTCTCACAGGCATGGGCTGAGGGGGCTTCAGAAATAGAATTGCTGCATCTGCATGATAATTGCGATCAGATGGGTATTTGAAGTGCCCTTGTGCAGAGAGCCCTGCTCGGCTGGAATGAAAAGCGGGTTGTCCACTAGGCCAGAACAAAAGAACCATGCCACATTAGGCATTAAAAGAGAGTGTTTTTAAACATAAACTGAAAAACATTATGGACCATGCTCTGATTTTAATAGTATTAGTCAATTAAGAGGCATGTCAGGGATCATGTGAACCCTATATGTTGGCTAGATTCTTATTAAACATGGAACAACATTATATATAAAGCTAACACATGGTGTCTGTACAGTGCACATCCTGAAGATACGTATTTGAAATTGCTGTGTGATGATCAACAAAATGGAGGGTTGTGAAAAACAGCATTCGTCTAGGATCACACAATTTGGTCAAGCAGGGAAGCCTGGATTGATCCTAGATCCTCACAGTTGGTTTTCACTGCGCGATTCAGCCGCTAGATAGGAAAAATCATATCAGTTTTTCATCCAGTTTGATTAATGTAATGTGTTTCCACTTGATACAGCTTTATCCTATATGTACTTACAGTGCTTTAAATGGAAATATAGAAGTCAAGTTACGCTCTTCCTAAGAGTACCTGTTTGCTCCTGCGAAGTGCCGGTACTCAGCTACTGTAATGTATTACAGGAGTGAAGAGAAGTGCAGGTACTTTCCCCCTCAAATTAAAGAAGTGCAAGCACTGGGTACCGGACACCACCTGCCCACTGAAAGCACTGTGTACTTATTTTATTAGGATTGATATTTATATTCTTAGCCATTTTAGTGATAGTCACGATAGGTAAGTAGCTTCTTGCAAAGCTGCTTCAAAAATGCCAGAAAATTAATGATTAATTGTAGTCACTTCATGTGGTGTTACTTCTTAAATGGGCCTCGCATGTTGCTATTCTGCTTGGGCCCAGTGGTCGAAGTGGGCGGGATCGCAGGAGCACGATGTGCCATTACTTTTTTAATTTATGAAAAAACGTTCCCCTACTACTTATCAAAAGACAACCGTCCTGGAACAGTAAATTCCAATCATGCAAATGCTTCAGCTTAAGTGGCATTCAGGGAGTCTCCTGTGCTGCAGCAGTGGCCTGTCTGTATGAGCTGAGGAGCCACGCCCCTCCACCTTTTTCTTGACATGCAGAGTATCTGTCAGGCTGAACAAAAGTCAGCCTGACAGATACTCTTCTGGTTCAGGTCAAGTAGCCAGCAGGAGCTGGACATGCGCTAAATGAGCAGACTCTTGGCTGCCTGAGCTGAACTTTGTTGGGCTGAAGAAGTCACAGCCTTGTGAGCGTGACCTCTTCAGCATAGCAACGGTGCCTCGAGGCCCTCCCACTCAGGATGGGGGGGGTGGCATCACTGATTGCTTTGGACCTGGAAGCTTCAGTTTTAAGCCCAGAGCAGAGTGTCAATCAGTGACACCTCTTCACAGAGTGGGGTGGGGTCAGCAGTCTCACCGACCCCATCCCACTCTGTGATCAGTTGGGACTGCTGCCTTCCCTCACTGGCTGACCTTAGGTTAGCCAATGAGGGAAGGCAGCAGTCCCAACCCTCCTGGTTCCTCCGAGGCTCACATGTCGGAGCTGCTGAGGTACGCCTTGGCCATCGACTCTGTTATAAGGATAACTGCATGCTTGCCGATACGTTTGACTGCGAGCAAACTTTTTTTTCCTTTTGTGTGTCTCTCATTCGCGCTCACGCTCATGGCGGCTGTGGCGCTTTGAATCGGCTCGCTTATGTCAACTGTTTTACTTTTCATTTTCGATTTATGTGGCAAGAAAAGTCCAGGTAGGAATGTACAACGCCAATAGCTATAACTCGAGCAAACATGAGACCCATCGCATTGCAAATGCTTATTTAATGTACTTCGACCACTGCCTGGGCCCCACAAATCCTAGAACGGGCCCTGTATAACCGCTACAGTGTGTGGGCCCTATGCTATGTCTTCATCTCTCGGCACTGCTGGTAGTTGTCCCAAAACTTGAGAACGGGTTCTATTTATTTCAAACGGGTGATCACCAGAATGTAGGCAGGGTAGTAGCTTGGTCAGTAAGATGGGGGGAGTGTTAGGCAGTGAGCTTGATATTTTACAATAATCACACTGTCAAATAATGTAAAAAGGCATTATATGGGAGCAGGTCACATAAGAGGGTCTTAAGGGGCAGGTAGGAGTACTAAGTGAGGGAAATCACAGTATCTAGTAAATTTACCAACATTTTTGAAGACTTTCAAAACAGTGAAAGGGTGTGTGTTTTTGTCTGTGTGTATGTAAAATTTCCTGGTGAAATCTGACAGACTCCTCACCATGCCAAACAGAAAGCACCTGTACACAACTATTTTCCAAAAATAAATGTATTAGGGCGGGAGGTGTAACATCCCAAACATCCTATTCACCCCCGCCCAATGCTACGTCCCTGACCTGGACAGTGGTGATTCATACATATGGATGCTACGTAACACTGACTGCGCCAAAGAGCAGTGGACCCGAAAGTTACAACTGAGCCGAAACAAAAATAAGAAATCTCACCCACATAACCGAAAAGAAAACGAGGCGTTTTATTCATATGGTCTTAAATCGTGTCTTATTAGGTAACGAGAGTGTAAAAAGCTTTTGGCAGGAAGCCAGTTCAAAGTTTACTGAACAATAGGGCACAGGAAACAAAACTTTAAATGCTAGATGGCTATGTAGATGATACTCCATAAATAGCTAAGCATGAAACATAATGGAAATAAGTGGCTAACACAATTCAGGTAGCTTTACCGGTCGACAACTGTGGGATTAGTAAAGAATTAGAGATTAAATGCATTATCTAAGGTTTACACAGTGTAATAATTGTTTCAAAAAGAGCAGCTAAATTTCGAGAGATCAGAATCTTTCAGTGCTCTGACAAAAGGAATGGAAAACCCCAACTTCAAATAAGATTTGATATTTGCGCTTCCATGATTTTGCAGACGAAGACTGCGTTTCAAGTCCCAAACTTTGCACCCGCAATGCTCAGGGACGTAGTTTTGGCTAAAAATGCAAATAACCTGCAAGGGTTTTACTTACTGAGTTAGTCTTTATTTCCTATTTTTACGAGGGAATCTAGTGCATGACCTGTGACATTTAAGAAAAATGTCAAGCTGGCGAGAAACTCTTTAAGTGATAGCTGGAGACTGATAAATTGTGTTTTTACTTTTTTAATTGGTCTGTATGGAGAGACGCGCTAGCCTTCGGTGCATTTAAGACCTTCGTGCACATGACATTCACAAATGAAATGAACGACGTTACACGCACCACATGGAAGTGGTGTCTTAGATGCCTAGAAAAGGTAAGAATTGCATTTTAGGGAATCAAGAGAACCCACAGAGAAAACAGACTTGACAGCACGTGTGGGGTAAGTAGATTTTTTTATTTACCTTGCAAAGGGGGCAAGTACGGAGCTTTCGGCAAAGAACAGAATACGGCAAGAGAACGCAGCCTGTGCACAGTATCAAATACTTTTATGATACTTTCGGATTCTCACTGTTTGTGGCAATACTTTCTGTGTCATTCTTAGGAGTCTCGGGCCTTGAATTTCGACTGAAAGAACACTCGCTTGCAATGACGTTTGAAGGCATGGGAAATGTGGGCCACAGCAAAGCGAAAAATACTTAGGCCCATATTTATACTTTTTGACGCTAAACTGCGCTAACGCAGTTTAGCGTCAAAAAATTTAGCGCCGTCTAACGCCATTCCGAAGCGCCATGCGGGCGCCGTATTTATGGAATGGCGTTAGCCGGCACAAGCAGACCGGCGCTGCCTGGTGTGCGTGGAAAAAAAACACGTAGACCAGGCAGCGCCGGCGTAGGGGGAAAATGGCGCTAGGGCGTCTTAAAATGGCGCAAGTCGGGTTGACGCTAAAAAATCGTCTTAACCCGATTTGCGCCATTTTTTCGACGCCCAGACGCCATTTAAATGACTCCTGTCTTAGTAAAGACAGGAGTCATGCCCCCTTGCCCAATGGCCATGCCCAGGGGACTTATGTCCCCTGGGCATGGTCATTGGGCATAGTGGCATGTAGGGGGGCACAAATAAGGCCCCCCTATGCCACCCAAAAAAAAATGAAAAATATAAAAAATTATACTTACGTGAACTTACCTGAATGTCCCTGGGGTGGGTCCCTCCATCCTTGGGTGTCCTCCTGTGGTGGGCAGGGGTGGCAGGGGGGGTCCCTGGGGGCAGGGGAGGGCACCTGTGGGCTCATTTTGAGCCCACAGGCCCCTTAACGCCTACCCTGACCCAGGCGTTAAAAAGTGGCGCAAATGCAGGGTTTTTTGACCCGCCACCTCCCGGGCGTGATTTTTGCCCGGGAGTATAAATACGACACATTTGCGTCGCCGTCATTTTTTTAGACGGGAACGCCTTCCTTGCATCTCATTAACGCAAGGAAGGCGTTCACGCTAAAAAATGACGCTCTTTGCCCATACTTTGGCGCTAGACGCGTCTAACGCCAAAGTATAAATATGGCGTTAGTTTTGCGCCGAATTTGCGTCGAAAAAAACGACGCTAATTCGGCGCAAACGGAGTATAAATACGGGCCTTAAAACGCAGCAGAAACAACGCAATACATTTACCACGATACCTTTACAACGAATATACCTTTACCACGCATGCCTTCACAACGAATTTTGTTGTAAAGGTATGAATGGCAACGGTATATGCATAGTAAAGGTTTTAAAGGTAAGTATTTTTTAAGTTGTATTTTGTAAAGGCATGAATGGCAACGGTGTATCATGCGTGGTAATGGTTTTAAAGGTAAATATTAAGTGGTTTGAGTGTAATATAGATAGATAGATAGATAGATAGATAGATAGATAGATAGATAGATAGATAGATAGATAGATAGATAGATAGATAGATAGATAGATAGATAGATAGATAGATAGATAGATTGATTTCAGGCTTTAGAGTAGGTAGTTGCTATTGGGTGCTAATAAGGGCATTTTTCTAAAGTTTTAGGGTGGGTATGGGTTTTCGGGTGTCAGGGACACAATTTGAGGGTGGGTATGAGTTTTTGGGTGATAAGAGAAATTTTAGGTTTTAGGGTGGGAATGGGTTTTGGGGTGGCAAGGGCTTATTTAGGTTTTAGGGTGGGTCTTGTTTTTGGGATGTTAAGGCCATTTTTAGGTTGGGTATGGGTATGGGTTTTGGGGTGGTAAGGTCTTTTTTCAAATTTTAGGGTTGGTATGGGTTTTTGGGTGGTAAGGGCATTTTTTGATTTTAGGATATGTATGTTTTTTATTGGTAAAGGGTGTTTAGGATGGGTATGGGTTTTAGGGTGGTAAGGACATTTTTAGAGTGTGGGGTGGGTATGGGATTTGGGGTAGTTAGGGGTGTCTAGGGTTTAGGTTGGGTATGGGTTTTGGAGTGGTAGGGGTATTTTTAGGTTTTAGAGTGGGTATGGGTTTTGGGGTGGTAAGGGCATTTTAGGTTTTAGGGTGGGCACAGGTTTAGGAGTGGTAAGGGCATTTTTCAGTTTTAGGGTGGGTATGGGTTTTTGGGTGGTAAGGGCTGTTTAGGGTTCAGGATGGGCATGGGATTTTGGCTGATGGCCATGTTTGGAGTTTAGGGCGGGTATGGGTTTTGGGGTGGTAAGGGCATTTTTAGGTTTTAGGGTGGGTATGGGTTTTTTGGTGGTCGGGAGTGTTTAGGGTACATATGGGATTTTGGGTGGTAAGGGCATTTTTAGGGTTTAGGGTGGGTATGGGTTATGGGGTGGTAAGGGGTGTTTAGGGTGGGTATGGGTTTTTATAACAGTTATACTTACCTCATTACTTTTTACCACGCATATGCTTTGTAAAGGCATACATGTTAAGTGCATGCGTTGTTCCGACATACAACCTTTCCCAGGAGCCCCAACTTCCAAGGGGCACCATGGGAAAGTGACATTTCTCTCCTTTTGATCCCCGTCTATTTTATTTCACTATCTAAACCTCTCTCTCCCTCTTTGCCTCCCTCTTTGCCTCCCTCTACCCCTGTCTTTCTACCCTGTGTCCTCTTAAAATTTTTAGGAGTCCCGGGTAACACATATTTCAACTGTTGTTGTTTGACCCTAACAAAGTTTAACAAATGTTCAGCATTGCTTGCCATCTTGTGAGCTTGTGTTTGCAAAAGAGAGGTAATAAAATGAATGAGTTCCAAACACAGTCCGCAAAATACGTCTTGCCCGGGGTTCCCAAAATCCTTAAGAGGATACTGCTGGCTTGTTTTCTGAAAATGACTCGATTTCACGTGGTGTGATGAGTCTTGCCTTTCAAGGGGTGTGATGTGTGGTCAGTTTTTGCAGGTATGTGAGGAGCGTTCTCCGAAAGGCAATATGCAAAGTGCATGGTTTCAGAACCCAAGATCCACCGTGTGACGCCCCTATAGAGCTGAGCAGATAACCTTTCAAGGATGCACCAACCCCATGTAAAGCAGCCTGGCCCCACCCTAAAATATTTCAGTGTCATATTGTTAGGCTACATCCTCACTTCACAGAACACACGAAGGAAAACTAGCCATATTGGAAGTGGCTGGTCCTACCTTGTATGGTTAGACTTCCTCCGTAAGCAGAGCCTGGTTTCTGCGTTTAAAAACCTTTTAATAAAAGGGCAGCGAAATGTAAATCGGCCAGTCAGTTACCATTTTGTATGCCATAAAAGAAGTCCTTATCACTTCAAATGGACAGACTATTCATTAAACTACTGACCCCTGCCAACCGTCCCAGACCAGTGCACTTTTGTTGGCCCCAAGGGTCAGTCACCGGAATGATTCGCATGTGAAAGTTTGGAGAAGACGATCCCGGTATGCCGAGCATAGGCCCGGGGTGCAATGCATCACTTGCCTGTAACAAGCTGTTGTCTGTGCACTTGAGACAAGGAAGTCGACATCATTGAGCCCTGAAAATAAACACAACAGTGGATAATCGAAAGAGAAAATCAGGTGAAAACATGAACAAATAGCAGCTTCTACTGAAGAAACATCTGTATTTTTACAAAATGCCCAACGGTATCTTTTTGCTAACCATTCCATTTCACAGTTCCCTGAATAATCCATTTGACAGAGAGTCGGAAGAGAAACATGCCTTCCACAGGTGAAATACCCTACCTGAAAGAAACGGTCTGTTAAAACCCCGTGGTGTGGAAATAAAGACAAAAATAGCAGCTTCTGTCTAGTTGCTGCTCATCGGTTTAACCTGAATTTTGAATGAGGTACGGTGTACAGATTTCTTGCAGATTTTTGTCCTGCATTAGAGGAAGAGAAGACTTACAAATCAGCTTGTTGACTGTTATATATCATATGCAATCCCATTAAGAGGAAGGAGGTAAGAGACCGCGAATCAGCTAAAAGGAATACTATTCCGTGGTTGTTGGAACGGAGAACGGCCCACAGCATGCCTCAAAATCAAACTGTAGAGTGTTTGACTCCTACCTTATCACACACAGTGATCAAGTACGTGCCCTGAGGCCTTTCTGTGATATGAAGGGAGGCCAAGAACAGACCTCTAATCTGAGGGACACACAAAGTACACCCTCTTTTTGATGAGTGTGAATAGTGTCAACACGTGGAACTGCAGCGGACTAAAAGTGGTGACAGCAAAATGGTTATATTAGCAGGACAGACCATTTTATCTGCCTCCCGCTAGGGACAGTGGCTACCGACCTCTGGTATTTCTAAAATTGTTTTGCCAGCCTCCTGCAATCAGGTCCTTGGCCCATCAATGTGGGACAGAGACGCTGTGAACATCTACATCAGTTGCGTGTGTAGAGGATGCAACACTGGAGAGAATTTGACAAGTGGCTGTAAGCAAACTGGGTTCCATTTCGTACTAGCTATAATATAAAGACATAAAATAGAGGTTTTAGAAGAAAAATCCCAGGCAGCAGACTTGACTGATAGGGGTTGCCATCAGAATTTTCCAGGGATCATTTCAAGTTGGCCACGCAGAGATGTGTTAAGTGAGGAGCAAGGCCCCTTTAAAGCTAGAAGTTTTCACCTGTCCTTTACTGGCCCATAGTCAGCTAGAGGCCACTACTCCATGGCTTAACAGGTAGTCAAGTGGGGCAGTCTCCTTTGTCCTTGCCATTTCGAGTTGCTCATGAGGAGACTCCCTTCTCCTCATGCCTTGTATTAAAGACTATGGCTGGACCAGCCTCCTAGGAAATGGCAAAAGAGCAACATGCTCAGAACCGGTTTAAGAAATTAATTGTGGGACATCTTAAAGACTGTTAGTAACTTGGGTATAAAGATAGGACAGAAACTTGCAGCCAGCATGCCAACATTTACTCACCCGAAACCCGGGGACCCACACCACTGGTGATTAGAAGATTTTTCTAAGCTCCAGGGCTTGAGTATTGACTGCCAATTCCTTGCTAGGTTCGGGACAAGTAACTTGAAAAATATCTGGCTAGTCAACAGGAGGGGCTGTCTGGAGCCTGCTTCGAGGGAAAGAACCGACTGACTGCTCGGGTGGGGCAATGGAGGTGCCCTTGCACAAAGATACTGCCTGCTGTGAACGAAAGAGGGCTCTGAAGGACCCCAGCGGAGACAAATAAGCACCGAGACTGCGCAAGATCCACACTTCTCTGCTAACAGTGAGGCCCACTGCATCCGAGGGAATCCCACCCCATAACTAATTGTCAGTGTGTTGTGGAACTTGAGAGAGGGAGTTTCTCCTTGTGAACTAGCGCTATGAACAAGCAACAGTGAATGGGTGTCTGCAGAAATATTTTCGGGGGAGGGAAGCGTCCCAGACCATTTTAGGCAGGGACCACAGCAGAAATAGTGTAGGCAGCATAACAGTACAGTGGCTGTAGTGTTACGCTGCACTGTGAGCCTGCACACCAGGCTTTATCTAAATCCAGGGAGGGCCAAGCACCCCCCTCTTATGCCTTTCCCGCAGGCGCCCATGCAACAATTTGAAAGAAGACTGTCAGCATCGAAGGAGACTGTCATGCACTTCATCTTCGTTGTGGCCAGGGATTGGCACCTTGTTTGTTTGGGTGTAGGGTTTTGAGATGAGTGTGAAGAAGAACCAAAGAAGCGAGATATCTGTGAACACAACCACTGCAACCACAATGCAACCTCTTTTCCACAGGTGCTAGTGCAACTTAACTGAGGTTGTGAAGCAAAGGCCTGCTGGTTTGTCTGGAGCAAGGACTGCAACATCCCTGACCAGTTAACTGTGCACCACACAACTTCCCAGCAGCAAGTCTGCTCCTACCAACAGCGACACCCAAAGATGCTGCCTGCTTCTAAAGGACTTCACAAATTACCAGAACTCATTGGGGGGAGGCGAGGTGTAGGGCAAGCAGGGGCTACTGGACCAAAGCCGTAGGGGTTGGGGCTGTTTTGCCTTAAACATCCTTGGATCCATCTTACTTTGGCTGTGAAAACTGTGGCAGGTACCACCCCTTCAGCACTTGACTCTCATTGATAGCACTGGTGAACAGTCACAGGCTTCTCAGAGACGTTAACATGGGGTACACAGGATCAGTGCTCAACAGACACATAACAGTGTAATAACATGGTTGCACAGCTTAGTGCTTATCTTTGTTAAAAAGGTACTTTAAAACACTAACTTTTAGCCAGTGCTTTAAATGGAAAAATAGAAGTGCAGGTATTCTGTAATAGAGTGCCTGCTTGTTTCTGAGAAGTGCCGGTACTCTCCAATTAAAAGTATTACGTTTTTCTTGAGATATGCCGGTACTCTCCCTCTCAAAATAAAAAAGTGCCGGTACTCAGTACCGGAGAGTACCGGCCCATTTAAAGCACTGCTTTTAGCTGAACATGAGTGATTATCAGCAGATGAACATTGAGTGCTGAGTTTCTAACCCAACGCCACTTACTAGAGTAAATCCTAGTCTGCTTGACAATGCTACCCGGGAGGTAAAATGCTAAAGCAGTGTTCTAGGTGTTCAATTTTGTATTCAGTTGAAGGATAATGCCACAGGCTCTGATTATTACACTCTGAGCGTAGAATTCCCCCAACTGCCCTGGGATACCTCAAAAAGACCCTTAAATTGGCAGCCTACAGGAAGGCTCATTAGTTTCCAGTTACAATATACACTATTGTCCTTAGATGAGTTTAAGTAGAAATGTTGGGATCAGGAGTGGAGGGTTCAAAGATAAGATCATTATAGATTTCATGATGGACTAATAAGAGAAACATGTCCTGTAAGAGAAGGAAAATAATGCAGGAAACTCTGGGTGGGGTGACTGGTAAAGGATACCCCAGGACAGAATACTAATGTCTGAGAGAGACCAGGGTGCAGGCTTTCCATAAAGTGTGTCCACTATAGTGTCTCCGAGATTGTTTTCTAGATTCTTCTGAGACGGTCTCCTCCACCCACTTCTACAGTACCCATGATACCTGTCCCAGGGATAGCACCTTTACCTAGGCTAGATTTTAATGTGCCCATGACATTGAGCTACCCACTCCAGTAGGCAAAGGCAGAAAACTAGAAAGTTTGTAAAAATTTAAGTTAGCCTTCCAGGATGAAAAGGAGAAGCAAAGAGATAGACAGGATGAATGGGCCCGAAAAGAGAGGACGAAAGAACAGGAGATGCAAGACAAGAACTGGAGAAAGAGTGGAAAGCTACTGAAAAAAGCAGCTCCGGTTAGCAGCATAATAAAGGTTAGCTCTGAGGATAGTGATTCCCCCCTCAAATTCCACCACGAAAGTAACAAATCAAGCTTAACAAATGCATGTGATAGGCACCAACATTCAGTGGTGGTGCCACAACTGAATGACAAGTCCAAACCAGCAGCTCTACTAAGTCATATACCTCCTGAAGGGATTGAAATCATTAGTAGGATACGTAAGAATTACAATCTGATTTATGAGTGCATGAAGCATGCTCCTATAACACAGTTTGTGTTTGTGGCAGTCCAATACTTACAGTGGTTCTGCGACAGCAAAAAGGAGAACGAAATTCAGTTGGTGAATTGGATAAATTACATAGGATATGACTGGAATTAATGGGTGGAAGAAGTGGAAGCAAAACAATAAAGATTCCTAAATCATTTAATGATTGCAGCAAAATTCAGGGAAGATTGCGCTAACCCACTCAAACTATTGGTCTGATCTTGCTGAGAAGGATCCATAAAATTTTGCTGGGTTCACTGACGAGTAATTATCTAACATGGTGAATGAAGGACTTGAACATCATGGTTCCAAGACAAAAGACAGAACAGCTACCAACTAAATGGTACTAGACTGAAAGGGAAAAGCCAGTTTGGTTTGCATGGGTCTTTGCGGAGACAGAATCCTAAGGGTATCTAGGTTTCTAGATGGGTTTGTAGATAGAACGAGAAGGAGAACAAAAGGAAAGAGATCACATTCTTGCCCAAATTAGTAACTTGTTGTCAGTGGTACACAGAAGAGAAGTTTAAAAAACTGCAAGCTTAAGACCCAAATGCACCTCTGATAGGCAGCATGCCATCAGTCGGGATGGGTTCCAAGGAGGGTCGGATGGCACTGAACCTAGTCGCTAAGGACATCTGACAAAGGAATCTAGGTACTCTTAGCACTTTCACCCAAACAACTATGGAGTTAATCAGGATTATGTTTGACAGAAAGCATTTCAGACCTGAAGAGATTATCCTCTGGTACCACTGGCAATGACCTGATAGCATGTTAGGACGACTTGGAGTGCCAGCTTGCCCTGGTTGAGGTAGAAGTTGGCAGTGGGACAGCTGTGGTGAGTAAAGGCATGCATGCCAACATGGTGCTGGATGCCAGCCGTGCAATGACTTGGCTGTGCCAAGCTAGTGCCAGGGGCAGAGTCCTACAAAGTCTGGAAAATGTCAGCTGTGTTGACTGAGCACAAGCTGCCTGTCAGCCTCAGAAGGTGGCTGGGATTACTCATGACGTGGAAAGATCAGGAATCAGTATTGTAGTGTGTACCAGGGTAGGCTCTGAGAAGAAAGTGGCCAAGGTGCACATCATCACTACTCCAGATAGAGAGGAGGATGAGCCCCTCGAGGCAGACTGTGTGTTTGAGTCTGGGTCACTGCCAAAGCTGCAGGAGTTCTAGCAGCTGGAGGACTGTTCCAAGAGGACTTTCACCAGGCACAGTAAAGGTGTCCTACTCTTGTGGGTTTACGCGATGTGGCCCAGGGGCAAGTTACCTACAGAATAGTTGCCAAACAGCATTGTTTGGGAAGGATAGTTTGCTGCATAGTGAACTCACAGATACAGACTATGGAGTCAGCAAGAAGCTGGCAGTTCCACGGGTGCACAGGAATGTCATGTTGCTGCTGTTCTACAAGGTACCTTTATCATAGCACCTGGGCATCAAGAAGATCAAGGACGGGTTAGAAGCTTTGTTCTACTAGCGAGCTATGGCCGAGATGTAGAGAGATTTTGTTGAAAGTTCCTAACTTGTCAAGTGAGTGGCATAGCTGAAGGCCAAGTCAAGAAACGTTTGCTACCTCTACCTGTGACTGGTGTGCCGTTTAAGAAGGTGTACCCAGTCATAGCAGGCCTGTTTGATCCCACTTGCTTAAAGCAATAAGTGCTTTAGGGTTGTAGTGAATCATGCAAGAGTATTCAGTGGTGGAACTCTTAAGGGGCGTAGCTGCCAAGGTGGCGGCGAGGGCCCTCCTTGCTATTTTCTCCAGGGTCGAATTCCCAAATTCCCAAAGGCTATCGGCTCTGACAGAGGAATTCATTTCTCCTTATAGATAAGGCCAATGTGTGAGCACGGTAGTGTGACAACATTTCTCCACCTTTGGTGGAATGCTTCTAGAAGACCCTAAAGAGCATAAAAGGAACTCTACCAAAAAAACCATAAAGAAAATAGGATCTCTGCCTGTCATTATTTTTGTTCGCCTTCAGGGAAACCCGTCAGAAGGTATGTTCAGCTTAGCCACTTTGAGCTTCTATATGGTCAAACTGTCCACGTTCCACTGTCTTTTGGTGATTGAGACTGAGTGGATACCTCTGAGTGCCACACTATTAAATGTGATTAAATATGTTCTAGGCTTCAGAAAACCAACGGCTCAACTGATGAACAAGATGAAAAAGAAGCTTATACCTAGTCAAGAGCTGATGAGGGAATGGTATGACAGAAAGCAATGTTGATTGGATACCGAGACAATCTGGATTTATTAGGGCTCAAGTCAATTTGCTTGTGCTGTGGAGGACAAGTTTAGTGGTCCAGCCAATGTTGCTATGAAAATGTTTGATATTAATTATCTAATTGACAAACTTGCTGCTCAGGAACTGCAGAGAGTGCATCACTTGAACAGGATTAAGGCATACCACCAGAAGGACTATATGGTTAGCATCCTGGCAATTGCAGAAGAGGTTGATAAGGACAGTGTGAACCTCCCAGAGCTGTAATACAGTGATGAAAAAGATAGCTCAGTAGATGCGGTACAGATTACCCTTGAGCTGACTCTTGAACAAAAGAAAGATAGCAAGGAAGTTTTTGGACAGTTTGACCACCTCTTCTCATTCACCTAAGGATTGACTCCAGTTTGTGTCTATGACATAGACACCGGAGATAGTTTTCCTGTAAAGGACAATCTCCAAAGGGTGTCAACAGGTCGGAGTGCATCAGTGTGGAGGAGGCCAAGACGTGGGCTCTGGGAGTGACTGAGCATTGCTTCAATCCCTGGGCTTATCCAACGGTGCTAGTTTCTAAGTAAGGGTCAATGCAACCCTTTTGCTTGGACTATCAGGCATTCATTACCCTCATAAGAGGATGCCTATCCCTCATGCTGATGAGCTGGTGGACAAAGTAGGCACAACCAAGCACCTCAGTTATCTGTTTAGTGGATACTGGAAGACTGTATTGTAATTTTTCACTCCAGAAGGCGTTTATCAATTTTAGGCTATACCTTTGGGTTAAAGAGTGTTCCTGCTACCTTTCAGCACCTTGTCAACTATGTGATGCTCAGACTGAAAGAGTTTAACACAACCTAGTTGGGTCACATTGCTTTTATTTAGCAGTTCATGGGAGGACCACCTGCACCACCTGAAGAAGGTTCAGGACCCTCTGTGGTTTATCTTGGATATCAGCTAAGGAATTAAAAGAAGCATTCTTTTGAGGCGAAAGTATAAGCAGTACTTAATTGGGTGATTCAAACAACCCAGATAGGACAGGATTGGTAACCAGAAGCAGCCCTGGCAAATTTTGTCAGACCAGCCCTCAGGCACGTAGCAAGCAAGCACAGCGATCAAGCTTACCTCTACAAAGGGGGGTTCTCCCCATAAGAAAAATTTAAAGCAATCACAAATAAGGTAATATATCAAACTAGTACCCTTATGGAAAGCCTTTTGTTTATTACATACAGAATTTTCCCCTTGTGTGTGGTAGCATTAGTATGCTTTTCTTTAACAACTAAAGTGCTGCTAGGTGCATGACTGATTGTTACCTGATGCATATTGAGGGCTGAGTCTCTAACCCCACACCACCTCCCTGAGTAAGTCTTAAGACTGCTTGGCTACTCTAGTAGGGTGGTCCTATGCTAAATGTGTGTACTTGGTAATCAGTTTTGGGGCTCAAGGGAAAGGTTAAGTGCTAGGAATCCAGATGTAAGATCGCTCTTATTGTTACAATCTGAGCCCAATAACCCCTGACTGTCTAGGGATTCCTGAAAATGTTCCCAGTGTTCATAAACATAATTTTGAGGCATTTATCCTCCTGCCATGCACCCTTATTTTGTGTGATTCAAAAATATACAAGACCACATTGCAATATTTTGACAAAAGGGGTCTCTATAGCACAGAAAACACTAGTATATATTTTCTGGGTGTGCTTCTCTATGTAAAGAATATCTGCTGATAGATCTAGAGTGATATTTTGAGCACTAATTTTGAAGCGCAACATGACTTTGCGTGGCCCTTAGTAGTCGTAAAGGTGATTTTACTATGTTCATTGCCATGTTTTCTCTGTATTAGTATTGGTTGAGGGCATTTTTGACAAAATAATGATACTACGGTATTTGCTACAGTTGATAAGAACACTTTGGCCGCTTGTCTAATCAGTACTGCAAAACACACACAGGCGCGCGCCCGCACGGCACAGCTGCAACAGTCAACGATTCTTTCATAAAAAGAAAACGCGGCTGTGGAATGGAAAGCAGCAGTGTAAGTTTTCTCACACATGGAAAAGGTGCAGCTGGGAAGCGGCAGTAAAAAGGTCGTATTCAGACACACAAAGCAGCGGGCGTCCTTCCACAAAAAAAGACGAAAACAATGCTATACAAGGTCGTAATGACGCACCCGCTATACCGGCTTGAGTTGGTGTTTTTCTGGGCAGATTAAAGTGTTTTTATGGCCCTTTTTATTTTCGAGCTGAAACTCCAAGGTTGAAAGACAGGAGAACAGAGTAACACAAATAACAGAAAGAAGATAACATGAGACAATTGCACTTTTGCCCATACTTTTCACTGCGAGCGACGTTTTGTTTCCTTTTGTGTGTTTGCTTTGCGCCATCAGCTCGCATATGTGAAACTGTTTTACTTCTCAGTTTATGTGGCAAGAAAAGTCCTGTTAGGAGTTTACAATGCTAGTAGCTTTAACTCGAGTAAACGCGAGACGCATTGCTTTGCAAATGCTTGTCTTTACTTGTTCTGATGTTTCTTTACCTCATTCTTTCTTTTTTCCTTACATCTGTCTTTCCTTTTTTGGACTCTTCTTCTCCCTCGTGATCTGTGCTTTCACTCTATTTCCCTCACTTACATTTTCCTTACGATTTTCATCTTTCTTCTGTTAACGCGTCCGTCTATGTCAATTTATACACATCAGGACTCGTTTTAGGTCGATGAACCTTTGGACCCAGTGGTGAGGCTCCGTAAAACGAGATTACCAAGCATCAAAATATATTTCACAATAACCATTAATGATCCTTCGGCGCATTCATTAGTTCTCAGACTCAAATAACCACACCTTGAAGGATGATTTTGTGAATTTATTCCCTATTGATTACAATCTAATAATAAACGTATTAATCTCAAAACCAAGAAGCATAAGAGCATAATCACAACGTGGCAACTACGATAAACTTTCAACAATGCGATGATCAGAATCATAGGATAGATACGTTAGCAAAGAATAGATCATAGTGCATAATAAACCATAGAATATCAGTTCAGCATAGCTACATGTCAGTCACGTCAGTTCCGTCAGTCAAATGAGCACCTTATCTAACCTCAAATTAGCATTAGCATTTTGGGCTTCATGCAAACAAATTTAGAATATCAATTTGAAAATATCTAACTAAGATACCTAATTAAACATACAGCAGTTGGTACCTAGAAAGAAAGGCATATAGGATTGCGTTAGCAATATAATTACCCTCCTCGAGATAGGTCAGCATACAGGATCAGTCTTCGTCTTCAGGACATCAGTTAGTTCACCGTCAATCTATCTAAATTAGAAGCAAGGGACACTCTCCTCATAAGGAGGAAAGTGTAATAGGGCAGTCTATGGGCTAGGATGATTTTGTCTAAATCTCAAATCACCAAATAGAGTGACAGAGTTTCTGGATGCAATCGATGTCATTCCCTACCTAATGTGTGTCGTCTCTCGTGTCATGAGTTTTTATCCCCTTTTCGTAATACATTCCCCCACAATTCTATTGGTTAATAACTACACCCCATTATTGATAACCAATCAAATTATACATTAAGTAATGCATTTGTCATTTCTTGATATTAGCTCGTCTTCCAATTGGTCTTCATAATCAGCATTTTCGTAGGTGGTACGTCCGGGGTTACTTCACCATCTTGGCACACGTCTCAGGTCAAAAGTTCTCTTCCCCTCGTCTCATTGTCCTTGGAAGTGTCCATGTTTGTTTCTAATCACATAATTTTGAGCTAGAAGCTACTAGCATACGAATGTGAACATTCCTTCATGTTTCGAACAAGTACAGAAAGAACAATAGCTGGGTCATGGTCATTTGCAAGTCCGCATACTGGAGAAACAAAAATACGCTTTAAAATGAGAGTTACACAGCTAGTTCGCGACTCATGCTAACTTAAGACATACGAGTTCTAATTAATACAGTTTTGATCGTAATAATACGTATAATTGAAAGATTATTATTAATTCAGCATTAGTGTTCATAAATGAATAAATCTTTACGTTTATTAATACATTTTAATTATTAATTATTAATATTGCTTTGTCAAATGTAAGCATTTCACGTCTATAATATATGATATTTAAACTACGCTCTCTCAGTCCCTCCTCTGATGACGCTCGTCATCACACAATTCTTGATCTTCAATTTTTCACCTTGCGCATAATGCGCATTTCAACATCTTGCCCTTTATGTGAACTTTCCCATATTTCATTGAACATTTTCTCTCTTTCACTTTCTTCATTCCGTCTGGCTCTTTTTGACAGGTTTCTTTTAATTTTGTCATTAATTTTGCATGCTCCCCATAATCCTAATAGACAAATCAAAACAATTAGTAGGCCTAGCATAATTTTTGCAAGAACTCCATTCCAAATGTTGGTAAACCAGTTTCCTACCCTGACAATTCCTTTTCCAAATTTTTCCCAAACTCCAGGTTCTTTTAGATCCTTCAAATCTATACTATCTCTAGTAAGGTTAGTAAGCATACTTCTAATTTTCTTACTATTATCAGGTATAAATGAACAGCAGTGACGTTCATTAAGCATTTTGCACACACCTCCATTCTTTGCTAAAAGAATGTCTAAAGCAAGCCGATTTTGAAGAGTCATGGCTCTTTCTGCAGCAAGTTCAGTATCCATCAATAATATTGCTCCTGTAAAATTTGTCAGCATGTTATCCACAATAGTAGACAACGTTTGAATTTTCATAGAATTTAAGATAACCCCAACTGATGGGATTATTGCTCCAAATATGTCACCAATGACAGCAGCCACTGATTCTCGTTTCTGTCTAGAATGTTGTATTTCAGAAGATTTAGGTATTTGTTTTAAGTCATCAATCTGGTATATCTTTGGGAAAACTATTCCCAAATAACATGTCCCATACCATCCCTTTGGGAGGCGGTAATATGCATTTAACCAACAGATGTAATAGATTCCAGGAATCGCTGGGTCTTGTCCATTTAACATGAAGGTCCATTTACTCTGAAACAAAAACACATGTCTACATTCACTCGTACCCACAAACAAATTGTCTTGATCGGATATTGGTCTGTATATACATAGCCTACCTACGTGTAATGCATCTATAGCTAATTTGCCTTGGGTTTTAATCGCTGTGTAAGCATAATCATTTGCATGAGTACGTTTTTCTAAGCCTTTCTCTAACTTCTCCTTTAATGCTTTGCGTCTATCATCTGTGTGATCTAAAAAGCTTTTCTCTACTGAAGACAATAAGCAAGTCAAATTATTGCGATGTGCGTAAGCAGTTCCAAATGTAAGTGTCGGCTCAAAAAATCCTCTAACTAGTTTAATATCATGTTCTTTAGCTAGCTTATTCAAAAATTCAATTACAGGCACAAAAGAAAACACAACATCCAGATTTGAATAAAAGTATTGTAAATGCTCTTGATTATAAAATCTTGTTAGTAGCAAGCTGCAGCTAATCCCATAAGTAAGAGGGAGGCTATGATAAGTAACCCCCTCCTGCACAGATGAAGGAATTTTAGTACACACATAACAATCTTTCGTATCCATAGTTTCCACATACTCATTTAATAAGCGATAGAAGACATTAGTAGAAAGTTCCCCTTTTGTATTAGTTCCCTCATGTAGATGTCTAGCATCCTGTTCAAATTTCTCCCACAGTGATAATTTATTAGTAATAGTAGTAGTTTCTGGTTTTGAAGTTGCGTTAATGGTTTCTCTCTCTTTCCACGGCATTCCTACAATCACTCCTACAATCATTATTGCACATATAACACCTATCATAAATCCTAACCAACCACACACCTTACTTCCTTTGTTACTATAAGCCATGTTTGTATAGAATCAGAATAGTAGATCGACAATCAACTTAAGATGGCAAACTCTTTCTGCGTATTTACAGCGTCTTCTCTCACTCCAGGACATTTTTTTGTCAGTTCAGGT
Organism: Pleurodeles waltl; assembly: GCF_031143425.1. NCBI lineage: Eukaryota > Metazoa > Chordata > Amphibia > Caudata > Salamandridae > Pleurodeles > Pleurodeles waltl. The sequence goes on from NC_090448.1 coordinate 393,535,106, forward strand.
TAGCAGCTTGTCGTAATTCTGTTTCTTGATGTCAAATCCAGGTTTAATTGTCTCTTTCCGGTAGATTTATAAAGTCTCTTTCCTTTAAATATATTTTTTTCAAGGTTTTCTTTTGTTGTTTTCCTTCAGGTACCGTAGTATTGGCCTGGCACTTCTCGATCAAAACAAAATGCTAAGAATTCTTGTTGCCATTCAGAGGTTGTAGCATATGCCCATTCAGGACCTGTGTACCTTCGGTTTGCTATTCTCTTTCTTTTTAATCTTCGTTCACCTTGCTGTTCCCCTTCACTCAGATCATCTGCCTGTGAGGTATCGCTTTCTTCTATTATTGTCTCGTTTGTTAATTCTCTTATTCTAAAAGGTGACTTTTCCGGCCATTTATCCCCTCTATGTGTCTTGTTTCGGTATTTTCCTTCAGGACGCTGGACAGCACCCTCCTCTTGTGATATGGTGTTTTCTCCTGATAAGCTTGGAACTTGATCAGAAGATTCTGATTCGTTCTGATTTAAATTTACCACTTCTCCGTCTCTCTCTCCTTCCTGTTCGATACTGTATTCAGGCTCTGAATTATAATCGTCTGCTTCTGGGAGAACCTCTCCTTGCCTTTGTTCTCCTGCTGCCTCCACTGAGATTGGCACTCCGTCACCTCTCTCGAACTCTCTGATAGTGTGAGGGACGCGGCTGTTCTGTAGTCTCAGATCTTTCTTGACTGATCTCTGACTCTGAGACTTCTCCTCTTGAAGTTGCTGTACCGGAATTTTCAAGTTCCTCTTCAACAGGACACGTTACCTTTTTTGTATGGCTGGCATGTATCCAGTTGGGAACCCCGGCACACTTCACAGCAGTAGTGGTCGTCAATATCACTTGATATGGCCCTTTCCAACGCGGCTCAAGACACGATTTTCTTACGTGCTTCTTGACAACCACTCAATCTCCAGCTTGCAGAGAGTGTCCTGGTTCGCCGATTGGTGGTAACGTGTTAGCTTCCACCTGGTGAGAGAAAGAGCGAATCACGTCAGCTAAACTTTTGCAGTAATCCAACACCATATCATCTGTAATATTCACTAGGGCATTTGCAGGTACCGCTGGTAACCTCATTGCTCTACCCATGAGGATTTCATGGGGGGACAATCCTGTTTTCTTATCTGGTGTGTTTCTCATGGACATCAATACTAGCGGTAATGCATCTGGCCACTTCATGTTTGTTGCTGCACACATTTTCGCTATTCTTGATTTTAAGGTACCATTCATCTGTTCAACTAGTCCTGATGCTTCAGGGCGATAGCTACAGTGTAACTTCTGCTCGATGTTGAGTGCTGCACACAGAAGCTTGATCACCTCATTGTCGAAGTGTCTTCCCCTATCTGATTCTATAGAAACCGGGAACCCGAATCGTGGTATTAATTCCCTGAGTAATAGTTTTGCAACTGTGAGACTGTCATTTCTACGTGTAGGGTATGCCTCAATCCAATGACTGAAAACACAATCACCAACACGTACTTCAATCCTCCACAAACAGGCATTTCAATGAAATCCATTTGTATTCTATTAAATGGACCTCCAGCTCTTCCAATGTGGCTCAAATTTACCACTGTTCCTTTTCCAGCATTCATCTGTTGACAGATGATGCACCTGTGACAAGTAATTTCTGCGGCATGTCTGAATTTTGGATTAAACCAATCAACTTTAAAAGATCTGATCATGACGTCTCTTCCTAAATGTGCTTGCCCATGATATAATCGGGCAAATTGTGACAGAAGACTATTAGGTAAGACCAACTTTCCATCATCTGAGACCCATATATCATCTGCTCTTTGTACACATTGCATTTTCTGCCAGGAACGTTTTTCTTCTTTGTTAGCACGGTTTTGTAGTGTCTTTAATTCATCTAAGGTATCAACCACTTGTAATGCTAGATTCAAAGTTGTGTCATTTTCAGGCTGAGGTAGCAATTCCCACTGCTCTTTGAATGATATACAATTCAATGCACAAAATCTTGCAACCTGATCTGCATAACCATTCCCCATTGACACAAAGTCTTGTGATCTGGTGTGAGCACTGCACTTTACCACGGCAATTTCAAGAGGTAACTGAATTGCATGTAACAAATCTCTTATTTGTTCTCCATTTTTCACTGGTGATCCGGAGGAAGTCATAAAACCCCTTTGTGACCAGATCTGACCAAAATCATGTACAATTCCAAATCCGTACCTGCTGTCAGTATAGATTGTAACTTTCAAATTCACAGCAGCATGGCAGGCCTTTGTAAGAGCTATTAATTCTGCCACTTGTGCAGAGAATACCTTTTCAAGCCAAGAGGCCTCAACTATGCCAGATATTGTACATACTGCATAGCCGGCTCTCAAAGTCCCTGTTGAATCTCTTAAACAGGACCCATCCACGAACATAATGCAATCGTTTTCTTTTAATTGGGTGTCCTGTATGTCTGGGCGAGGTTTGGTACAGAGGTCAGTTACCTCAAGACAATCATGCTCAAATTCTTCCCCCTCTTTGATTTCTGTATTCTCATTGGGAAGTAGAGTTGCCGGGTTCAGTACTGTGCATCTTTTCAGTGTAACATTTGGTGATCCCAAAATAATCCTCTCATATTTGGTAAGTCGTGCATTTGTCATGTGTTGTGTTTTCGTTCTTGTCAACAAGATTTCAACAGAATGTGGGACTAATACTGTCAAAGGGTATCCCATGACTATGCCTTCACATTGGGAAAGGCTTTGACCAACTGCTGCAACTGCTCGCAAACAACCCGGTAGGGCTGCTGCGACAGGGTCCAAAGTAGCTGAAAAATATGCTACAGGGCGATTTGCATCTCCGTGGACCTGTGTTAAAACAGACAAAGAACAATCATCACGTTCATGACAAAACAACAGAAAAGGTTTCTCATAATCAGGCATTCCTAATACTGGTGCCCTGCACATGCATTCCTTCAGCTCTAAGAATGACTCAAGTTCTTCTTTTGTCAAAGTGATTGTATATGGTTCATGTTTGACATCTTTCCCTGTCAATTTTATTAGGGGCTTTGCAATGATTGAGAAGTTGGGTATCCATTGACGGCAATAACCCACCATTCCCAAAAACATCCTGACATCTCTTTTTGTTGTTGGGGGATTCATCTGTATGACAGCTGTTATTCTCTCCTTTGATATCCTTCGGGATCCTTTCTCAATTAGATGCCCCAAATATTTTACTTCTTTCTGACAGTATTGCAGTTTCTTAGGTGACACCTTATGCCCGTTCTTTCCCAAATGGTTCAACAATGCAATAGTATCATATTTACAACTGTCTCTGGTTTTGGATGCAATCAACAAGTCATCAATGTACTGCACAAGAGGTGAATTAAAAGGCAGCACAAGAGGTTCCAGATCCTTCTTTAATATCTGATTAAAGATGGATGGTGACTCAGAAAATCCTTGAGGGATTCTGCACCAACTGTACACCTTATCCAGGAATTTGAAAATGAAAAAAAATTGGCTATCCTCATGCAGCGGTATTGAGAAAAAGGCCTGTGATAGGTCTACTACGGTAAACCATTCAGCATCACAAGGAACTTGGAACATTATTACCGCTGGGTTAGGTACCACAGGGCAACATTTTATCACAATTTCATTTATTTTTCTCAAATCCTGCACAATCCGAACCTTCCCACAGGGCTTTTTCAAACCCATAATAGGTGAGTTACACGGACTGCTCAAAACTTCTTTCAAAACTCCTTGCCTGAGAAAATCTGCAATTATCTGTGTCACTTCAATGAGTACGTCTTGAGTCATGTGATATTGTGGTACTTGTGGGAACACTGCATTTGGTCTTATCTGCACCTTGACTGGTTTAACTCCTTTAATTAATCCAACCTCTTTTCCTGTCAAGTCCCACACTCTCTCTGTTACGGACCCTTGTAGGTCAGCAGGTAAGTCGATTAGAGTGAACACTGGGAATAAAGTAATTAGAGGGTAATCTTCACTCGTCTCCCCTCCTTCTATGAGCTGGCCCTCATCTCCTTCATCATCACTGTTTGTCTGAACTTCTATTTCATCATTGGAACAGGTAATTGAACATTTAGTTTTACATAGTAAGTCCCTTCCCAGTAGGGATACTGGACTTGAGTCGCATACGACAAACCTATGCAGGCCTTGGAAATTTCCAATTTCAACCTGTACTGGGTGAGTAATTGGATTTGTCAAATACTGGTTAGCCACACCAACCACTCGTATAGTGCGTCCCGATAAGGGTAACCTCGGTACTTCCACACTGCGGACTGTAGAGTGTGTAGCTCCAGTGTCAACAAAAAATGAGACTTTATAGCCCATTACTTTTCCCTCTACATATGGGCCTCTCTGATCTACTTCTAATGAGGCTGCAAGCCTGCACTCTTCACTGTCTGAACTGTCATCTGACCATTCTTCATTCATCTCATTTTCACCTCGTAATGGGAATTGTTGTACAGTATTGTTTTGACTCGTCACCTGACCTGTGACCTGCTGAGGAAGTGTCACCTGTTGCTGACCCATCGGGGCTAGGGGTAACTGCATTTGCTGTCTAGGCACCATAGGAATCTGCTGTTGCATCGATTGCATGGGCACGTTTTGAAAACGCGGCAGTAACATTTGTTGCATTGGTTGTACCCCTGGCATTTGTATCAAATTATTCTGTAAGTTCGGGTTCTGTTGTCTCATTCTTGGACCTCGCGGATTCTGCTGTGCACCGACACTCATGCTCTGCTGAACTGTACCATCATGCACCATATTTGAACAATCCCGCTTCCAATGTCCCATGCCCCCGCATGCATGGCATGGTGACATCCTCTTCACTACTTGCCCGTCATTTTGAACGACAACATTATTCATGTCCAAACTACGATTCACAAAACCTCGGCCTCTCGGCTGTGCCTGAAACCCACCGTTCATTTGCGGTTGCTGGTGCATCATCTGCTGAACACCATTTCCCTGAATTCCAGCTTGTGCAGCTCTTATCTGCATCACCATCACTTTCTCTTTCAGCTTTTTCGGTTTTAACTCAATTTCATCACTACAGTATTTCGCATACTGCAACACCTCATCAATCAGTTTAGCTTGCCAACAAATCAAATGGTTCTTAATCATCTGACCAACCTCTGGTCTCAGCCCTTCAACAAATCTGAACACAAGATGATTCATGTCTTTCGGCTCGATCGTCTCGGTACCACTGTAATGTTTAAATGCTTTTAACAATCTCTCATAATAGGCATGTATTGATTCCTTAACCTCTTGCGAAGTCCGGTCGATTTTCTGCCAATCGGTCACCTTCGGTGACACTTTTTGTTTCAAAAATTCAATGACTTTATGATAATATTTCATCACCTCTTCAGAAGGTGCTCCAGTCGCCTTATCCCTTGCCGGTTCCTTTGTGGGCCAATCTACCCTTCTTTTGCACTCAAGCCACAAATCTGGTGGAACAATAATCTCAAACAAAGTATTTAAGTCCTCCCAAAGACATTTTGCAAGCTTCACAATATCTATCTGTCTGTTGATACCACTCGATCGGTTTTTCTCTCAACCTTGGGTAATCATTCGTAAAGGACAAAATATCTCCCCTGGACCAAGGCACATGGACTAAAACACCACCAGCTGTTTCTCTCATGGGCAGGATTTTTACTGAATCCACATTGGGTGTGGTCGCTGTTTCAATAGACCCTGGGCTATCCCTCTTCCCTTTGTCTCTTTTCTTTGCCCATCGGTTTTCCCATTTTTCTAATGCTCCCCAGATTTGCGCACTCTGCAGCAATTCTTTCAGGTGTGTCTTCATGCCTGCAGATCTCATGTGATCAAAATCTTTAGTGTCGAAGTCTAATCTGTAGCTTCTTTTCAAATGCTTCGTGTTACCAATATCAATATTGTATCTGTCTGCCAAGTTTGCTAATCTCTGGTGTATTTTCCCTACTTCTTTGGTAATCTTAGGGCATAAGTATCTCAGTTCTGCCTCACTGTAGGATTCCAACCTATTCACCCCCATTGTCCCTTCCACTAACTCAGCAGCTTCTGCTCCTAGCCGTACAAGATTCAGATATTCATCTTGTTTTTCCCTTTCTGTATTGGCTTCGGTTACTGTAGTTTTTCGAGAAGTAGAATTTTTTCCCAACCACTTGTTTAATTGCTGTATTGTAAAACCTTGCAGTGAGATGTTTCCTGCATGTATCATTGGAGTATGTGAGGTATTCGTACTCAGAGTTTGAAGAGTCAAAACTCCCAACCCTGCTTGTCGCATTGCTTCAAGAGGTGCCCCTATTGGACTAAGGTCCATTAAGGGTCTCTGTTGCTCACGCACCTGTTCTTCCTGGGCCATTATCTGTGGAGTTCTAATAGACCCACCTCTTATTGCTTCATGAGTCATGACTCCCTGTTCACATGTCCTTGTTCTCTCTTGGGCATATAACGGTACTGGAGGACCGACAGTGATAGGTAGTGATATAGCGGCAGGTGTCTGACCCGCACCCAGACTTCTTGGAGCTTCAACACCATAGGTCTGTTCTAAGGTACCTGGTACGGGTACTAACGGAGGTCCTGCTACAGGGTTATATCCTGGTATCAGCTGTGGTGGTTGAGACACTAGCTTTGGGGTTGACTCAATCTGAATCAATCTTGGTTTTGTATATATCGGGTCTGGTGGCACCACCAAGTTCGTAGTAGTCTCAAGCACTGGAACATCGGGATAAATTCTTTTTATCTGCGGTGGAGACTGTAACTGTATCGGCACGTCTGGTGCAGTAGGTACACTGTCACCATTCTGTATCAAAGCTGTATCGCTAGTCTGTACCGTATCAGTAACTCCCCTCTCCTGCGTCTGGTTCCCAGGATCCAAGCTAGTACTCGGAACATCGTCGCTCACCGCATAAGGTGGTGGTCGATCATGCAGCAATCTATCCATAAACTCCTCATCCTCTGAGTCATCCTCTTCTTCCCAGGACCTTTTTTGTTCTTTAACTTTGCCTGAGTCTTTGTTAGTTTTGCAAGAAGCTTTCTTCCCTGTGTCTCTTCTCCCTGTGTTATCGCTGGAAACAGCTTTAACCCATCTACTATTCCCCGTCTCCACATCTTATTCTCGTTGTCCCATCTTGCTTCTGCATAAGATTTTTCTGCCCTTGTCAACCTCCTGTGAAACCTTTCCTGCCTATGTTTAAGAGCCATCAGATCCCAGATCGCTAGAGCCTCATATTGTGCCGGTCTCGGAGGTGGTTTCTGCGTACTTAACATCCACCTCAAGTTTTCTAATACCTTTTTATTGAATGTCCCATGTTCCGGAAACGCTAGACACCCTTCTTTTTCCGTCAACTTGCGCCATTGTTTTATCCATAAACAAGGTGCAACACCCTTTTCCTCCATAACTGTATAAGCTGGAGTACCCTCGGGTGGTGTAGGTTCCCCGTCGGTTGCGACAATGTACACATCTCCCCTCAAAGCGCTTTTGAATGCCTTAACAAAATTCATTTTTGCAATTCTTTTAATTCGTTTAAATCAGAAAATGGCTTAGTTCCCAGGACACTCTTCACCTACCCTTTTCTCAACCTGTTGCCCCTCACGGACGGCAGCCAATCCGTGCGCGACCCCTCTTAACATCTGACCTATCTCAGCGCGGCACCACTGACGTCACACTCACACACTCTGCAGCTGACGAAGTCTTACGGCTTGTCCACGCCTCACTAACTCATACAATTCATACAAACTAATGCGATTTATTGCAGACACTTTAAAATAACAATACAAATCTGCCGGTTTACTACAGGAAGGGTAACACATTCGCTTCAGAACTTTACGGAGATTTCACTTGAAGCCTCGGCCGCTACTCTTTCCTTCTCAGTTCCCACATGTGCAAGCAGAATTCGACCCGCAAATCCTACTCTCGACTTGTCAATGACTCGCTATAGTGCACTTTAGAGCTCGTCAAATCCCCATTGAAGGTTATACATACGTTATGATTCAAACCTGAGTTGTCAATCACGCCCAATTGACCTATTAAACCGCACAGATTACAACACGAACCATAATTCTCATCCTACTCTGGAGTCTTAGACCTCAACAAGTCCGTATACCTTAACCAACCACGTGGATAATTTTGAACAAATAAGCGCTGCATTCACATGAAGTACGCCGACTTCCCTACTCTTATACTGTGGAGTACGCCCACTCCTGCTAAACAACACTTAATTTGGCCTAAATACACACAAATCTTCACAATCTCCTGCAAGATGCATAAGCTTTGAGCAAGCGCAAAGGCCCTAACCACATATACTATGGCGCCGAGAACATTCCCAACTCATCTAGGCAGGCTCCGAGATCCCGGGAAAGCCCATGGCGAACCTAGCCACTCATCGTTTTGCCAAATTTCATTATCACAGAAAACAAAATTAAAAATGAAAACTCCGTCCTAGGGCCCCCAAGGGCCTAACCGTCGCTCTGCTACCAGAACTGTTAACGCGTCTGTTTATGTCAATTTATACACATCAGGACTTGTTTTAGGTCGATGAACCTTTGGACCCAGTGGTGAGTCTCTGTAAAACGAGATTACCAAGCATCAAAATATATTTCACAATAACCATTAATGATCCTTCGGCGCATTCATTAGTTCTCAGACTCAAATAACCACACCTTGAAGGATGATTTTGTGAATTTATTCCCTATTGATTACAATCTAATAATAAACGTATTAATCTCAAAACCAAGAAGCATAAGAGCATAATCACAAAGTGGCAACTACGATAAACTTTCAACAATGCGATGATCAGAATCATAGGATAGATACGTTAGCAAAGAATAGATCATAGTGCATAATAAACCATAGAATATCAGTTCAGCATAGCTACATGTCAGTCACGTCAGTTCCGTCAGTCAAATGAGCACCTTATCTAACCTCAAATTAGCATTAGCATGTTGGGCTTCATGCAAACAAATTTAGAATATCAATTTGAAAATATCTAACTAAGATACCTAATTAAACATACAGCAGTTGGTACCTAGAAAGAAAGGCATATAGGATTGCGTTAGCAATATAATTACCCTCCTCGAGATAGGTCAGCATACAGGATCAGTCTTCGTCTTCAGGACATCAGTTAGTTCACCGTCAATCTATCTAAATTAGAAGCAAGGGACACTCTCCTCATAAGGAGGAAAGTGTAATAGGGCAGTCTATGGGCAAGGATGATTTTGTCTAAATCTCAAATCACCAAATAGAGTGACAGAGTTTCTGGATGCAATCGATGTCATTCCCTACCTAATGTGTGTCGTCTCTTGTGTCATGAGTTTTTATCCCCTTTTCGTAATACATTCCCCCACAATTCTATTGGTTAATAACTACACCCCATTATTGATAACCAATCAAATTATACATTAAGTAATGCATTTGTCATTTCTTGATATTAGCTCGTCTTCCAATTGGTCTTCATAATCAGCATTTTCGTAGGTGGTACGTCCGGGGTTACTTCACCATCTTGGCACACGTCTCAGGTCAAAAGTTCTCTTCCCCTTGTCTCATTGTCCTTGGAAGTGTCCATGTTTGTTTCTAATCACATAATTTTGAGCTAGAAGCTACTAGCATACGAATGTGAACATTCCTTCATGTTTCAAACAAGTACAGAAAGAACAATAGCTGGGTCATGGTCATTTGCAAGTCCGCATACTGGAGAAACATAAATACGCTTTAAAATGAGAGTTACACAGCTAGTTCGCGACTCATGCTAACTTAAGACATACGAGTTCTAATGAATACAGTTTTGATGGTAATAATACGTATAATTGAAAGATTATTATTAATTCAGCATTAGTGTTCATAAATGAGTAAATCTTTACGTTTATTAATACATTTTAATTATTAATATTGCTTTGTCAAATGTAAGCATTTCACGTCTATAATATATGATATTTAAACTACGCTCTCTCACTTCTTTCTCTCTCTAACCATGTTTGGTTCTTATACTGTCCCCGCCCCCACCTCACATTAATCCATGTAACTGGCAAAAGTTCAATTATCCATGTAATAGGGTCGATTTCATGGAAAGAGCTCTACTACTGAGAAAAAATAGTGCAGAAACCATGCTGAAAACACTGAGCCTTGTATGTTTTCAGTAGTTTACCAGTGCGCTCGAGGCGGGCTAAACACTGGAAAAGGCATGACGGATGCATGCCTTTTCCTAATGAATGCAAGCTAATTTTGAAAGGCATTCCCACGAACCAACCAAACTGATGGGCTTGACATGGGCGTGGTTACAAGCCCACAAAGAGATTACACCAGGGACAGAGCGCTTTGCGCTCGACCCTAAAAAATGGAAAGGAAGGAGAAAAGAGACAGAAAGGAATGAAATAAGCATTTCTTGGGGAAACAATTTCTGGGGCCTTCCTTGGAAAGATCAGGATCGCATGCACATTTCACTCACTCACTCACTAAGTGGCAGCCATATAGCTCAAGTGGGGACATTTTATTTTGCTGGCTACTTCCTTGATGGTGGGAATTGTGTTGAGGTAACGTTAATGACCAGAGAGAAATTTTACTAAAGGATTCTGATCTCTATGTAATCCTATTTCTTATGAAATTGTTTTAATAAGAAAATGAAAACATTTTTACACACACCAACAGAAATATTTTGAAAACACCAAAGTACTATTATACACTGAAAAGAAAAAATAATAAATGGGTGTGATCTAAACAAGCCACAATGGGAAATTTCAGTTATCTTGAATGTGTGTGCCAGGTCTTTTGTAAGACTGTGGTAGCAGGCAACAGGATATAGTAATGGGTGTGTCTAGAACATAATTATTCCTCAACCCACTCTTTATCTACCACTCTTTACTCCTATCTGTGTGTATGCATGTATGTGGTATTTCAATAGAGCAAACCTAGACAAAAGGCAGCAGGGGACTGTGCTCTGCCAAAAAGAAGCAGAAAGTCCACAAGTTATAGGTGAGGTGGCCAGTTTAGGGACTTTAAAGAAGAGCTTCTTCAGCTCTTTCCTAAACTGGAACAGACTTGAGGCAGTACTGATAGATATGAGGCTGTTATTCCAGATCTCAGGTACATACATGAAAAAGACATGCTCCCTTGTTTTTTCTTTTTTTACACTTCTTAGTCTGGAGTTTGATAGAGTGCTTGCTGCAGGTGTCTTGAGAGTCACCAGAGAAGGTGTGGTTATCTTCACCTCTTAACTGTCAGCCCTCATCCCACACTCTTTATCCACTAGCCCACACTCCGTAGGGCTTATTCCTCACTCCCCATCACCTATTCTTCATACATCGCTCCACATCTTGCACTTCTCATTCCTCACACCTCACTTGTATCCCTTAGTCCTCAATCTTTCTCTTGATCCCTCACTTCTCATCCACCACAATTTACTCTTTATCCACCATGTCTTGCATCTCACCTTCCTCTTTGATCAGCCCTAATCCTTAGTCATTATCCCTCATTCCTCATCCCTTATACCTGCCTTTGCTTCCCTAATTATAGTTACTTATCTGCTATTACTCATCACTCCCTCTGCATTCTGCAATTCTCATTCCTCAACCCTCACTTCTCATCCATCATTTCTAATCCCCGAATCCTGATCTATCAGTCATCATCTCTCACTTATCATTCCTCACACTCTACACTTCGAGGCTCTCCAATCACCACTCAACATCTGGTACACGATACAAGAAAGAAGAGGCTTACCAAAACAAAGATAACCAGAGACGTTCTGTAGGGAGAAAGCTTCAGACTTTGAACCTCCAGTCAGGCACTAAGCCCACCCCCTCATGGGTATTCCACCCACTGCTGTGCATGTCCTCTGGCCGAGTCCAGCAGATGGTGGATGCAGGGCCTGGTTGGGAATAGAAATAGCGTAAGCCTTGAAGGCAAATTTGGTTGTTCATGTTGAAAGTTATATGATGCACCATTTACAAACTAGTAAAGTTTGGGGCTCAAGTAGTACTCCATGTTAAACAAGGTAATCCTGATGTCGGTTGCAGAAGTATGTTTCAAAGTAATTTGAGACTTAAATCTAAAGCCATTTGTAAAAGATCTGTGAGAAAAGCCAAGGCTTCTGTTGACAACAGATTATCCAGGGGGTGTGCCCATGTTAAATAGTTGTAATACAATGCTATAGACTTGACTTGTTCGATTTCAAAAGTGTGTGTGTGTCTGTGTGTAACCCAGGGGCAAGTTATGGTTAGGACCTCATTGCCAAGGGAAATTGACTTTTGGTTTGCTAATCACTTTGGCGACGTTTGATGAATCCTCACAAAACTTTCCCAAAAAATCCCATCCACCTCAGTTTCTTGCTAGAAAGTATTGGGGTGATCCATCAAGCTAAGGCCAAGAAAAAGACGGGCCCCAATACACCTTTTCCCCATCTAATTTTCCAAATGAAAATTTAACAGGGATGCTGCACAAATGGTTCAATGAAATTACACCAAAGTTTGCAGAAAGCTAGCTCTTTATCCAGCAACCATGCCTTTTGTGATCTAGAGTAAATCTCTTCAGTAGGGTTTGAGAAGTTAAGGTTTAAAATGTATGTTCACGCAGTGGAGACTACAGTACAGTGTCACAGAACGCTGCCAGAACTTCTTCTGATGTCAGAAGCTTAGACTGTCCCCCAAACCCAGAAACGGCTGGAGAAATACCAGGTCCTCAGTGAAATGGATGAAATATTTAGCCATGCTATACATTAAACCTTCGTCAGAAATAAACTGTGTTTGTGCATACATTAAACCTTTATCAGAAATAAACTGTGTTTGTGCTTTAGCAGAAGGTGCAATACCACTGGTCGTGGCTAGATGCTTCAGTGGAGCCTACTGAGTTAGTAGTGCCTTGGGGCAATTATCATCCTCCAGCCTTTGGAGAGCATAGCGCATTACACCTTTGCAGGCCGAGCAAGGATGTCAAAATATTACTACAAACAAGGCCTTTGTAACACAAATTCCTCTCAGCTGGAAAAACAAAAGTTCCAGCTATAAGAGAGAAGTTTAAATATGCATTGGATGGTGGAAGAGGTTATGATTTTTGGGTCCCCTCTAACCTAGTGTTACCCACAAGATTGCATGGGCATAAAACGCACATCATTCCGAATGTTTCGGTGGTGGTCCCATTGTCCTAGGACCACCACAGACTGAGTTTTGGCCAAAAATGTGTAGGAAAAGGACTGCCTGAAAAGAATTATGGGGTGAGATTCCCCGAATGCAGTGAATATTCTAGTATCGGCTATCCTGCTGTCCTGGAGAGCCGCTGTTGAGGATTCATTGCTTGGTCGATTTCATGCTATATAAAGCCACAAAAAAATCTACAAAACACACACACAACACAACTACTTGTATTTACTGACTATGTAAAGTAAGGACCAAGTGAAGGGCAAATGTAGAAAACGAACCGCACGAATGAACTCGAGTGCTTACTGACAAACGCAAGAGGCAGGAAACAAAAAAAATAGTCAGTCCAGAAAACAGAAAAGCATTCCAGGCTTAATTAAACTGTACTTGGTTGGTGCGCCTCAGCCAAGTACAGGAAGTGACGAATCAGCTGCCAAACCAATTAGAAGGCAGTAAAACAAGAGCAATACTGCCTTTAAACTATAGTAAGCAGCAGGCAGCAGCAGGCGGGAGTAAAGTCCTGTATGCATTCCAACAGGTCTTGTAGACAGCGCATGTGCGTTGTCTAATCGCAGTAAGTCTCCTGGGTCAGTGAATCCATAACCAGTGGAGAGCTCACCATCATTTCAAATCACTCTCAACTAGAGCTGTATGTTTTTCAGCTGGCGTCTGGAGACCCCTTGTAGTTGGTTCTATAGCCGTATGTTGTGGCCTAAAAATGTACAAAAAAAGACTCAGACATGTTCATGGTTGTTTTAAAAAAAATGATTTATTTAAAATAGTTAGGACAATAAGTATTATTAAACATTGCAATGTGTGCATCTATTACATATATATTTGCTTAGAATTATTGGTGATGGCCTGACAAAATCAATAGGTCTGTTTTATATATGTTGATGTGCTCATCTCCTGAGAAACAACAAGAACAAATAGTTCCCTTGGAAAGAGATTCTACTCCCTTAGCACAACTTTTTTGAGGGATCACATACATATTCAGTTGTATGCTCAATTTTAGATTTCTTTACTTAATAAAACATTATCATAATCACAACTAACCACATAGGTTCTCGAAAGAACGGCACAATGCAAGTGAGAGTGACAAAGGTGAACAATAGTGCACATTTAATAGTTACAAAATATAATACATTGTTGACTACTTGTCCATATTTGGTAACACCGAACTCGTATATGAAGTATACTTTACAAGAGAGCAGTTAGATGGCAGAGAACAGTGCAATACGTCAACGCTTCAACACCCGATAATGACTTTTTCTGGGTCTTCATTAGGACAAAGAACAGTAGTATCAACCCTAATGATGTTTAAAAAAAATATATGTTAATAGTCAGGATTTTGAGCTCTTCTCTTTTTAACGATGCCTCCTTATAATGCCCATATGCTGCCTTTTATAATTTTATAAAGAAAAATAGGTTGGGCAACAGCAGGGTGTGGGGGTTGGGCAGCCACAGGGGTTTGGCACCCCAACCCCCCACGGTTTCCCAACCCCCACATCCAGCATATATATGTATACACATACACACACATATAGATCTATACACCACCTGGGTAATAAAAGGTGAATTTAACAGTACCCAAAGTATTACCAGTAACATAGGAAACCACTATCTATTACCAGCACATTTTACCTTATTTCAAAAATGTTCCATTCCATTTTGTGTAAATCATCAGAAGAGAAGAAATACCTCCCAGTAATAGCAGAAACCCCCTTTGCAGCATAAAGCATACTTACCACAACTACAGTACAATGAAAATACATGGTATCAATGCAGGAAATGCAGCCAGAGTGGCAGCAGTCTTGCAGACTTGTGAAAAAGAGACTATCCTTTTAAGAATCCAACAACCTTCACCTAAACCATCCTGCATTACACTGGCAAATGCTGCACACACCAGTTCTTTGGACAGAAATCAAACACACTGAAAAGCTACAAGGATCAAACTTTTTATAGATCAATTAAGGCAAGGAGGACGGAGGGCTATTTATGACTTGTGTCACGAAACTTGTGATGGATAATTAGGACTACACGTAATTAGTCCCTTCTTTGAATAAAAGATTACTTTTGAAAGCTCAAATGAAGACTCAGTCTGGCGAGCAGCGATACTGTGATTCAAATGTTTTGTAGCGCAGAATGCAAACTGTTGGCTTTGATCAGCCAATTGTGCAGCTATGGGTCAATGATGATAAACTGCTACTACTACTAATATGTACTAATATGTTTTGGTTGCCAACTTTAAGCCAAGTGAAATACATCAAGTAGGAGTGTGAATTCCACACCAGAAACCTTAGAACTTTCATTCATGTGTTTTGGCACAATCAGAAAGGAAGTAAGCATTCTGAAGATTGACTTCACCAACTTTCCTACTTTCATCTAGGGATTTTCAGAGGAAGACCTAGTATTTAAACCTTCTCTTTTTTGTCCATTTTTCAAATCCTGAATAAATCTGTTTACTATCCTCCTGCCTTTTTACAATTGAGAAAATACATGAGCAGATACATTTTCCTTTTTGAGATGTGGGCCGTATGGTGCTTGTTTGTGGCAGAATCTGAGTTTCATCTTTGATCAGGAGCAACTGCAATGCTGGCAATTATTTCAGAGGCAAGGAATTAGAAGGTGCCTTGAAACACAGTGCATAAACAACTACACAGTACTCTGCACCCATCTGACTTTGGTTGATGGTACACCACTCTTGGAAATAATGCCAATACTCCCCAACCCCCAGAATGACTTACAGTGGAAGGAAAGTGGGCAAGTCACTGACTTTTTTTCTGGGATTTTTCTGATATAATATTGTTGATGTTGTGAACCAGTAGTCTTTGATTACTGTCTATGCAGGTATTATTTATTCTGCTAAGTCTGTTGGGGTTCTTTTTAACCTTCTGGTTATTGAAAAGAGGGTTGAACCTTATGCGGCTTGTGTGAATGGTATCTACTTTGTATATATTGAGCGTTATAGTACTTCTTCTACTTTTCAAACCCATGTCTTCAGGGTCCACCATCATTTTCTGCATCACTTCATCTACGTGGTGTCCAAGGACAGCAGATCTAGAAAAGAACAGATTAAATATCTTCTGCTGTGTATCAGTTTTCAAGGCTGCTAAATATAACCAAGAGGACCTATGCAAGGTGACTCCATGTCAGTATTTTGTTGATGCTACTTCTGCCAAACCATAGCTGTGTTTATGACCTGGTTTGAAACCAGATTTTACTTATGAAGAGTTTCCAGGAATTTGTCTATGTACATTTAAAGAACTCCAGGAATTTTCATGGACTTCCACATGGGTCTGTTGTAACAGCATAATTTGCGTGTCACTCTGTCAGATTTCAAGCCAATGTCTGTGGTATTTAACACCTTCCTGCGAAGTCCACTGAGCCTTTCGCTTTCTCTGTCCAGGCATCTTTGTTGGTTAAAATGTGATGCTTCCTCACAGAAAAGATGATGTCTGAATCTGGTTTAGGATAAGATCTTAAAAACATTCCACTCGGAGGGCTAATACTTTTTCAAATGTTTCAGAGTTACCTTTCTAGATGCACGAATCACACACATTTCTTTAAGATTTCCGCAAAGAAAGGGAGCAATGCCTTAATTGAGCTCTGTACTGCAGTGCCTCACAAATCACCAAGACATGGGGGGCAGCAGAGTACCTAAAACAAGATAGCCACTTTCTGAAATAGCAACTGCAATCAATATATACCATCCGATTAAAAAGTCCTAATAACATGAACTGGGATTTTGCACTGCCCTCCCCGGGGATGTCAAAACACCTGAGACACTAAATGGTGCTGATATCACCCCCTGCCCACCATTGTCACAGAGAGCTGTCTAAAGCCAGAGGAAGTGCAGTCCGTGGCCTATTGGTCCTGACGTGATGAGACCCCATTTGTTTCAAGGGAAGTCGTGGCCCATTTGCTGTAGGGTAGCTGGCAGAGAGCCTTACGGCCCATGGAGATAGATGGTGGCTGTGGTGACCAATTTGAGGAAGTGGAGGTGAGAACGGCTCCAGGGCTTGGCACAAATCAAACAGACAAGAGATGGCATATGGGAACAGCCATCATAGCAAAGGTGCTGTGAGGCATGAAGCGCAAATGCGAGCCCCTGCCGGATCACTCATTGCTACTTGCCAAAAGTGTCACACAGGGCTAAGGATAACTGAGCACAATTACAAGAGTGGTGGACTGCAGCAACAAAGCTGCTGTACTGGAGCTGCTTGGGGTGCAGAAACTGGAGAAGCATGTTTGCTGAGGAGGACTGCTATCAGAAATAAACATAGCAAAAGTTTAACGACCTGAGCGAATGAGACAGGTAGATATCCAGTAGTGCTGGTAGTTGACTGCTGGTGCACCATAATTTGCTACTCTAGACTGCCCATCTGAGCAGCAGCCGTGCTACAGGCAGCCAAACGGGCTTGCCCAGCACGCTACTTGAAGCCGATACTGACGGGTGCCAATGGACGTCCTTCTGCCCTCACTATTGCCTACACAGCATACATAACAAATATCCCCAACCTCTAGGCAAAGCGACAATGGGTAAGGCAGATGCTAAGCAACCTAAACTAACATTTGACTCCAGGAAAGGGACTCGGACATAGGATTGAGGAGCAGAGAGTGGCTAGCCTATTGTGGCCAAGGACCAAAATTAAGACAAAGATGTCAAGGCCATACTGATGGACATGAAAGAAAGTCTTGCTTCCATAGACGGCGTAATAGACACTTTGACACAATGGATGGATGCAGTGAAAGATCGTTTAGACAATCGGGGTATATGCACTGATATGGCAGAACCCCACATCTCAGACGGGGAAGATGATATAAAGTGCCAATTAAGGAGCAGAAGGAAACTGCCGGAGAACAGAAGCATGTTAATGTCCGTAATGAAGACTGAGAGGTCAGGTCTTGATGCAGAAGAACCCCACATCTTGTAGTGTGGTTAGTTTTACGTATCGTTTGCGCATTAGCTTCAGGCTTTAGGCCTTTGTGCACTTTGCCCTGGATGTATTTTATTCATTTGCTGGCAGCTTAGAGCCTCTGTGCACTTTGCTCTAAATGCTTTTTATTAGGCTTCGTATTGTTATTTTTCAAATAGCCAGTTCTACGGTTTTGTTTTTTATTCATATCACACTGTTTAGCGTACTTCAGCACTGGAGTTCTCCATAACACATGCACTATGTGCTTCAGTCAAGGATACAGTCTGGTACATTGCCGACAGACGTGGTAGGAGTTTAGACTTGGCATTCCTGCGTAGGGACATTTTGTGATCACGCTGACATGCTAGTTATAAAATCACTTCCTTGTCCCAATACACGCAAGAGGGAGATTCCAACCAGGGAACCACAACTAGACGCTGACTGCCTCGTTGCAGATGCTGAACCAAGATCACAGGCCTTTGCTCAGGTATGAGGGCTGATGGCTCCCCGGTGATTCAGAAAGGCAAGTTAGAAGCTTAACATGCTGTGCTCGAAATAGATCAAGCAGAAGGAGAGTAGAGACTAATAGACACGATGATAGCTTTGTTCTTATGTTTTACTCTCCTGGTGACTTTCAATCCTACTGTGTTGTATGGTTCTGGTTATTGCAGCTCACGCCTTATTATCTAAAATACAGTTGTTTTATTAAAACATTATATAAAACCTATACTGTCTTTGTCATTTGTATATGAGATCATATTGTAAATGAGAGAGTTGGTTTGGATCTGAGTGACCACGACTTCCCTGAGAAGTTCCAAAGATGTCATGCGCTCGGCTGCCCAATCATCTCTCCCCCTTGGGAGAAATGAGGCACTGCTAGTTAGCCAGAGCAAAAAACGGATTTAGGGTGACGGAGTTCCTTACATGTGGGTCCGACTCAGTCCCCCACACCGTGATCGATCCTGCTGCCTAGAAATCCAGGAGTCTCATTTAGGATAATGAGAGCCCACGCGACATGGCGCCGCCAACGATTGGTCTGGCTCTAATATTTAGGTCCGGCTGACTCTCTCGGTCTCATATATATTTTGACTCCTTGGTTCCGTAAGCGGAGACGTCCGTGGGGCTGAGGGTTTCCGCCACCACGGGATAGGTACATCCTATTACTTAGTGGTTGGTTGTTCAAGCTTGAACTTTGAAAGGAAAAACCCCGTTATTGGTGTGCCTTCTCTACCCAGGTGCTGTTTTTCTCTAGATGGCGAATCCGGTAGTGGTGCAAGTAGCGCTTAATATGCAACACCCGCTCACAGGACATCTGATAGCACATGGACTGACGGTCCAGGGGGGTCCGGTCACTTTTGTGGTGGACGCCCATGCAGCCTATAGAACAGAACTTTTTTATTCTTGGGTCGTATTTCCAGCAGTTGATGGGGGTACAAACACTTTTCACGATTACACTGTTGCAAATGTCCCTGGACAATACAGGGCTTATGCATACTTAGAGATACCTTTATCTTATCAAGAACACCATAATTGGCTTGATGGCGCCCTCCCACACACAGTAGCACAAGTTAGGTTAGGTCCACTAAGTAATAATGGTCCTACCTGGCCTTTATTGGCTACATATACACCTCATCCTGCGGCTGCTCAATTGACAGTGGTTGAAGTTTGTCGTTTATATACAGACTTAACGGCTACATATAGACGATTGGTTCAGTTTGTAATGCAGACACTAAATACAAACGCAGCGCATGCTGCTCCGGCGCACCCACAGGCGGTGGTTCCGGGTATCAATCCGGCCACTGTACACTCATTGATGGGTAAGGTACCGGCTAAACGAGAGGAAACTCCATTTTGGCTGGCGCAAAAAATTTATACGCTGGAAGCAGTGTTTCCCCATATGGGACCTCAGGATAAACATAGAATATTGAAGATGTGTTTGCCATATGGGATGGTTCCTCCGGTGGACCTTTGTAATACCTGGGGCACGGTGTTTGCCGTGCTCTACACTACGGCACACGGTACACCGACATTAGCTAATTTACCGGAAGTGCTTAAACAAATTCAAGATGAATATGGGGCTGCCCCTGCCTTAGATTTGGGCATGCAGTTAATGGGCAATTTTGCCGCAGTTTCTTCTATTATTTTGAGTAATCTCAAGGGAGAGGCAGTAGCACTAGCAGTGCGAATGCGTCTTCGGGACATTCCTCAGATTAATCAGGAGCGGGAACTTCCGAGAATAATAGCAGAGACATATTCTAGTATTGGTCGCGATAGCCTAGGGGCTAGACCGCAAAAACCCCAATTACAGGGTAAAAATAATAAAGACAATGCTAAACAACAGCAACCTGAGGGTACTAAAAAGTGCTGGGAAAAGAAACAGCAAACACCTAAGAAAGATGGGGGACAGTCTCCGCAACCGGAGACCCCGCAGAATAGGTATAATCTCAGGAATAGGGATAATTTGAAGACGCCTGATAGATATTAATATACTGATACACGCCAATCTCGTTCCTTTCAGGACTCCTCAGAGAAGAGAAGTGAGAGAGGTGGGCGGTCAGAGCGGAGAACGGAGTACGTGAAACCAAGACAGGATTCACAACGCTCAACTGAGGTTTTCTATTAAACAGGAAGAGAAACCGCTGCAACAAAAACAGCAATTTAAAAAGAAGAAAGTGTCGGCAGTCTCAGTTAGACATGCCGCTCAAGAAGAGAGTTCTCTTGACGAACAAGACATGGGCGTTGGCACTGTTAGACAGTGCGGCAGAGGTCACAATAGTTCGCCGGAGTCTTCTAGAGCTTCTGGAGGTGAAAGCAACTGATGACTTCATACAAGTCGAAACGGCGGATATGTGAGTCTCTGCTCCTGATAGAGTATATAAAGTGACTCTGCGATTAGAAGGGGACAGTGACCGCATTGTATGCGCCATCTTTTGGGACCGTGTGGTAAAATCATATGATGTTCTGCTGGCCGAACAGGATTGGCCACCTGACTTTGTTCTCGACTGTCCGGTTGGGGAGGAGGTTATTACACCTTCCTTCTCACCACTTGTTCCGAGAGAACTAGCGGAGTCCTATAGTAAAACATGGGCTCTAGCACAGGCACCCGCTCTATATAGAAATAACGTGGGGTGGGATAGACAATCACCTTATCATGTAATTCCAATAAAGGGCGAACCTCAGCCACAGCCGCAGTATCCTATCAAATTTGAGGCAAGGGCATCGGTTAGGAAAATTCTTACACAATTGGAGTACCAGGGTGTAATTGAGCCCTGTGTCTCGCTGATGAATAATCCCTTATTTCCGGTTGCTAAACCGGACCATTCATATAGGATAGTGGTGGATTACAGACATTTAAATGGTCATACACGCACATATGCAATACAGAATTCACATAGCGCAGCTCTTATGAATAATATAGTGCGTAAGAAATACAAAACAACGTTAGATATCTCAAATGGATTTTTCTGCCAAAATATAGCGACCGAAAGTTGGGACTATACCAGTTTCAGTGCGTTTGGCTCTCAGAAAAATTTTGTCGTTTGCCTCAGGGGTATAAGATTAGACCAGGACTGTTTTCGGCTCGTGTGACTGAAATGCTGCACGAGTTGGACCCTGAAGCGTTATTATATGTTGATGACATATATCTGACAGACGATGAGATTCTGCAACATCTAAGGCGTGTATCGCGCATTGTTGCAGGGTTTGCTGATATTGGCTGTAAGTTTAATTAAAAAAAATCGAAGATTGCCTTCCTCAGCGTCATTTTCCTGGGATATGAGTTGTCGAGTGAGTCGAGCTTAGCGCCACATTTTTTGGAGAAATGTGCTTTATTGCAGCCTCCTAATACGCTTCGGAAGCTCCAGTCATTGTTGGGGTTTCTGAATTTTGGCAGAACTTACATTCCTGATTATGCTACGCGTATAAAACCCTTATACGAGTTGATTCGCCCGAATTTTTCGAGTAGATTTTGTACGATTGAGCATACACATATCCTACGGGATTAGCAGTTAAACACTTACACACACAGGACAATAAGACACATTTAGTCATCAGGGTGATACCTGGGGCTGTTGGGTTTACATATGTCACCTCTAATGAGGGTGAGACAGTCCCGATTGCATACAAGTCCCACTTGTATTCCACTGCAGAACAACGATTTGCGCAAACTGAGAAAATACTCACTGCAGTACAGATGGCTGTGATTAAAGAAAGACCTCTTGCCCAGGGCCAACGCATTATTGTCGTTTCCCCGATTCCGGCCTTAGAGGCTGTTACAAAAGCGAGTGTCCCTAATTCGAAAGCTTTACACCCGCGATGGATACAATGGGCTACGTCTTTGACAGCCACTGATTTAGATTACATCTTTGACCCTAAACTGCAGACTCAAGAATATTTTCAATATGAAATGGAGTACCCAGTTCCTGCTGGCACATTGCCTATTGACCAATATCAGGTGGTCATGTATACCGATGGCTCTGCGCAACCAGCGGTTGGGACTAAACAACAGTATTCTGCTGCATGTGCGGTGGTGAGCGGCACTATGGAGGGGGACGTGTTCTGCCCCCGACATACTTATACTAAAACCTTGGGAGATTGCACCGCACAGCTGGCTGAGCTCAAAGCTCTATTGTTAGCGTTGGAGCACGCGGATCCGGCGATTTTAACCTTGCTGGTCTGTGACTCCTACTACTGTGTTCAGTCTTTCAATGAATATCTACACTATTGGAAGTTGAATGGGTTCAGAGATTCTAAGGGCAACACCATTAAACACAAATTGTTGTGGGGTAAGGTTGCGGATCTGAAAGAGACGCTTCCTAAGGTCCATGTTGTACATACACTTGGACACCAGCGCGTTGGAATACACGTTGCTGGGAATACTTTGGCTGATGAAGCCGCGAAGTCGGCAGTGGCTGTCGCCACTGTGGCCGCAGTGACTCGGTCGAGTACCAAACCAGACACAGAGATTTTGGCTGCCATAAGGGCTACGGCTCATGGCACGCCCTTTCCTAAAGGATTTCCTTCTAAATATAGTTACTGCTTGAATAGTGCGCTGAATGCTGTTGTTAATATTCCAAGCATTGGTGTACGTGAAATGCCCAATAAAATTGAGAGACCTCGATTAATTTCTGCAGCACATGAGGGGGCGGCATCTGCACATGCTGTTGTGGCTGCCACGATTTCACTTTTACAGGCTCGTTACTGGTGGCCTGGTCTCTATAAACAGACAAAGCAGTATGTCCTTTGTTGTGACATTTGTCAACAAATTAAAGCTTTGTCGGCTAGACGCCCGCAGCAGACGCCCCTTCTGATTTCCAATAAACCTTTACAGTGTGTGTACTTGGATCATTGTGGTCCGCTGACACCAGATAGTGCATACAAATATATTTTGGTTGCTGTAGATTCGTGCTCCAGATTTGTGTGGGTCTGGCCACAGCGCTCGGCTGACGCTCGAACTGTTATTAAAGATTTGCGCATCTTTGTCGATACATTTGCATTTGCGGCTTTTCATTCGGACCAGGGCCCTGCATTTGCCTCTAAGGCATTCAGGGACACCATGGCTTCGTTGGGGGTCCAACTTCAATTCTCGTCTCCATTTCATCCCGACGGAAATTCTGTCGTGGAGCGTTTAAATCGTGATTTAAAGCAATCCTTAACGGCCAGGGTTAAAGGTACGGGTCGTAATTGGCTAGCCCACCTGTATGGAGTACAGAGAGCACTTAATTACTTGCCTAGACGGTCACTGGGGGGTCGTACTTCATATGAGTGCCTGTTTGGAACACAAATGTATGTTCCTGATCTAGATGGTCCTGGTGTGGAGGCGGCAGATACGCCCTTTGTCATAAATGATCGTGTCACTGTTTTGCAGGATTTACAACAATTCCGTGAAGATAACTCTTCTGCAAGTGCTGCCTCCTCAGGAATTAAGGATGAGCCAGTAACTCCTACTGGTTGGATACGCAGGATTGGGGATCTTGTGCGTGAAAAGGTCGCAGTAAAGAAAGAATTTGGTCCTTCTTATCGAGCATCTGTCCCTGTGTTAGGGGTTAGCGGCACAAGAACTGTAATTTTACCGCCACTGCAAGGGGCCAAAGGAAATCGCTTTGTTTCCATTGATAATGTAAAGTTACAACATGTGGCCGATTCTGCACAGCAGACCAAGAGGGACACCCAGTAGTTCCGGAATCCCTCTCACTACTGGGGAAGAAGTCCCGCTGCAGGTGATTTACACCGACGCTGTTTCCTCTCCGAGCTTGGGGAGGGTGGAAGATGATCTTGCGATCGTTCCACAGACGACGATTAATATGGAATCTTTTGATCAAGTTGCTGTACGTTCTACTGATGTTTCTGAACATGTGGTTTATAGCGTGCCTAGGCGAGAACTTCCATCTGCTTCTTTGTTCACAGTTGCTCCTTTTGCAAGAACTGCCTCTGGCTGCTTCAACGACACTGATGATGCAGTGTCTGGCTCCTCGTCCTCGATGTCTTCGGTCCGAGGTCCACGTAAGCTGCTGTGTTGGCTTAAACGCACATATTTTGTTTTTCCTTGGAACTATTTGTGGCTTTTTATGGCTGTAATGACTCTTTTTTTGTGGTTGGGATTTGTGGTTACTTTTTTTCTAGTAATACATGGTCATTTTCTTCCTGAACGATCTGACATTGAGCACGTGGAGACTGTGTTAAAACCACATTTTTCGTCTCATATGGTTCGAAGAGACCTGTCCAATGTGAACATTTCTGCAATACCAATTCCAGATGGGATTGTGTGGGATGAAGTAATGTTTGATATATATGGTCCCACTGAATTGATTCAAATACCGTATGTCCTCAAGTTATCAATGAATGATATTGTTATACCAGGCATTGTTTCTGATGATTGGGATGTGAAGACAGTAGATTCTATGCTGACAGATTTGCAATATTATACTGTCTATGACGATGAAGATGCTTACCAATTTAGAGATAATCATGGTGACATGTTTTGCTACAACTATTATGGACACCATTTTATTAATAAAGCTAGTAGCCCTAAGTCCATATTTAATTATGTGCAATGGGAACATTGCTCGACTCCTCCACAAGGGAGTTCGAAAACGTATTATGATAAATGAGCATATTTTTCTGGGCATAATCAACGAAATGCTAAGTCTTACTATTTTAAAGTTACTCCGTATTCTAATAAGCAAATGTTATTGACCGATACTAAATTACTGTATTCAAATTTGTTTGTATCTAAACTTTCGGTCGAGGGGTATGAATACTGATTTAAGACTGTTGACTTGAAAAGTGTTTGGGGTACGAAAAATTGGCAGATGCAAGGCAGGGACACATTATTTAGAGCATGTATTATCCCTGTGCAGATGATTTTCCTCAATGACACAGTACAACAGACTAGCTGTTTGGGCTTGGCAACAATTAGAGAGTTAAATTTGCCTAGTATACCTCTCCCTTCCAAATTAAACAACTGGCAGCACTATGTGAATGCTACTTTTAGTGAATTTACATATTGGGTCCAGAATGGTACGCTTAACACTTCATCTATACATCCGGGCGGGTGGTTATTATGGCCTGTAGACACTAATAAGTGTCATCAACGTTTTGTCACCTCTTCAGGGGGGTTCAGGACTAGTAGGGCAGACCCTCGTTACATTTCACCAGAACATGCTGATATTATAACTACATACAGCGTGGGGAAGCTTTGTCAGCAATGGCTGAAGTCATCCACGCTGGATGCAGTTAAGTCACATCTCACGTTACTGTCTAATGATACTGATTTACAAGATTTTTTGTCAGGTCCCATGGTGCCACAGAAGAAAAGATTTTTATACGAAGTTTATAATGAGATTTAGAAGCTTTCACAACAGGAGGCTGCCGCCCGGTTGAGGCAGATTGATCAGGAAAACCTGATGCAGACTTTGGCCCTCATTCTGACCCTGGCAGTCCTAAACCGCCAGGGCCACGGGCAACGGAAGCACCGCCAACAGGCTGGCGGTGCTTCAGTGCCCATTCTGACAGCGGCGGTAAAGCTGCGGTCAGAAAAGGGGATCCGGCGGTTTCCCGCCGGATTTCCCCTGGGCCAGAGAATCCTCCATGGCGGCGCTGCTTGCAGCGCCGCCATGGGGATTCCGACCCCCTTCCCGCCATCCTGTTCCTGGCGGTAAAACCCGCCAGGAACAGGATGGCGGGAACGGGTGTCGTGGGGCCCCTGGGGGCCCCTGCACTGCCCATGGCAGTGCAGGGGCCGCCTAACAGGGCCCCACAAAGAGTTTCACTGTCTGATATGCAGACAGTGAAAATCGCGACGGGTGCTACTGCACCCGTCGCACCCCTGCAACTCCTCCGGCTCCATTTGGAGCCGGCTTCCTCGTTGGAGGGGCTTTCCCGCTGGGCCGGCGGGCGATCTTCTGGCGATCGCCCGCCGGCCCAGCGGGAAAGTCAAAATGACCCCCACGGTCTATTGACCGCGGTGCGGTCTTTCGGCGGTCACCGCCCGCCGGGGCTCAGAATGAGCCCCTTTGTCTGTTGTTGATAATGGCATGCATACCCTTTCTGACTGTGTTTACACGATTGACAGCATTGTTTCCTCTGCTATTGACATTATTAAATCAGACATGTCTTCTTTATATCATGGGCAGAGTCAGACGCGGTCCATCATGCAGCTGGGTTGGACTCTTCAGACCTTGAAGGCAGGTAGCGTTCCATGGCAGCACATTTGGGCCAGAGAGATCTTTGTCTCCTTTAATTTGACTCGTCAACAACAGCTGATGGCTAAAAAGGAAGCAACGTATGTCATGTTGAATATTGAAAAATTGGAGAAACTGCCTTTCACGGTTGCTGAGATTCCGTCAGCTGAGTGGTTGATACATGGGGTTATTAATCTGCCTATCTCCACTCTGCAATTTACTTCTTGTTTGAAGCACATTCCGGTGGGTAGATATGAACTATTGGGAGACAGTTACATACACGAGGTGTGGGAGCTTCCCTTTCAATACAGATGTGTTAATGGTTTGAGGGAGGTTTTTCTTAGCGGTAGTGAATGCGAAACTTCTGTCAGCCATTCTATGGTTTATAAACAGCTGTCCTTGCACGGAGCGTGTAACGCTTCGATTGTTAACTTAGCTTGTTATCTGAAGGGAGTTCCGGTCCCGGTTATTAAAAACACTTTCCAGGTGCTTTCTAACGGAAGTTACATTGTTCTTAACAGCGAACGCTGCTGTGGCATGCGTGCCGGGATAGTTTACGTTGTCGTTGTCGACAAGGCTGTTACGTGCTGCGGGAATGTGTTGTTTCCCCCCACTCAAATTAGGGAGGTAGCGGACATCTGGCCTCATATTGCTACTTCCAAGGTTAATTTCGACAAGTTGAGTCGACTAAAAGCTTTATTGTTTCAAAAGCATGTGGCCCTTACATCTTCTAGCGAGGCCTACGCACTTCAGGTGGCAAGGTCATCGGCGGAAATACAGTCCCTTTTGAATACTAACTTTCCAAGTCACTTCGGTGAACTTGTGGGACGTATATTTAATGCATCCAGCACTGCTGGTATTGCACATTTTTTCAAAGCCGTTGGTATTGGTTTTGCTCACACCTTCTCTTCCATATTCGGTTTGATACCTTCGGTTATACACTCTATTTTCGGAAGCATTTTTGGGGGTTTCCCGATTACTTTGGCTTTATTGGCTGGGGTCTTGCTGTTGTTGCTATTTTTTCGCAATGGCTGTCCCACCACGACGAGATCCTATATTGCTGCTCCCGTCTGCGCAGCTGTGTTGTGAACGCATGATGCAGCATTTTGGAGCAACACTCCTGGGCCATTTGGAGTGTGACTGGTCTCTGTCATTCCGACCGGTTTTGGATTGTGTGCAACCTGTGTTTCGGTGCCTTTGGTGCTTGTTTGACCATGCACTGTCTCTCTGTCTCTCACTGCAGCGCCCTCCAGTGGTTGATCCTGATGTGTTGATGTTCCCGATTAGGGCTCATTCCCAGACTTGTGCACTACGGTTGCGTTTGCTTCGTGAGGCAGTTTATGAGATTTCCTTCCTGGAGGAAGATGGTTTTGTCTCATTCATAGGCCCTGCATGGGGTGCCGCCCTGAATGGTTTTGGGGCTTTGGAACACACCTGCTCCATGGTACTTTGTGGCGTGGATCTTCCGATATTGATGTATATCGAAGTGGAGGAGCTCCTACTTTCTATTGCTTCTGTTTAACAATTGGATTTTTTTCCTCTCCTGCAAAATTGACATTATATTGAATTTGGCTTTATTGTCACATGTTTCCTAAATTTATGACTTTGTTGTCTTCTGACCTTGTCGAAATATGTATCTAATTTTAGGTATTGTTTATATCTGGGGCATATTTTTATATTATTGGAACCACTTGCTACCGACAAGGGGAGGGTGTAGTGTGGTTAATTTTACGTATCCTTTGCGCATTAGCTTCAGGCTTTAGGCCTTTGTGCACTTTGCCCTGGATGTATTTTATTCATTTGCTGGCAGCTTAGAGCCTCTGTGCACTTTGCTCTAAATGCTTTTTATTAGGCTTCGTATTGTTATTTTTCAAATAGCCAGTTCTACGGTTTTGTTTTTTATTCATATCACACTGTTTAGCCTACTTCAGCACTGGAGTTCTCCATAACACATGCACTATGTGCTTCAGTCAAGGATACAGTCTGGTACATTGCCGATAGACGTGGTAGGAGTTTAGACTTGGCATTCCTGCATAGGAACATTTTGTGATCACGCTGACATGTTAGTTATAAAATCACTTCCTTGTCCCAATACACGCAAGAGGGAGATTCCAACCAGGGAACCACAACTAGACGCTGACTGCCTCGTTGCAGATGCTAAACCAAGATCACAGGCCTTTGCTCAGGTATGAGGGCTGATGGCTCCACGGTGATTCAGAAAGGCAAGTTAGAAGCTTAACATGCTGTGCTCGAAATAGATCAAGCAGAAGGAGAGTAGAGACTAATAGACATGATGATAGCTTTGTTCTTATGTTTTACTCTCCTGGTGACTATTTCAATCCTACTGTGTTGTATGGTTCTGGTTATTGCGGTTCACGCCTTATTATCTAAAATACAGTTGTTTTATTAAAACATTATATAAAACCTATACTGTCTTTGTCATTTGTATATGAGATCATATTGTAAATGAGAGAGTTGGTTTGGATCTGACTGACCACGACTTTCCTGAGAAGTTCCAAAGATGTCATGCGCTCGGCTGCCCAATCATCTCTCCCCCTTGGGAGAAATGAGGCACTGCTAGTTAGCCGGAGCAAAAAACGGATTTAGGGTGACAGAGTTCCTTACATGTGGGTCCGACTCAGTCCCCCACACCGTGATCGATCCTGCTGCCTAGAAATCCAGGAGTCTCATTTAGGATAATGAGAGCACACGCAACAATCTCAGACGTGGAAGATGATATGAAGAGCCAATTAAAGAACAGAAGGAAATTGCCGGAGAACAGAAGTAAGTTAACCACCATAATGAAGACAGAGAGGTCAGGTCTTGAAGATGTAACCTCTGTGTCATTCAGTCACGGCCCACTGTGCGGGAAAGGGGCGGGGCGGCACGCAGGGGGGCACAAAAACATTACATTTTCCACAAAAAAACAAACCTGGTCCAATGTCGCACCGCTCCTCTTTCCTGGTCACTGCAGGCAGGCACAGGTTCCCATCCTTCCCTGCAGCCAATCCTAACGCTGCATGAAAGCAGTGTTAGGATTGGCCGGAGCGCCCAGCCAGGGTGCTCCCAGGCAGACTGGGAGCCTGTGTCTCCTCTCTCCAGCCCAGCAACACAGTGCCGGGTTGGTGAGAGCACAGTGCGCATGTGTGTTTGGCCGGTCTGCCCGAGACTGCCCCGCCCCTTTAACAACGGAACGATAATAACACAGTAATAAACACAGTTTATTATTGTTTTTGTTGTTAAAGGATTGAGGTGGCTGCTTGAGGGGTTGGAGCAGGAGTTGGGGGGGTGACGCTCCTCCACCATAGCGGAGGAGCTGCCACTGGTATCATTGGCATCCTTGACTCAACACCGATGGGCAAAGTGGCAGACCACATAACTAACATGTTAGGTGAGATGTTTGGACAAGAGAACCTCTCAGCTGTTCATGACGGAAAGGGCGCATCATTTGCTTGCTCCCAGACCGATCTCAGGTGCTCCACCTCGCCTTGTTACTGCCAAACATGTCTGTTTTCAGGATAGGGTTAAGATCCCACAGTTAGCCAGGGAGAAATATGACCTTTAGTACACTGACACCAAGAACTCCATTTACCCTAACTTCACACAATCTGTCCAGGAAGCACGTCGCAAATTTCTACTTGTTAAAAATAAATTATAAGCCTTGGAGATACCGTACTCCATGCTGTGCCTGGCAAAACTTAGGGCCTGATTGAAGAAAAGTGGCACTGTATCCAGTACAGTGACACTTTTCTTGTGCCCCTTAGCTCCCCCTTACCTCCATTATGTGTGCACCATATTTAATATACGGTGCACCATGGCGCAGGATTGGGGTAGTAGCATTCAAAGTTTTGACGCTATTGATGTACAGTGTAGGATTAGCTCCAAAACGTTTGGCGCTAATCTCAGCACATAGGGACCCTTTGAAAGCAATGGTGTGCCCCCTTATAAAGCCTGCTAAGTGTAGGCGTTAAAAGTAGCTGCGAAAAATAACGCAGTGGAATCTCTTAGATTCCACTGCGCCTTTTTTGCAGTCCCCCTAACGGGGGGACGCCCTCCTTGCATACATTGCCCCGAATTTAAGAAAAGTGGCGTTGCATCCAATGCAGCACCACTATTCATGTGCCCCTTAGTGCCACTCCAGCCCACCCATGTGTGGACTGTATTTAATATATGGTGCACCATGGCGCAGGGTTGGGGGAATAGCGTCAAAATGTTTGACGCTATTGATGTACTGCGCATGATTAGCACCAAAATATTGGCACTAATCCTACAGAGTACACCGGGGCCAATTGAAAACAATGGTTTCTCCCTTTTAATGCCTGCTCTGTGTAGGCATCAAAAATAGCCGGTAAAAATTATGCAGTGGATTCGCTTAGGTTCCACTGTGCCATTTTTGCGGTCCTGCTAACGGAGGAACGCCCCCCTTGCATACATTATGCCTGGCTCAGGCATAATGTGGTTCAAGGGGTAACAATACATGCATTGCCCCTCTCTGTAAATATGGCACAGCGATTTTGGCCTCATTGGGCCACATTAGCATAAAAAAATGATGCTAATGTGGCGCAAGGAGGCGCTAGGCCCTCTTAAATCTGGCTTTACAAAGGCACACGTCCCACCAATGTCCATGGTTATTCCATCTTCGCAATTTATTTGGTATTCCTCTCCACATCAGAATTCAGCTTCTGTACAAGTTCCAGCCACTTTCGCCAGAATTCAGCTTCTATACAAGTTCCAGCCACTTTCGCCAACATGTGTTTCGCCTATTAAATCACCCAGTGACTTCATCAGGGCTGTAGATTCATTCTTTAATGTGGCTGGTTTTTATCCCGTTTTCATCCTTATCTCATGCTTTTCCGCCTAAAGTCTCCTCAGCTTATTCAAGTGTTCCTCAGTCTCCAATTTCTCTGGTGATTATTCCTCCCTTTCTGTCCGGGTTTGCTGCGTTTGTCGTTGTTTAGCGAGTATGCTTGCTCTATTGATATTCTTAAATCTGGTCCTTAGTTTCCACATGGTTCAAGACTTAGATTTTCATGGACTGCCAGGCTGCACCAATGTTCATCAACAAACACACAAAGAAGAAAATTGGCATCCCAGGGACCCAAGAGAACTTGGGAGCGCTCAGTTCTGTAGAAAAAGAACGCCCTGTGAAGATAAATAAAGATGATGACAACAGCTACATAAAATGGACATTGGTACTATCTGATGAGCGATGCAGAAGCTTTTGAAATCTTCTCCCGCTTCTATGACTTTGCTTGGTGGACAAATAATTGGACAGAATTAGTCTCTTCTTGATGCCCAGATGCTGGCTCTGGGAGTGCAGATATAGATATTGTAGCCAGTAGTACTTCAATGGTGATGCACCGGATGGTGCAATAGGTATGTTATAGGTGCAGAGTCTTATATAGCCTCATGGTCGAAAGGGAAACCTCCTGAAATAGGCAATAGGGGCAATGTGAATAGTACTGCAATGTTTGGCCACCCGCTACCTGGTACTACCTAATTGTTTGTTAATTTGACTATAGTTGGGGGAGAATTAGATCTGTTTGGTGGTCAAAGCTGGGTGTGGAGAATTCCACTGAACTGTTTGGGTTCAATGAAGGAGCAGAGAAATTTTTTATTGGTTGCAAGCAAATTCCCTACGAGAGCTACATATGATGATGATGATGCAGAAATTATGGGAGGAGCAAAGTATCCTTACTCACACTAGATGGCTACTGTACTGGATACAAGAGGTGACGTTAAGAGTACCCAGACACTGAACTTGATGACATGGAACGTAGGAGTATTAACCCCAAGAGAACTCATCAAATGATGGGCTATCGCAAAAGACACAATATAGATGTACTCTCTTAACAAGAGACTCACCTGCTTCTGGAAAGTAAGGCAAACAGTGCTCAAAAACGGGAGTAAACATAGTTTTTTTGCAACATACTCCTCTTACTTCATTGGGCTGGCCATACTTCTCAAAAAGAAGTCCTTTATGCCCATATTTAATCAGTGACAGACCTGGATGGTGGTTCCTGATAAAAGAGGGGGTGTTGCAGCAAACGCCTGTTACGTTGGTAAATATGAAGCGACCGAATCATAGGGGGATCTAGAATGTTTCTCCAGTCATGGCAAGATGTGCAGCTCTTGACTATAGCTCGATTATTGGGGTTGGGAACCACAACTTCACACTACATGCATCACTGGATAGTACCAATTCAATTAATAAAAGCAACATGGGGGCTAGGGAGATGTTGAACACCATAATGAACCAGCATCGGATATATGGAGAACTAGATATAGCACAACTATGGTGCATACACACTATCCTTCGGTGCATGGATCTACCTCCAGTATTGACTTCGGGCTTGGAACTCAAGATGTTGCTAGTTGGACAAAGGAAGTGTAATTTCCCAGAACACTTTTTGGACGACTCCCCAGTAATTTCCCCACCTAGCTCATAAACTAAGACTGAGGAGACTACAACCCACTATGCTATTAGACTATGAATTTAAAGAGGAAATTAGACTTTCAATCAATTATTACTTCAAATTCAACAAAGGCGCAGTCAACACATATGCTTCGCTTTGGGAAGCCTTTAGGATACTCACTCACCAGAGGAGAATGTTTTGCCAAAGATTCATGGCCTCTTACGGTCCATATGTAATAGTCTAGATACGCTGGATGCTGAGCTACACTAATTAGAGAACATGCACAGTGACAGTGGAAGCCCACGCAACATGGAAGACATACACTCTAAGATACAAGAATATATGGGGAAGATAGACAAAGAAATCAAATTCCTGACCAAACATGTGTCTGCTTAAATATACAGCAATGGTGAGAGACCTGGCCATACACTGGGCAAATTGGTTAGACCGTCTTGGGCTGTGTAAAATGTTGTGGCTATCTGATGGCTGTATGCTCCACCACCCAAAGGATATACTACAGGTGTTTTATTCAGAACTGAATGATTCAAAGGGGCCTTCGGATGCTAATGAAATAAATAACTATTTAGAAAGGGCCACACTGGCATAGAGTGTGACCCTGTGCCACATTTGGCAGCACTGTGCTTTGTCATTTTCAAAACGCAGGGATATGCCATATTTAATTGAATACGGCGCACCCCTGTGTTTCCCCCTGCGCCAGCGCTAATTTTGCTGCCAAGCGCCAATGCAGCCACCCTTGCACCATGGTGCAAGGATGGCTGCACAGCAGGGGAGATTGTTTTTGTGCAGGAAGGGACACCTTTCTGCACTAAAACAATCTTCAATGATGATTTGCCCTTTTTATGTGTACTGCAGAATGCAGCTCACATACATAGAGCAAAAAAAAAGGAGAAATGAAAGCATGTCTCCTCATTGCACCGTGCTAACAGGCGTTAGATTTTGGCACTGCCACACGTTTACGAAAACTCGTAATTGTGGGGCAGCGTCAAAATGCAATGGGTGTTGCTGTGGCACGCCCACAGCTACATCCATTGCACACCCATTCCACGCAAAGTACTGCGTGTGAAGGGGCCATATATACAAGGTGGTGTTCAGCCACAAAAAATTGGTTTAACACCACCTTGTAAATACGGCGCAGTGCATATATGGCGCCACCGGAGCGTCACTAAAAGAGATGCTCCGATAGCCATAGGGCCTTCTAAATTTGGCTCTCAGTCTCAAGGACAGTTGACACCCTCCCTGAGAGAGGCTGTGGTCATCACATTATTAAAACCTGGCAAAACGCCAATTACACATGCTTGTGATTCTTACAAGCCACTTTCATTATTTTAATATTAATGATGCTCTGCTACTCCCTTTACTACATGTCCCAGTGCTGCCAGACAAATCTGGTGCATACCAGAGAGATCCACGGCGAATAACACTTTATTGACTGAGCCGATTGTGATAAGAAGGGGCACAGGGCAAGGATGCCCTCGCCGCAAATGCTATTGGAACTGGCCCAAGAATCCTGTCTCAGTATGCTTAAGAAATTCAACAGTGAAAAGGGAATATCATTTGGCCCACAGAGAATCCTAATTTCCGCATATGCAGATGGCTGCCTACGCCTGGTGAATGACCCTGGAACTTCCCTTAATCCAATAATAAAGGAGATTATAGCATACAGAGGCAAAATCGGGCCTCGCCATTAACCGGACGAAGTCATTAATGATTATTCCCTTGACTACAGACATCGGACTTTCCTCACTAGAGAATCAAATCCAGTGGTGTGGGAAGCCTGCTACTCGGGTATCCAATACCACTGCGACACATATGTAATAAGGGAAAACTACGAAAGAAGCCTAGGTAACTGCCAGTAAGGTGGATAAGAAAATTAAGCTGTCAATATCCGTAGTGGGGTGAATCACCATTATGAAAATGGTCTTACTGCCTTGTTATATCTATTCGAGAATAGCCCCCTCTCATTGAATCTTAAATTCATTGACTAAATACACTGATTATACCATAAGCATGGGATGGGGGCTCACCCAGAATACAGTGGAACATCCTGCAGCTACCTTACCAGATGGGGATTCTCGGCAAAAAAACGTTGAAATTAATTATCTAGTGGCGCAGTCTGCTCACCACTTGTTTCAGAATGTTATATATAATAATGCACTGCACTGTAACCTCGAAATGGGCCTGGTTCTGCCATCCCTAATGTCCACGATAATTAGGAAAAAGCCAATTAGGCTGCAAAAGGAGAAAAAGTATAGTGTACTATTTGGGCATGCTTGAGACTTGCACGCATAAGTGGGGCAGATGAAATATATTCGTTGCTTGTTCCGCTCTTCAGCAACCCTAGGCTTAAAGGTGACCTGTGAGCCTGTTGCTACAAAACTAGTGTGTACATACATGTTAAGGTTACAACGCTACAGGAATGTCAAAGTAGAGGCCCCACACTCCTCATTGGCCACTTTCCTAAATCATCAGGTTATGTAACACTACCAAAGAGAAATTTCCCTCATACCCTGAGGAGCCATCAAAGTAGAGACTACTGACTTATACTTTTATGAATGCTATACCGCTCAAGCAAGTCAAGAACATGAATAATATTGTAATGTCAGACCTGGCACATACTGACTATCATGATAAAACTAAGGCCCAGATTTACAAGAAAGTGGCGCATTGGTCTCGATGCGCCACCAATGCACCACTTTTCTTGCATCGTGCCTGCCCCACCTAACGACACAATGGTTGCGCTGTATTTACAATACGGTACACCATGGCGGTTTTTCCATAATAGCATCATCATTTATGACACTATTGTGGCGCTTTGCAGCACTAGTGGCAAAAATTATGGTGCTAGAGCAGCTAGCACTAGGGAGGCCCATAGGTTACTGTGAGTCCGTCAGTTTAACATCTACCCTGTGCTGGTGTTAAAAATGACATAAGAAATGACACAGTGAAATCTTGTAGATTGCACTGCACCATTTTTCTGGGCCTCCTAACGGGGGAACGCCCCCCTTGCATACATTATGCCTGGCACAGGCATAATGTGGCGCAAGGGGTTTCAAAGTGGGCAACAAAAGCATTGTGCCACTTTGTAAGTATGGTGCTGGGGAATGGACTTCATTAATTTAGCCTGGGACCGCCCTGGTGCGCCAGATATTTGTATGATCCGTTTGCGGTACTCAGAAAAATGTTTGAGATTAGGCTGGAACCCTCCTCAGTGCAGAGGTAAGTAAAAACAATGTCAAACAGAAAAGGAAATATGCTGAACGGGCTCTCTTGCTGGGAAATCAAAAGAGAGTGGCGATATGCTGGGTGAGAGGCTGAGCGCCACGAACCACAGACTGGCTGAAGGACCTTATGAGATGTAACAGCCACTCTGAAATACATGATATATTGTTACCAATCAATTCACACCCTAGAAACATCTGGGGCCAGAGGTACCAAAGGATTTTAGCCATTCTGTGTCTATGGGAAAAAGCTTTCGTACATATGGCACCTGGTCTCCACTTCACCGGAACCTTGCTGCAAAAAGGGGAGACCCAGCCTTAACAGACCCTCAACAAGCAGATGACAATCAGACTGTAGAATCGTAAGGATTGGATTCATTCTTTGAGGAGAGTATAACTATGTGTGATAACTGAACTGGGGTATGAGGAGACGTCACCTAATGGGAGTTAGTGAGTATGCTTATAACGTAATTGTGTTGCGAAGCTGGTACGAAGTTGGTGGTTCTATAGTGTAGCATTTACTCCACTATCATGAATGCACTTGTATTTAATTCAGTAAAAGTAATAAAGCAAACAAAAGAAAACAATATTCAGGACAGACATTTCAGCTGGTCGCCAGTGGAATGTTTTATTTAGCAGCCCCTCTCAGTAGCACATCTTGGAAAGTAGAAATACCATCCCGCTGTGATATTTTGTTTGGACAGCCTAGTGGAGAGGAACCAGCTACTTAATTTTGGTATTGCTCTTTCTGGTGGATAATCTGTCTAACTGCAGATTTATCCCCTTAAAAAATATTCCCAGTCCCCAGACTGGATCTGGAGAATTTTGTCAGTATTGCTCCTGCATACAAATAGGTGGCGCCATGTGGCTTCGTGATGACTCCTTTCCACCCTAGATGTAGACAGTGTTAAGTTTGACGAATCTGCGGTTAGAAGTATCTGATGTCACATCAGAAACAGAAGCCCACAAGGTATGGATGAAAGCCACAAAGGAAAGAAACATCTTTCTTTTCCTTTTATGAGGAGGAGTAGATGGGATTTCTGAATGAAAAAGAGGTGACAGAAGCTACTGTTTTTTCAGACCAAGTCCTCGGTGAACAAAGAACCTTTTTTTTTGGTTCAGTGGCCTTCTCTAATAATTCTTTTATCGCAGATAAAAACTTTGGTACTATAACCATCTTGGAAGACAAAAGAGCTACCGCTTTTATTGAAGACTGCACCACATCTTTTGGAGGAAATAATACTGCTGGAAGTGGGTCTTTCTGTGGCGATTTTCAAAATGAGTATGGCCTTATGAAGGGTTGTCCTTTTGTCGTTGAAGACTTATGCAGTGGCAGCGAGTACTCTGATAGTAATGAATGCCTGGAGGCTGAACGCCTTAGTGATGAATGTTGTGAAGTTGAGTAGCCTGATTTCAAGTGACACAATGACCCATGTCTCAACAAAAATGGTATCATCTAGGGCACCCTCAAAGGTCTTAAGAGTTGACATTAGTGTGGAGATAAACTTCAGCAGTGAGCAGGCTATGACTATGTCAGTCTCCAATGTCAGTACCCTCAATGTTGATTAGGTTCAATGGCTGTTTCTGGAATAGTGGTGTTTCTTATGCCTACCACCCGGGGGTGAGGGGCGTTGGCCTTAGAGTCTGAGAACTCAGGCATAACAGATTGGCCACATTATGGAACTCCTAAGCATCTCGGATCTTCTGCCTTCTAAGGTCCTTCAACCTACTCCTGAGACAAATGCCTTCATGGTCCTTTAGGGTCCTACAGGAAATTTTGTGGCAAAGATGGGATTCTCCCACAAAATAGGAATTTGGAAGTCAGATCACATAAAGGGCATGGGAGTGACTGACTGCCTATTTTCCACTGAAACAATAGGCAAAAAAAGATGGCAATTTCACTTCAAAAGAAGTGGAAATAATAGAGGCAAAATTCTTGTCAGGAACATTTAAATCATCAAAAGATGTCCAGTGAACCCAACCCCGAAGGTAAGAAGTTGATTTTTCATGAAAAGATTTTCTTAACACCCACCCTCGTCCCCAATCCAGGAGTGTTGTGAGATTCTTTCAGTACGAGCTGGGAAAAAATAGCAACTGTGGTACAAGGTAAGACAGGATAGGGAAGATTGCTGTAATACTAAAGGAACAGTTTAGTTTTCCTAAAGTTTGCAAGATGGCTGCCTATCTGTCTGCATTTCCATGTGTTTGTAAAATCTTTTTTCTGATTATTTTAGATACATCAAGTAGGATTTGTGCTTTACAGAGGTATTGCGTGATTATAAGGAGTTCTTTATTCTTATTCTATGTTTTAATGGAGTGCAAGACATTTAAAATTTGCCAAATTGTCCTGGTGAAAAAGTGCAATTTTCTTTTTTACTGGTAGCATGTGTGACTATATATATATATATTTTTTTTCTCTCCAAGTCCGGCTGATCCCAGAAGAAAAAGCGGGCATTCCAGAAGGCGTCTCCAAAACGCAAGTTCATTTGTAAGGAACTGAGCTGCTCCAATGCATTTCAGCTGAAACCAGCCTTTTTCAAGGTGAACATGCCCCACTTCCCACAGAAAATAAGTAACACAGAGTAAAAAACATTGAGAAAATACTACGCATTCCCACAGGTCATTACAGTTTCATCATACTCAGCGCTTTGAACGAAAAGATAACTGAATTTATTTAATATAACCCACGTAGCCCTCAAACATGATTATAATACATAAAATCATTATCCAAGAAATCAATCAAAATTATTTGCTTTTGTTTTCAACAAATGAAAAATGAAATATGAGGGGGCGGAGGACCCTTAACATAGAGAAAATCATCACCAATGTGAAAAATACATTAACACAACATTCACATAAAAAGAGCATAACGGCTGGATTCGTAATCCCCAGGGCAGTGCTGCTTGCAGCACTGCCCTGGTGGATTAAGACTGCTGGCACTGCCAGGCCGTGGCCAGCGAAAAAGTGGCAGTGCCGACAGTCTGATCGCAGTGCTTTGCTGCGGTTGTAATGTGGAGGCCGGACAGCAGCATTGGCCGTGGTCTGACCGCCACCGCGAGTCTGGCGGTCCTAGGACCGCCAGACTCATAATGAGGGGCTTAATGTAATAATCCAGGGCAAGTGCCCAATCTTCTCACTTACAGGGATAATTTATATATCTCAGTACTCTGTGCATAATGAAATACATACATTCATCCACATTATCTCATGTAGGAGACTATCATACATAAAATTATCTATATAAAAAAATATACACAAAGAATATATATATATAGCTATGTGGAAGATATATGTATGTAGATACAACAATACAACAATCCGGGGCCGGTGCCCAAACATTCGCTCCTACAGATTTCAAGAACTTTCTGTTGGGAATAAATGAATCAACCACTCACGTCATGACCATTAATTCAAAAAAGTAAAATCCAAACATAGTATTGTTCTGCCTTATAAAAAGAGAGGAACCTGTGACCCCACAACACCCTCCAACACATAATATAGAGAGAGTATTACAAAGAAGACATCAGGGGAGAGACACTTGACCAACATAATCATATTCAACCCCAGTGAACTTCCAGTTCCTCTTCCTTGTTTAGACCATATGGGAATTTTATGTATAAGTCTAGTATATATCTCGACTCAAGCTGTCTCAATTGTTTCACTCTGTCTCCACCAGATCAATGGCGAAGAACCCAAGCTTGGACACATCACTGTTATGCAATTGAGAGAAATGTCTCACCACAGGATAAACTTAATCCAAACTTTTGATCCCCCTTTGATGCTCCAATATACATTTTCTGAGGGTAAGGATTGTACTACCCACATACACGAGTGAGCACACACATTGAAGAATATGTATGCAAAAAATCGGACGCACAACTTAGACACTGTCCTATTTACATTTTATGCTCTCAGATGTAACAATCGTAGAATACTGGATACGTGTTTGCAAGCTTTACAGTGACTACACCTGTAGAATCTATTGTGTTTAATGAGCCAAGTCATGGCTCTGTGGGTCCCAGTATGATAACTATGTGTGAGGTAATCCTCCAAAGTCCTGTCCTTTCTATACGTGATGCAGGGCCTAAGTGGTTCTATTACTGTGTCTTTTTTCAAAATATTCCAATGTTTGCTCATCAATTGTCTAATCATATTTGAGGAAGAGTTGCATGTGATAATGAAATGTATACTGTTAATATTGGGGTTTCTGGTCTGATTTGGGTATAATAGTTGGTTCCTTGTAAAAGGATCCACCTTCTTTTCGGCCAGACTCAATCCTTTGGCCATGTATCCTCTGATCCAAAAACTTTGCTTCATATATAGTGATTGTTTCTAGAACTCAGTCCCAGTACTGCCCTGGTAACAAGTAGCAACTCCCCGTAGGGGATGCTATTGACTAAATTGCAGGGATGATGTCTGTTATAATGCAATAAGTTATTGCCTGCAGTTGTTTTATGATATATAGTAGTATGCACCTTCCCATTTTCCTCCCAGTGTCTGAGATCTAGAAAGTCTATTTCCTTCATGGTTAGAGTGGTAGTGAACCTTAAATTATAAGGATTATCATTCAATTCCTCCAAGAACATACACACTTTCTCCCGAGGACCATTCCAAAGCAAAAAAAGGTCTTCAATATAGTGAGTCCATATCAACACATGCTACTTATATTCTTGATTGCCCTCTGCTCAATCCACCTGCTCCTCCCACCACCAGTCCATGATGAGATTCGCAATGCTGGGGGCAAAGCAGGTGCACATAGCAGTCCCCATCTTTTGTCAGTAGAAGACCTGCATCATGCAAAAAGATGTTCTCTAACAAACAGTATTCAATCATGCTGAGAAGTACTTTGTTGTGTTCAAGAAAACATAAGGACCTAGTGTTAGGGTAGTACTCCCACGACTGTATCCAATAACAAAATGTTTGATCTATGCAAGTGTACAAGGAAGTGACATCCACTGTGATCATTAAGGATTCATCACATAATACATTATGCATTTTTGTCTTGAAAGCACCACTATCCCTGAAGTAAGCTGGTGGGGATTTTACAAAGGAAGAGAGGAAACAATCTATATAGATCATTGAGTTTGCTATAAACCCATCATTCGAGGAGACAATAGGTCTCCCTGGAGGATTAGAAATACTTTTGTGCACATTAGGTAAGACATAGAATGCAGATACTTGCAGGTGATTTTTTTCTTAAAAAGTTGTATTCATCATCATCCAAAATCCCCCGATCACGCCATTCAATAAGGCAATCATGATATTGTCAGACCTCAGTCCTATATGCCTCCAGGGTAATTACCTCATAACATTCAATCTGTGTTAGCTGTCTCAAAACTTCCTGCTCGTATATAGCCACATCTATCACAACAATATGCCCCCACTTGTCAGAGTCTTGATAATTATCATGGGGTCTGAGTGTAATGTAGTAAGGACTGCTCTTTGAGTGGGAGTTAAATGATCAAAATCCTTCCTAATTTTACCTTTCAGAACCACCAATTCCTCAATGAGGATGTCATGAAAAACATCAATATTGTCATGGGGTACGGATGGAAAGAGGCAAGTTTTGGCTTCAAAACCATTGTTACTCAGGGTATTCACTTCAATCCCTAATGTATCAAACATTTGTGACAAACCAACATCAGGGTCCTCACAATTCCCCTCTCTATGTAAAGCTTCCAATGCTAATAATCCCTTTACATCACCAATTTGTATATCACACCATAGAACATCTGATCTCTGCACACTGGTCTTACGCTTTGACATTTTATGCAGTTTGTACAACTAACTTCCTTAAGAATTGTAGAGGTCAATCCTTGTCTGAGTATAATTCAAGTCCATACTTAGACAAAGTGACGGTCCCAACTCTAGCAGGTAGGCCTCATCATTGGTCAGCTGATGATTGGAATGACTTAGGACTGTTAGTTTGGCACTTAGGGCGTTATTACGACCCCAGTGGTCAGTGCTATAGTGGAGGTATTGCCGCCAACAGGCTGGCGGTACCTATCTCCACTATTATGACATTGGCAGTTTGGCCAAAGCCAAACCACCAATTTAACACACCGACCGCCATGGCGGTAACAACCTCCGGGCTGGAGACTACCGTCTTCAGACCGGCGGCCGTCACTAGGCCGCCCATGGCATTTTGACCCCACCCACCGCCATGGTTTCTGTGGTTTCTGTACTGCCACGGAAACCATGGCGGTAGGCATTATCAGTGCCAGGGAAATTCTTCCCTGGCACTGATAGGGGTCTCCCCCGCCCGCCTCCCCCAAAGTCCTTCCCCACTCTAACCTACCAACCGCCCCACGTATACACACATACACGCACATACATACACACACGCATACACACATTCACCCACGCATTCATACATTCATACACACTCACAGCAACACTCACGAACATACATCCAGGCACACACGCACTCACACAACACAACACCCACTCATGCACACACCCATTACACATGCATGCACGCCTTCACACACAGTCACACACACCCCCACACATGCACAGAACACCCCTCACCCCCCTCTCCTGCTAGAAAACCCGACTTACCTGCTTGCAGGGGTCCTCCGGCAGGAGACGGGAAGCAGCGCTGCAGCCAACGGCAGCGTCCGCCAGCAAAATACCGCCAGGCCCTATCATGATACGGTAGGCAGTGTTTTGCTGGCGTGGCGCTAGTGCTGGCAGCAGCGCCACCATACTGCCGTCTGCCACTATGACCATAGCCGGAATTCCACCAGTTTTCTGGCAGAATTTCGGCTACGGTCATAATGGCATGGACGGTCGGTAGCCACGGCGACGGTATGTTGGCGGCCGTCACCGTGACGGTAGGCGGCATTTGCCGCCAAGGTCCTAATGAGTGCCTTAATTCTTTCTGTTCTGTCGAGTCAATCTCCCTGTCTGTGGGGCCTCACCGGCCGCTCCTTCTGGTCCTTCATCTTTGTAGCCATATATTAAGTCTGTCAGCGAAAATTTTACAATGCAGAACTACTAGGTTTTAAAAATGAATGCACATAAATATTAAAAAGAAATGAAGAGAGGAAAACATTTTGAGGAACCACCACAGAAACTGCGGACTTATTGCACTAAAGAAAGCACGCCTAGCTGCTTGGGTTCTGTCTTGTAGAAGGAATTTTAACTACTGCGGACTATCTCAGGAATATACACTTCTTTCATACGGTCGACCAGAATGGAAAGGTAGACTGTTTCAAATGCTGCAGCGAGATCAAGTAGGATCAAAGCAGCTGAATCTCGTAAATCCAGGATGCTTTGAAGTTCTTCAATTGCTAGGAATACTGTTGATTCTGTCACATTTCAGACCAAAGATAAGCTATCCCATGATGTACTAGACTTTAAAGTCTCTTCAACATGTTATTCTTGTGGAGTGTACTTGGAAGAATGAAAACTTAATGATTTCTCCTACCTTAGTGCTCAAATTCATGTTTACAACCCATATGACTGCTTGTTTTCTGACTTTTTTTCCGGAACTGTAGGACATGCTTCACAAAGGTAACTTACACTTTTGAGTACGTTTACAATTTTGAGTAAGTTTACTATTTTTCAGTATTCACAAACTCTGAATGTAAATTACTACTAAAAAACAGTAGTACTTCCAGCACTTCACATGAACACCCACTAGTACTGCAACAACCTCCCATAAAAAATAGGTGGTAGAGAATTAAAATAAGACCCCACAGGAGATAATGTTAAATCACATTATTTAAAATATATGAAAAGATAAACAAATATAAATTCATGGTAAAAATAATGTTTATAAACAGTACATATTTAATTATAAAATATTTTAATGGCGTATTATAAGTTTAAAAAAATATTGTAACAAATTTTTACTAAAAAGTAATAACATTAATTTTAATTATTTCTTTACATCACTTTTAATAATTACTAATGCACATTTAAAATATTTTTTTTATTATTTAAGGGAGAATTTATCTTTTTTATTTCAACTTTAGAAAGATAATTTCAATTCAATATATTTCCATTAATGATGGTTTTAATTCAACATTTATTTAATAGAGCTGTAGCATTTTTTTATTTTGTGCAGCAATTTACATTACATTTTATATTCAAAGTG
Organism: Pleurodeles waltl; assembly: GCF_031143425.1. NCBI lineage: Eukaryota > Metazoa > Chordata > Amphibia > Caudata > Salamandridae > Pleurodeles > Pleurodeles waltl. The sequence goes on from NC_090448.1 coordinate 393,579,559, forward strand.
TTGTTCTAATTTTAAAGTAAATGTAAAACAATGAATTTACATTAAAGTTGAACATACATTATTTTTAATATTTATTTTTAGGTTAAATAATATATTTGTTGCTATAGTTTACCATATAGAAATCTCCACCCGTAACTATGAAAAAATATAGGGATTTTCTTTTCATATGCATTTAACTTGGACATGTAACTGGAGCTATATGATGCAACCTAGAGGTCCTAACATCAGTTCCTATTCCATTGTTTCAGAGCCCTTTAAGGTAGAGAAGACGTCAGCTGAAATTGACAGTATATAAGCAGTCCAACAATCTAGCCTGGAGCCTATTATTCAGGTGACTGCAACCATTAGTCAAATCAGGGAGGAGGGCGGGATTGATAAGGAATTTGCAGGTAGATATCCACCAGAAACATAGTTACTGAAGGAAAGTAACACTTTTTCTGACATATATATCTACCTGACGATTCCTCACCCTTCCAAGTAGATGGGTCTGAAAGACTAGTCAAACCAGAAAGTCGTAGAGCACCAAATAAGAGAAACGGCCATCCCTTCTCACTTCCAGATCCAAACAATAATGATTGGCAAAGGTTCTGAGAGATGACCCAAGTCACCACATGGCTTCTCTTTAATGGGCAGCTCTGCCAGCTAGTCCCAAGGTAGATGCCTTTGTTCTGATAGAGTGCACTGTGAGTCCCCTTCTGGTGGTTCCTATCTGGCAAGGACATAACAGATCTTAATAAAAGAGGATAAATGAGACAAAGTCCTTTTTGGGCTGCCTTAGCCTTCTTGTTGCCCAAAAATCGAAAACAAGCTGGTCACTGGATTTCAAATCCTCTTCCCTGTTGACATAGTAGCTGACAGCCTTACATGGGTCCAGTCTATTATACCTTTCCTCGTTTTTGGTGGGTGGGGTGGGGGAAAATGTGGGAAGCATTACGGGCTGCACCATATGGAAAGAGATAACCACCTTACAAAGAAAGGCTACTTAATTCTCGGAACCAGCTTGTCTGGGTAAAAAGAAGTAAGGAGGGGGCAGATGCAGAGTGCTTACAGATCCGCAATGTGTCAAAAAGTTTGTCTTAAATAATATTGTTTTGAAAATCAAGAAACGTAACTGACAGCTATGATAGACTTAAACAGAGCAACCACTAAGAACATCAAACCAAACTAAGGTCCCAATGTGTCATCACAAAAGAGAAAGGAGAGAACATACACAACATTCCCTTCAGAACCTCAAGACCACCAGAGACTTGAACACAGAGGGTTTGTCTGGTAAACAAAAGAATACTGATGGGACAGCAACATAGCCTTTAACTGTGCCCACTGTACAACCTTACTGGCTAATAAAAACACAAAGCATAGCACATCAGAGAGATGAGCAGTAAGAGGAACCACGCTCTCATTCACACACAAGGAATGAAATGGCTCCATGTCTGGCATAAGCCGCTTTTATCAAGAGGCGATTAAACAACAGGCTGACATCAACTACCTCCAGTAGCAAATGAAAAGAACTGAGCTGCCACTTCTCAATCTCCAGGCATGAGGGTGTGGGCTTTGAAGTTGGGATGAAGAATGTGCACCTTGATTGCAAGAAGAGATACACTCTGAATGGGAGCAGAGACCAGCATATCACATCCATCTTGGTTAATCGAAAGCAATAAAGATGACATATGCCTGATCCTGGTGTAGCTTCCTCAATACTTGAGGGACCAAGGGTGTGGGGAAAATGCATAGAGAAGCAGACAATTTCACTTCAACTGAAGCATATCCCCTAAGGCTCCCTGTGGTGGGAATAAGAGGGCACAGAACTACATGCAATGTACATTCTCAGAAGTGGTGAAAATGTCCACCTGAGGGGTGCCCCACAAGGCAAGGATAATCTGACCACCTGTGGTTAGCTATGTCACTCGTGGTTGCCAGAATGATGCAGAATTAGGCATTCACCTCTTGTTTTCAGGGAGCCTGCCAGATGGTTGCCGACAAGCCAAATGATGCTTACTTGGGCCAAAGAAAAGGAAAGCAAAATAATGGACAGACTCCTTCGGGAAAAAGATTTGATCCACTGCCTCTGAAGCTCTGAGGCTCCAACAAATAAGAACTGAGTGAATGACCCTCAAATCAGTGGAACTGGAATAGAAAAAATATTTCCTAAAAGTCTAGTTTAAGGGTTATTGTAAAGGTTAATCATATTCATTGGAAGGGACACCAATTATTTCAGCGTCAACAACAGCCGCCACATAAACATTATTCAAAGGAAGCCTGAAGAGAACGGATTCTAAAGAAGCTTCTGTGACTGAGGAAAAAGCTATCTCCCACAAAACAATGATTGCCTCACTCTGCCACAATCAGTCAAAGCCCCAGAAGCCTGGAATTTTGCCACTCATTTTACTGAACCATAACTGGGTGCTGAGTATAGTCAAATCTGTTTACAAAATCGGATTCCTTTCTTCGTGCCTTCCATACAACTGCCCATAACAAAACATCTACTCTTGAAATGTCTGATGCTAGCCATAGAGATTGTACTAAAAAAAAGTGCAATTGAAACTTTGGGCCACATGTAAAAAGCAGCTTTCTGGTCACAAGCAGGCCGATTCCAGGAATCGTCCAGTTTCCGACTAGAAAAATGCTTTTTGGGATGTACAAAGCCCAAACTGCGAGTCAGTAATTTGTTATCAGATCGCAATCTGGGTGTTGCGATTCGGTATTAGGAAGGGGAGGGCGTCCCTTTCTAATACCAAATCTGAAAGGTATTTACAAATGTTTTGCACCCAAAATGCGGATGCAAAACATTCGCAGTTTACTGCCAATAGAAAGCTGGTGGTAACGCATTTGCAAATGAGAAGGGGTCCCTAAGAGACCCCTTGAAAATGGTTGGAAAAATATTTTTTAGGATCAGGAAGTGGTCCCACAGACTACTGACTACTCTTAAAAAATGAAACATTAACAATTCATTTGGGAAGTTGAATGCTTCAACTTCTTGAACTTATTTTTATGGAGCTTACCCAATGATGTCCAGGAGCACGATGATGATGGGCACAAACGACTCTGAGAGTGGTACCAGGTCCACCCTCATGACCAGAACCTGGGGCAGTGTGAAGTTATGTGTGGAGCAGCCAGGAGCTTCATGGCTCCCTCTAGCATTCAATTCAGATGCTAGGTCTTGCACTCTGTACAGGCCCTGGAGTCGCAATCCGGCTTCAGGCACCAAAGGCAAGTCGAGTGGGGATCTGTCACAGAGCTTTGGCTGTGAGTAGCACAACAAGGCTTATAACCTACAGATTTTTTTGATGACGTAGTCCAAAAAAGTGGAGGAAAAGGGCACACAGGTCAAAGTGTCACCAAACATGTTGAAAAATCCATTCAAAATAATCAATCAAGGGAGCTCAATCTGGATCCATGCCGATGGCTGGAAAAGAAGGAAGTGGAATCAGTGCTGTAGGGTGGCGCCTATATAGGCACAGTGCCCTTCCAGCTCAGACAACGTGATGCAGAGTCAAGTGACGCCACCTACTGGGGTGCAAGGGGACTGCTCAGAAAAAAATCCAGATCCTGTCTGACATCTGGGGAATATTTGAAGGTATGAAATCTGCAGCTAGAAGTCTCTCTCAGATACACAAGTCTGAGGGAAGGGGAATCACAGGGAGAAGAGAAGGAGGTTGCCTGAGGGAGATGGTGGACAGAACACATGAACAGGATGGAGGAGAGTGTCTGAAAGGTGTGTACAATAGACAATATATCAACTAATCTAAGCACTTTTAACATTGCACACATGGGTCATTTCTGAAGAACTTTGTTAACCTCATGATAAAGTGTTGTCATAAAGACTCTTGCAAGGTAACAAGACTACTGGATTTGGGGCAGCAGCACCTCTGCATTGTAGTCAACTGAGTTACTCCTACACCAGATGGCAGCTATCAGCCCAACACTCCTGGCTTACTAGCAGTACCTCACCAAAACCCAACTGGTAGTTGATTTGTGGCAGCCTGCATGGACTCTGAAAACCGCTCAGGGAAATCATGGTAGCAACAAGTCTTACCCCTTTCTCTCCACATACAAGTCTCACACACATAGGCAACAAAGAAATGCAGGGCAGGTTTCAATACATTTATTGAAAGGACTGCAATCTATGATAAAATGCATGAGATGCAATGTTTAGGATAATGAGGAGTAACAATATTAGAATTGTGAAAATCTGAGATGTGAATATAAACAACCTCAACATATTTGTAATAACATGAATACACAAATCCTACCTAAAAGCCTAATCTCTAGCCCCTAAGCGAGAGCTATGGCTATGTGAGCGAAATCTGTCAGTACAGTGTCCATGAGAAGCATGCCCCACCCCCGTTACCTTGGAACAAGGTCAGGCCGCCAGTCTCCAGATCAGGATCCGTGGAGACACAAAGGCTCGAGGTCTACCGAAAACCGCCATGCAACATAAATTGAAATTCGGGCTGAAACCTCCTCTAATGCCCTTTATTTTATAAGATGTTTTCTTAAAGGACATGTTTATGTTCATGCACAGAAACCTGTCGTCGGTATGTCCATGAGTGCTGGACTGTTTACGCAGGCTTGGGGTTGGCAATACAAAATATTATTCAGTGTGCCTCGCATTCTGTTCTTGTAATTTAGAGGAAAGAACATGATGCAAAAGATGTCATCCATAGCACTGATAATAACGCTTCCCCAGAACAGCAGATGATATTGAAATTATAACAATACCACTAAAAGGTTTAGAAAAATAAAATGAAGAAAAACAGCAGAGCATGATAACTAGGTAAAAGGGCACAGGCTGCAAGCCTAGGCTAAGTTATCACCATGCCCAAGACACTAACTAAAATGGACTCATAACATTGTCACTGTTACAGATAATCACACTGAAAGCAAGGAAATGTCACAAGTTTCAAAACTAAAAACCTCTAGCAAATCTCTAGTAAACGCAGTGCTTATTTTGTGCTTGTTGTTTCCAGTGCAGAGCACCGGCACTTATTCTTCTGCCCCAAGCATTTGTTGCGAGCAAAAGACATATATATATAAAGGTGGAGGAGGAGAAAAACGAAAAAGTGTCACAATGGGCGAAAGCAGAAAGCTGCAAAAGTGAGCTGAAGCGGTAGTGAGTGGCTGTAAATGGATTGAAGAGGCCCGAGATGGTTCAAGATTACGGGGCTCAGTATTCCGTGTTCCCACTTTTAATTACAGTAGCTGCCTCTTTAAGAGGAGGGCTTTGAGCACAGGTACGTTTTTATTTACAAATTAAGCACTGAGTAAAAGTCCCAATAAGTCTGCTCTTAAGGTTCACTCACTCACCTAGCATGGCACCAAGATTTAACTGTGAATTGTGAGCTGTCAACGTCTAATCTCGCTCACATAAGACTAACAAATATGTCACAGAATCCAACAGCTGAAAGAAAATTGTTGCATGAAACAAATATAAATGTTTATTAAATATGACTATTTTATCATCATTTCAACATGTTATTTTAAAGTAGTTTTTAGCGTAAACGGCCTCAAATTTTCCTTTGCACCTAAAAATTATGGTTTACAGGGCTTTCTCTTTTTTTATATCAAAGTAAAGAACTATGTAAAATTTATAAATATACTATTCAATATTTTGAAACTAATGTTTATTTTCAACTTACATGTTAACAACTCTTATTTAACAATCTGCATTTCATACCACTGGGAAGTTTTTTTACCAGACAGGATTTAAATATTTTATTTGTCCTTATTATTTATGTATGCGTGCCTGGCTTTTCCGGCCATGTTTAATCAATATAATCTTCTTCCACAAATAAACTGCCAGACTGGAAAGAAGGATCTAGAGAAAGAAAATAAATTAGCCCTCAGGTGACAATTTAAAAAGCCAAATGTGGGTATTTTGTGAACTACATGCAGTAGCAGTGACAGTTTATAGGCCTAGAGCACACAATCTGTTCCTTGCCGACTTTGAAGTCAATGTATATCGGTTTTAGAAAACGTATAACTGTAGAAAGAGAAGAGAAAAAAATCCCTTGCAACAATGACTCCTGTACTCTGTAATGGGGAAAAAGTACATTTGTTGTTTCATTTGTACTCTTAAGTTCCATCTCCCATAACATAAGATAGTACCAGAGACGATATGCCACACTCTGATGTGTGGCACTTTTCCATAAACATGCAAACTTAATAGGTCTGGGTTATGTAATCTTCTGATTACTTACTTGTAATCTTCATGTATCTGAGTCATGGTATTTCTTGTCACAGTCCTTACTAACAAGGCTTCTGGCTCAGCCGCAGACTGTGTTAACTTCCTTAAAAAATTATAAAATGCTGGTCTAGCCTTTGACTTGACAAAACCCTGCTCACGCACACAGATGCACATGACGGGCTAATCTTCCTGCAAATCCTGAAATACCAAAGTTGCTGATGAAATGTATAACCTGTGTAAAGAACAAGGCAGGAAAAGTATGTAGGACTGTAACGAGGAAGACCTTGACTCAGAGTAATGAAGATTACCAGTAAGTAACCTGAGCATTATCTTCTTGTCTGTCTTCTTCATCCCAGTCCTTATAATGAGAATGTACCCAATCTATCTTCCCTTTTAAGGGCAACAGTGATATAAGTAAAGATAATTTAAAGTATTCTATGAAATGCTATGTATATTTAGTCTCCTATTCAAAAACTGCAGACAGAATACGTGAACCAAAAAATATGGATTTACATCTTCCTAACTTCAATCTGTAATGATAAACAAAATTGCTTGGGGAAGCCCATGTGCCAGCATTACATTTATCCTTAAAGGATTCTCTCTTGTATGCTGTCCAAGAGGTAAGACACTCCATTTGTTGACCTGCCATGAACTGAATTATACTGGACTAAGCTATTCATTTCATACGTTAAAGACAGTTTTTTTATCCATCTACTTAGGGTAGCAAGAGATGGATGAAGCCCTTTATTTGGGGTGCCATAGCTTATGAACAGACACTGCACCTTTCTGAACTCTGCTGTGCGAGAAACATAGATAGATAATGGCCAGTTAACATCTAATAAATGTAATAACCCCCTCCTCTTGAGATGAAGTAGAGGGAAATGGCAAACAATATCCTCCTCAGGTGAAAAGTAGACGCTAACTTAGGTAGAAAAGATGAGTCAATCCTTAACGAACAAGTTACTTACTTTCAGTAGCAAATTATCTGGTAGAGAAATATTCTAGTTGCAGATTTCTTATCTTAGAATTTCCCCGGGTGTCAATCTGGATCTGGAGATTTTTTTCGAGCAGTATCCCTGCACACTGTCAGGTGGTATCGGTTGACTCCACGTCTGTCGCCGGGGTTCACCGGATATGACGTCGTCGGTCCTATAAAGGTACCACCCCAACACGCTGACGTCAGTTTCTTTTCACGACTTTCCATGCCAGAAGTGAAGAGCCATGAAGAATACTGACCCTGGTGCATCAGAACCAGGGCCCTGAAAGGGAGACCCTGTATCTAGAAATCAGTTCTCTGAGTGGGGAGGATGGGTGAGTCGGTAAGGAATCTGCAACTAGAATATGTCTCTAGCAGATAATTTGTTACCGAAGGTAAATAGATTGTTGATCTGATAGAGACTTCTAGACATATTACTTCCAACACAAGATCTCCAACATCTTCAACAACTTCGAGACCCAACCCACCAACCTCGACCCCATGCACCCACACCTATACCACCCATCCACAGATCTGCGAATGGAAGCAGCTCGCCACAGAGGATACCATCGCCATCATAACCTCCATCCACTCCTGCTCCCCCTCAGACCTCTGCCACACCACTTCTACAACCTAGAAAAAGAAGTATTCAGAGCAACCCTCACAGAAATTCTCAATACCTCCATCACCACAGCCTCCGTCCCTAGCATCTGGAACCACGCTGAGGTCAAGCCACTACTGCAGACACCCTCAGCTGACCCCAACAAGCTCAAAAATTACCACCCGATCTCGCTCCTCCC